>NC_137825.1:37990475-38110475 GCF_963921795.1 Nannobrachium achirus | reverse complement strand
AGAGAAGCCTTTGACTGTGTGAGAGCATCTTGGAAGCTACAGGGAGTTTGTGAAGATCTGTACTTAATGTGTGGCTGAATGCTATGTGCACAGCAAATTCCTCAGTGTTACTGTAATTGAAATCAAAACTGATAATTTCAGTGTGTATGTTCTTTTCAGAGATAAATCTAATAAACCCAGATAAAGGTTTGTACAGAGAGGATACTTTCAAATGTTATTTGTGTAACCTCTACTAGAATGTGCTGTCAAATTGGCCTGGTTAAAGAAGCGTCGAACACACAAACACATCCTTTGTCATTTGTTCAATATTGCAAGTCTCTAGGTCAGTGTAGAGACCAGCTTTGTGTCTCTGACATTATCTTCTTGTTTCTGGATTTGGAAGAGGTTGGTTCTTGTACATAGATTAATCCTTGGATTTCCAATATCACTGAAAACACACAAAATCTCCTTTGAAGTTCACAAAGGAGTTCCCCCGTCTTACACCTGGTGCAAATGTGCAAACCGTTGCAAAAGTCACAAGTGCCATATAGATAAAATACCAAATGTTCTTTTGCTCATCTGTATGCCATTGGGCATGTTAGTCTTAAATGAGTCTATAGTCCAACGCAGTATTTCCCTATCAACATGTCAGGTGAAATTGCTGAGAGACTCATTCAAATATGAATAAGATAACAGCGTCTTTCAGCACCATGGAGGAGGAGAGAGAGAGAGAGAGAGAGAGAGAGAGAGAGAGAGGGAGGGAGAGGGAGAGAGAAAGAGATACGAAATATGCCAGATATATACTGGCATATTTATATACACCTCTCGACTTATAAGAATTTCACGAACCCTTGTTTCTAGCCGTTCTAACAGGGCATTAGAAAATATTTTAGAAAAATGTGTATTTTTTTGGCTCAGCATCATTATATGGCTTTCGGCATTGTGCAGCCAGGTCATCCTAGAAGACGCACTCACCACTAACTCCTCCCCTTCCCCTCAGCTGTGGTGAATTTTTCTTGCATTGCACCCATAGATGGCTGCACGCTTTCACTTCATGCACAAGCAGAAAACTGTTTGATTATTTCTCCTCCTCCAACTTGCTGTCATTTTACTGTAAATAGCAATGTGACAAGTACAGGTGCGACCCCAGGCTCTTTAAAGGGAATGGCAGACAACACTTCCAAAACATACCTGATAAATTATCGCATGATTAATTAGGAAACTAAATACCAACGCTTTGCACAGAGTTGGAGACATGCCCTGAAGGCACTTGTGCTTGCATTTAGACCATGTGCCACCTTGCATCACACCCAAAGTCTCTGGGGAAAAAAACTCCAATCCTCAAGTATTATATTTTTATTATATACACATTTTTTATTCAAATCCATGGTACTGCTGCCCAATTATGCACATTTATTTATGGGTAATTGGTGAGTGCACTCCTGAAAAGGGTTATATATTGGAAAAGATATATTGATGATATTCTATTGGTATTCACTGGTCAAGAAAATTAGTTACTAGAATTCAGGGATTGGTCGCAGTTACTATCAAAACCTCGACCAGTTGTCAGTTTGTTTGTTTGTCACGTCACATCACGTCACTTCACACTTTTGCCCTACTCATATCTCTGCCACCGTTGCCCCTATCCATGCCAAACTTTACACACACACACACACTCCTTGGCTCATTTCTCACACGGCCCTCTTCTAGCGCCACCATGAGGCAGATTCTTGCAAAACACATTTTTGGACACTGTACCTACAGATTTAGCCCTAAAATCATGCAAAGCGGTACACAGTATGTCTAGAGTCATGTCATCAACATGGATCTTTCCCATTTAGTGCCACCATTAGGCCGATTTTTTCAAACACATTTTTGGACACTGCTCCTACAGATTTTGGCCTAAAATCACGCAAAGCGGTACACAGTATCTCTAAAGTCATGTCATCAACATGGATCTGTCCCATTTCCCATATTCCCTCCTGATTGGCTACGACTGCCTTCTAAAGTTTGTGTATGCGACGTGACGGTCGCTTATCTCCCGATTAGGGAGTCTTACTGGTGGTACACATCCCACATTCAAATTTACTATGGTACACAATAGAGGCCATATTGACTTTTTAGACTTGGGCATTTCACTAGACCCTCAGGGACATATCAACACCACCATTTACCGCAAACCCACAGACCTGAATAGTGTGCTACACGCACAAAGCTACGATCCTAAACGCTTAGTGGAAAATATTCCAAATGGACAGTTTTTGCGCCTTAAGCGCATCTGTAGCGATCCGGCAGATTTTAAAGTTAAATCAAATGAAATGCACAACTATAAGGCATCCATTATACATGCAGCAGAAAACAAAACGAGAGATGTACTGTAAAAGAGAGACCCTTTTGGAGCCTGCTAAAAAAAGAGATTTCTGACAACAGAGTCACCTTTGTGACAGAATTTAATATCTCATCTCATGAAATACATTGGATATTTGATTATTATTTTTTTATTATTATTATTATTTTTTAAACATTTGCGTCATTCGCGCCGTTCTCCCCGCCCCTTTCGGGTGGTTTGTGACGCGCCCGTTTGCGCCACGCTCAGTCGCGCGCCGTATCGTCTTTGCATTCACTTTATATGTAATCGCGCCGCTTGAACCATCCAGGTTTGAACCCAGCTTTATGTGGTGTGGACACGCTGGTGCCTCGTCAGGTTACTTAACCTACTGAAACCCTTGTCACACTGTTTACAGACAAAGGGTTTTTCTCCAGTGTGGACACGCTGGTGTGTCTTCAGATCACTCAAATGACTGAAACCCTTCTCACACTGTTTACACACAAAGGGCTTTTCTCCAGTGTGGACACGCTTGTGTGTCTTCAGGTTACCTAACACACTGAAACCCTTGTCACACTGTTTACACACAAAGGGTTTTTCTCCACTGTGGACACGCTGGTGATTCTTCAGATTACATAACTCACTGAATCTCTTGTCACACTGTCTACAGATGAAGGGTTTTTCTCCAGTGTGGACACGCTGGTGTGTCTTCAGAGCCCCTAACACACTGAAACCCTTGTCACACTGTTTACATACAAAGGGTTTTTCTCCACTGTGGAAACGCTGGTGATTCTTCAGAATACATAACTCACTGAAACCCTTGTCACAGTGTTTACACACAAAGGGTTTTTCTCCAGTGTGGACACGCTGGTGTGTCTTAAGGTTACCTAACGGTCTGAAACCCTGGTCACAGTGTTTACACTGGAAAGGTTTTTCTTTGGTGTGGACAGGCTGGACATGATGTGGCGATACCTCAATGAAACTCTTATCACATAAGAGGTTTTCTTTCCTGTGTAAGTCATCAAATGTCTCTTTACTTCTCCTGGCTCCGTTAAAGTCCTCGCAAGATCTCGGTTTGTCTGTGTCTCCTTGTTGCTGGCTGGTTACACAGTTGGTGATCGTCGGACAGGAAGATGAGGGCAGCTGTCCATTGCTCATCATTTGATGGTAGAGGTTGTTGTGGCTCCTATTCATGTTTTCATGGAGGGTGACCAGAGACGTGAAGGCGCATGGACAGGAAAAGATTGATACATGGACAGTGGACAGTACACCCCTTCTGCTACTTGGACTGTAAATTGGAAGGCGTTACTTTGTCCCTTGAAGGTTGGAAAGACTAATATATTCTCTGTCAATATGTTTGTCTATGACTCCATATATCCCTGACTCTCTGACTCTCACAGTACACTCTGTCTGTAAAGGTTTTCGAAACTGCGTCACTTCTTATTCAGGTCGACCAGAGCTCTGGACTGACGTCACACAACACAAACCATTGACATCATTCTAATATTCTAATAACACCGATTTGCACATCTACAGTTGTAATTCATCCATCTGTGAATTTAGTTGAATCATTGAATCAAGTTGATGACCAAACCCGGAAGTAAAGGCTCAATCAAGCTTATCGGACATATGCCCGTTTATGCCCATCTATGCCCATCTAGCATATGCTATGCTACGGGCATAGACGGCCCCTCTCGTGGCCCTTATTGTATATATGCCTCAATGTTATGACGTCGCCCTTTGCCCCTCTCAGATTGGCTACGGGCCCATGGCATAAACACAGACACTCAGTCTGGGACAGCCGTCCCTGTTGACATGTTTGTCCCCTTCTCATCTCTGTCACCTCTCTCGTATGACTGTCTGTTGTCCGTCGACAGAGCTTTTCTCTTCATGCTGACTCTTTTTCTGGGAAGATTACTTAGAAAATTCAGATTATAACACCAGTAAGACGCCTAAGGGCGAAAACTGACCTTGAGGTCAAGGGCGAGGTCCCGCGGGCAGAGCGCGCCTAGTAATTTATATCAGGCCGCACTTGTTGATGGTGACGTAACCAAGAATGCTGGTCCCTCATTGGCTGTTTCAAGGGTTTTTCCATTGGATGACGTCACCCTGTGTTTTTTCAAGGGTTTTCCCATTGGATGACATAAAGACAGACACACAGACTCGTTTATGCCTTACCCATATATTTATGGTTGGCCGAAATGTCATGTGAAGCTCACCAATCCAACAATCCTCAAGCTATGTCGGACATATGCCCGTTTTATGGCCTTCTGATTGGCTACCCGTCCCCCACGTACTGTAGATGATTATTGTCAGACAAACAGGACATAGATTTGGCTACTTTATTTTGTCAAGCTTCACATGACAATTTGGCTACAATATATAGGCAACCACATTCACAATTTCCCAGAATTATATATTTCTAGTTACTCATACGCCACTTATGCATTAGGGGTGGGCAATATAATCGATATGGCAATACATCGCAATAGTTTATTTGCCAATACTGTATCGATACTTCAGGCCATAGTATCGCGATACTTTGAGGAAAATAAAATATGTTCCCATGAATAGAAACCAATGGTAGAAGTCCGGTCCTGACAATACTGGTACTATAGTAGCCACATCCCCTTCCCACGGTTCAGTGAGTGAGGTCTCTCGAGAAAATGGCTGTGAACGACGAAAACAACAACATTAGAGCAGCGCCTTCAGCTTTTAAAGCTGATATATCGCAATAGTATCGCAATAGTATCGTATCGCAAAAATTCACAATATATCGTGATACTATTGCATCGTGACCCAAGTATCGTGATTTGTATTGCATTGTGAGATTCTTGCCAATATCCACCCCTGTTATGCATTGACACAGGTGGTACTGTAGTGTGACTCTGTGAGTTATTCTGTTCCTAACCAGTCTTAACTCTGCACCTTCACCAGTCAATACTATACAATTTCCTACTGAGACATAAAATGCCAATGCCTGACATTTTCTGAGGTCAAACTATAAACAGGTTGTTTTTTCAGGGAATTCAGGTCAATATTCGCTGGCTAACCATAAATGTTTGGACTTGAGTCATGAATCGATACCTATTGATTTTGAAGTAATAATTTGGAGAAATGTGCGAGAATGGATGCATCCTCGCGGAATCTGAGTCTGATCAGATTTTGGTCTAAAATGAGTCTCCAATAAGTAATCAGACTCCAGTTGCCTGCCTCCCGCTCACATAAAAAGGACCCTTTTGCTCCAAGTATTCAAATGTAATTAATTCTAGAATAGGGGTCTGGCTATAGATTATTTAGATTAAAACTATATTTTGGCACATAAAGATTATTATTGCTTTATTATTATTGCTAAACAACACAGAGAAAAGTTAATGTTTTAAAGTATCAGACATGGTGCAATTGTTAACTCCAAATCTAAGTTCACTTGTGATGTATTATGTTTTAATATGGTTTAAATATTAATATTTCATAATTCTAAGATTGTTTATCTATTGTGTTGAAACACACACGTTTTGGCAATTAGACCCCATTAAAGCATGTTAAAGGTAACATGGTAAGCCCTATGATGATGGTGGAGAGAGAACCCCTCTGGACTCTAGACATAGGTGGTTTGATTTATAGATTGAAAATTGTATTAGACAAAAACGGTACAAGTACAGTCAATACAATAGAATTGTAGTACAGTACAAGTACGTGTTAAACAACCTGCCTAAAAAGAACATCCCAAATAAGTCCTTTTACGGTCTTTTTTACGTTGGAAGTCCTGGGTATTCAATTCAGGGACATAACAAATAGCAAGCAAAGAAACTGTGGTGGTGAAGAAACTATGCATTTACAAAGCCGTCTTACTGGAATCCCAGTACATATGAGAACTTAACATCCGGAGGAGATGGGATAGGTGGGTGGTGGTGGGTTGTTGAAATGGGTTTGATAGGTTAGGTATGCTCACACTTAGAATTTATTAAGGAAAGGCATTGACAGCGTCGGAAAGTGATGAAATGGAAGTCCTGGTAAAATAGAGGGAAAGAGGGAGAACAGAGGGAAAAGATTACATTGTCTAAATTGTCTGAATGAAATGGGTGCGTGAGTGACTGAAAGTGAGAGAATAATGAACTTTGCTCTAATGTGGGTTTGTCCCTCAGAGACCATAATCTTGGAACGTATTTATTGTTGTGATTTCTACATTCACGTCTACATACATCATAATGAATAATGCATATAGAGATAATGCTTTTGATGTTTCTGTGCTCTAATGCATCTCATTAGCTGAGAATGACTGACACATGATAATGACGAGTCGATAGCATCATGTGGAGGCCGACTGTTGTCACATGCTCCTTTTGATATTCAAATAAGCAAATAAGACAAATATTAAACAAAAACAATCACTGTCCTCAGCTGGATGCAGACCTGCGAGGAAAGACAAAGAAAATCCCTATGTATGACTATGTACAGTATCTGTGCGGCTGCCACTCTGACGTCGTTCACTCTCTGCTATCTCTCCCTGCTGCTGCAGCAGCAGCAGCTTGTTGTGTGTACTGTGTACTTACTGTAGGAAACAATACACAGCAGTTAACCACCCACTGTGTGTGACTCCAGTTAACCCACAACAAACCACAAAAAACATTGTTTGCTGTTGTGTTGTTTGTCAATGCGTTTAATGGTAACATACAAGGCTCTAACAAACTTGTTATACAGAATCTTAGGCAACATTTATGCCTTCCCAATTAAATTAGGTCTGTGGGAGATGCAAGCGTCCCAGAGCAATCTACCTATCTTTGCAGTTTGTAGTACAGTACGTGTCGCTCATGGGAATAATTACAACATAATATCACAGGCAAGATATCATGGTTTAAATATGAGTTTCAGAATCGTTCTCATGACTAGGAATTCTCACTCTTTGTCTCCGCCAGGCCGAAAGGCATGGCCAAGATGTTTTGCCCCCTGTCTGTCTGTCCGTCCGTGTGTGTGTGTGTGTGTGTGTGTGTGTGTGTGTGTGTGTGTGTGTGTGTGTGTGTGTGTGTGTGTGTGTGTGTGTGTGTGTGTGTGTGTGTGTGTGTGTGTGTGTGTGTGTGTGTGTGTGTGTGTGTGTGTGTGTGTGTGTGTGTGTGTGTCCGTCCATCTGTTACCAGCTAATCTCCGGCACCGCTGGCCCGGTCGCTGCCAAACTGTGCACACACACTCCCTGGATGCCAATTCAGAACCTCTGCCCCACATTTTTCACATGGGCCTGTTCTAGCGCTACCATGAGGCAGATTTTAGCAAAACACATTTTTTGACAGTACTCCTACAGATATTGTATTACAGGTATTTTTTGTATTATGAACATAATCAGAGTGATTCTGATGATGGCTGAATCGTGATTTTCTTCCCCGCTCAATATAGAAGTCGATGGATCTTTTAATGCTGTTGGAACAATGAAAGTTCAGGAGAACAAGATCACACCGGATAACCATCTCCTCTCTTCTCCATCGCTCCTAATTTAGGCAGGAACATTCACGTCAAGAATATAACAATTAATAACATAATGAACAGATAGACTCGGCAAGATATTGGCAAGGATATTTAACCATTTATTGCATAAATGGAATACAGTTAAACTTGGCGTTTGAAGGGCTCCGCGATCGGAGATGCTCCCTGAATTTTGTGCAGGCATTTCTGAGCATGCTAAGCAAAATCAGGGAACGCAGCAATACCCCCCATAGGGATAGAATAGCAAATAGCAATAACCGTGACATGTAACATAGTCAAATCACAGTATTGAGCTTAACAACATTGACATGAACTTAGACAAAATCACAGTATGAGCTTAACAACATGACATGAAACTTAGACAAGATCACAGTACTTGCTTAACCACATTGACATGTAACTTAATCAGACAATCACAAGTATTTGAGCTTAGCCAGAGTGATCATGCAAAGGTGGAGGCTGGGGTGGAGGAGGAAGCAAGCAGCAAATGATTCCGAAGCTTCGGAACCAAGCATTGGTAGGGAAAGCAAGCTCTATTTAAAGGAGCCTTCCCTACTGATTGAGAGCTCTGATTGGAGTATGGCAGTCATGTGACATAATGACCAGCAGATATGTTAATGAGGTATGAGAACAGAGCTGACTGACAACTGACACTCAGACTGGCGGCGACTTGACTCCCATGCCCTGCATAAACTTACGCTATGCTTTATTTTAGGCAGGAACATTCACGTCAAGAATATAACAATTAATAACATAATGAACAGATAGACTCGGCAAGATATTGGCAAGGATATTTAACCATTTATTGCATAAATGGAATACAGTTAAACTTGGCGTTTGAAGGGCTCCGCGATCGGAGATGCTCCCTGAATTTTGTGCAGGCATTTCTGAGCATGCTAAGCAAAATCAGGGAACGCAGCAATACCCCCCAAAACTAATGAGCTTGCTCTCTGTCTTGGCAGGGCTCGGCCAACCAGAGAGCGCTTTAAAACCCCCCAAAACACGGAACCCAACGCCACATAAAACCTGTGTCAGTCAGACTCTGGTTATGTGTAGCAGCAGAGCGCCACTGCAGACTTCTACATGATTAAAAGTAAAAGACTGCAGAGTCTTGAACCATGAGAAGCCATCCTAAGCTTAGCAGTAACTATGTGTAGCAGCAGCTAGCTGCGATCTCTGCGTTGACAAATTTATTTTATGCTAAAAGATACATGCTGCATCTTAAAAGAGAGACCATTCTATGATTAGTGAAATGAAATAGCTAAGAGAGGCAGCGAAGCGACGCTGCCGACCTTTGAAATAATTATTCCGTTAAGAAGCAGTTCTTAAATTAAGAAAAGGCCATCCTACCATTAGTGTATAAAGTGGGTCAGCTACGCTTGCTGTGCTGTGTGTGCGAGCGGTTCTAACGCAGAACCAAATTGTATTAAGCAGTTGGTCTTAAGCCATCCTACACTGCGAAGAAGAGTGAATCAGCTACGCTTGCCGAGTTGTGCCCCATCCCTTAAAGGGGGAGCGAGCTGTTTGAGGTTACCCACCATGCTACTGTAGGTAGACGTGACCCTGCAATTGGAAGTTGATATTAACAGCTGTGATAACCGTGCCAACCACCTTTGAGCAATTAATTAGCCGACCGTCTCCTCACTTAATGCCGCTCATGCTTTTGAGCAACAAGAATGACCTCCTTCCTGGCGAGTAACATTCATAGCTGCTGAGGATCAGCGTCCATAACTTCCGAGTTGGAGCCAGCCCGGTTGTATGCATATAGAGAGATGTACAGGTGTGGAGCCATCCCCGATGCTGCAGGAAGCATCTCTGGTAGCCATCCTTCCAAGGTCCGATACAGCTTGCCTCGCCAGAGGACGCAAGGCAGATACCATGACATAGAGGATAGAAAGAAGTATTAGTTTGAGAACGTAGTCTGGATTGCCTTGATGCACCACCCGGCTGAATATTAATGAACTCATACAAGCATAAGGTGCTGCTGAAATATACTTAGAATCATCTTGAGACTTGTTGCAACGATCATCATTATTATAATTATTATTATCATCCACAACCACGCAATCTATATAATACATCTGACTTATCAGCCATATAATTATGCCTTTAGATGAAGATGCAGTTTGATTAACGAATGACCTGCCTTTCATGGCTTCGGGAGGAGGTCCAGGTGAGTATCCTCGATCCAGAATCCTCGATCATCGCGACACATCGATGTCGCTCATGAAACAGGCAGGCAGCCACTCCAGGCGTGCAGCAGGTGGGCAGGCAGGCGTGCAGGCAGGCAGGAGTACAGGCAGGCAGGCTCATGGTTGCAGCAGAAGTAGCGTTAGCTGAAGCTGTAGTAGCAATGCCCTCTGCAGTGCCAACCGACTCCTGACTGGCCTCATGGCATTATACAGTAGTGGACGAAACTATAAAGATAAACATGTTAGCAGAAAACACACAGAAGCTGCAGCACAACGCTGCAATGACATGCTGTAGCAGCAGCCATGCAGCAGCTCCAGCACGAAGCTGAAAAGATAAACATGATGTTCGCAGCAGACATGTAGCAGCCTCAGCAAGAAGCTATATAGAAAAACACGATTTAGCGGAACATGAAGCAGCTTTAGCATGAAGCTGCAATGATAAAACCTGATGCCGTAGCAGTGGGCATGCCACAGCTCCGGCATGGAGCTGTAATGATAAACATGATGTTAGCATTAACTAGCAGTAGCTGTAATTATTAGCAGTTATGCTAGCAGGCAGCAGCAGGTTGAGTGGAGCTAGCAATAGCTGAAATTATAGGACACATGATAGTATCTGACTGAAGCAGCAGCAACAAGAGCCATTAGCACAATTATGTGATCATTGTAGCATAGCAGCACAACTGATAAAGAAAGAAGCCTGGAAATGAAACATGATGTTAGCAACAGACATGTAGCAGCTTTAGCATGAGCATAAGTTGAGCATACAGCAAAATGGCAGAAGCCTGGAATTGAAACATGATGTTAGCAACAGACATGTAGCAGCTTTAGCATGAGCATAAGTTGAGCATACAGCAAAATGGCAGAAGCCTGGAAATGAAACATGATGTTAGCAACAGACATGTAGCAGCTTTAGCATGAGCATAAGTTGAGCATACAGCAAAATGGCAGAAGCCTGGAAATGAAACATGATGTTAACAAACATGTAGCAACTTTAGCATGAGCATAAGTTGAGCATACAGCAAAATGGCAGAAGCCTGGAAATGAAACATGATGTTAGCAACAGACATGTAGCAGCTTTAGCATGAGCATAAGTTGAGCATACAGCAAAATGGCAGAATCGAAGCAGCAGCCAGCCCATGCAGTAAATATATATATTTTTTTTCTTTTTCACTGTGTGCAAAATTACAGAACAAGTGTTTAACGCTGTTCCGAACAACGTTCAGCATGTACTGGCTGTGCATAGATACAATAATCAACTCAGTTTATCCATTTCACATGGCCACTTCAGTGTTACCATGCTAGCGTTTGTAGCATAAGACAATGGCACCCCTGAGTGTTACTAGCATTAGCCGCTAACATAAGCATTTAGCAGTGAACAAGCTTTTCACATGGCCATTCCAGTGTTCCCATGATAGCGTTGTAGCATGAGCCCATGACAACCCCCGAGTTACTAACATTAGCCTCTAACATTAGCATTTAGCAGTGAACAAGCCTCTCCCCATGCTGGAATGTATCCTCTTACTCCATACAACTCAAAGGTTCCAAATGCGCTAACATTAGCATTTAGCAGTGAACAAGCCTCTCACCATGCTGGAATATTCCTCTTACTCAAGACAACTCAAGGGTTCCTGAGTAAATATGGAGAGCTTCCTAGGATCTCCTTTTAGTTGAACTGTACCCTCATGCAACTGTACATTTC
Source organism: Nannobrachium achirus (assembly GCF_963921795.1). NCBI lineage: Eukaryota > Metazoa > Chordata > Actinopteri > Myctophiformes > Myctophidae > Nannobrachium > Nannobrachium achirus. Next base: position 38,098,804 of record NC_137825.1, on the reverse strand, counting down.
CCATGCAACCTTCTAACAAGTCTTCAACTCTCCCCACACACTACACACAGTAGCTACTCGACCTCATGTGGCTCAAAGGGAATTAACCCGCTCTGCACACAGACTAGCTGATTCTAACAGGAAGCATGTTGGAAGGATGTTGAAAGTAAGGCCAAATAAGCAACTCGCTTCAGAACAAGCCCGAACAAAAGCAACCCACAACTAGAAGTTATGGGAAAACAAGACCAAGTTGCTTATAATGGGCAGACCTGGCAACACTGCTAGACTGAGAACAGTGTAAATTTGTGTATGGTAGCAGTACATAGACTACACTACCCATGATGCATTGCCCATTTAACTTCCTTGTTATGAGTAACCTCCCTTATCAAACTTTCCACCACATAGGACATTAACTATGGTGTTTATAAAGCCAAAATAATCACCTGTGCAAGAACCTTAATTTCCATACTTGAGCAACGTGTGAGAGTGAGCATGTTTGATCCTCGCTTGAATGCCATAATCTCACCTACTTTACTCCAAGTAGTGGCAGTTAGTTGAATATGGACTAATTCAACTGTAGCACATGACACATCTCTCTCATGGTAACAAGTTCTTACACCCATGAAGGGGCATATGTTAACCATTAGACATTTTAACCCCCGCAATAAAACTTCTAACATCTTGAAATGCTCTACCACTGAATTATCTAAGCATCAATATTTGATTCAAGACTTCTTACCGAATACTAGCTGAACCACTCCTCCAGGACAGGTCCCCAACAAACACTCAGACTCAGGCTTCTGCATGGCCAAACAGGCCCAGACACAGACCACCTCCCCTTATGCTCTGCCCTTAAAGGGGCAGTGCTCCTCCTGTAAACACTTGACATGATTCCTGAATGAGCAAAGCATTAATCTTAATACACAAATATACTCAGTAGTTCCAACCTGCCTACTGAGTAAAAGCATTAGCTGTTATGATTAGTAGCCATGTTGGCTGCCTCCTGAGAAAATAGGCATAAGCTCTATTAGGAGTGAGCAATAGCATCAGAATATCATCCATGCATGATAGCAATAATAGCATAGGCTACACCTGTTTAAAGCAGGATGGGAATCCCTGCATGGAGCCATGAATCTGAAAGGAGTATGGCCACACTGGCCAACATGTTGGATTAGCTGCCGAACTAGCTCTCTGTGTTTGCAGAGTGAAGCCCTGTGATAAAAGGTTAAAGACAACTAGAGTGGCATCTGCTGGAGACAAGCACTGGAAGCTGGGGCAGGAACAACAGTTCACATACTGTTCTAGGCAGCACAAAATCACAGCCAATGCCATCATGGTTCAGGGTGCACTGTAGAGCAAAGCATGCTGTTAGCTTGTGTTGCTACAAACAATTGAAGCTTCCACTACTACCATTGTTTAGCATATGATATAACTGTTGAAATGTTTTTCTTCTGAGAAGCAAGCATGCTAGCAATACATTTTTAGATGAGACCTTGTTCAAGTTATGAGTAGTAGTAAACACGTAATGAGAACTAATGAAGTAGCTTCATGATAGCTGTAGTTAGCATTAGCAAAATACTGTTAGCAGTAGCATAGTGATAGCAACAGAGATAAAAGCAGGCTAGCATTGCTATTGAAGCAGCACAGAAGTAAGCAGTATCTAAAGCAGAACCATATGGTATCACCAAGCTTTCGAGCAGAACCAGAGAGTAAAGCAGCAGCAAATGATTCCGAAGCTTCGGAACCAAGCATTGGTAGGGAAAGCAAGCTCTATTTAAAGGAGCCTTCCCTACTGATTGAGAGCTCTGATTGGAGTATGGCAGTCATGTGACATAATGACCAGCAGATATGTTAATGAGGTATGAGAACAGAGCTGACTGACAACTGACACTCAGACTGGCGGCGACTTGACTCCCATGCCCTGCATAAACTTACGCTATGCTTTATTCTAACCTACCTCTCTCCTCTCTACCTCACCTGCCTGTCTCAATCTCACCTTAACAACTCCTCCCTTATCTCCTCCTACCAGCCAATCTAGCGCCGTATTTAAACCCGGCCATGCCTGCTGCACTTCCTGCTCAGTTTCTCGCATTATTCGTACAGCACGAACGCCGTCGAGAAAGCCAAAGCAAAACGCCAAAAGCAAACGTCTAACGACAACTAATTTCACCATGGAAGACGAGGCCATGGAGCTTCTAGCTTCTGAAGATGAGATTCCGCCTACCGCAGATTTGCGAATCAGTCTCAACCAAGCAAGAGCTCTAACCGCCGTCACCACCACGACAACAACCACTTTGACCACCGCCACGCCGACACCATCCCTCGCCCCCACCCCATCTGACCTGCACCACGGACCTCGAGACTCCCCCGCAGCCAGCCATCATGCCACGCCATCATCATCCCATTCACGCCGATCTACTCACCGATCCACCGCCGCTGCTCTCGGTCCTTACACCCGCACTCGAGCTGCCACCTCCGTGCCATCCGCCAGGTCAGTCTCTCCTTCCCTTACTATTAATAATTGGACTGTACGTGGCCTACAGAACGCCCTGACTAGTTTGAACGTCACTTTTCCCCGTACAGCTGTTAAATCCACTCTTTTCGATCTATACTGTACTGCTATGCGAGATCCCTCCGCGCCCGGTCCGTCGCACGCTGATGACGCGAGACCGATAGGCGCGTCAGAGGGAAGCCCTGGGGGAACCCCGTCCCGCCCACCCCCTAGGAAAGCTACTCGTAAAACTCGCCACGTTTCTTCCCCCGCTATTTCCCCTGCCGTTTCCCCCGCCGTCACTACCAATGTCTCTTCAATTACTGTTCACTCTTCTCCATCTGTGTATTCCAACCCACTGCTCCATCTGCTTAATCTATACGCACAGGGTTCTGCTCAAACCCAAACCATTGGCAACTTTCTCACAATTCCCGCCCAAACACCCCCTCCCCCCTCCCATAACCAGGCTATGATTCCAACAAATCAGAGCCATACAGCCCCCCCTCCCCCCGTCACATTCAACCAACTCACTCTTCCCGTAGACCGGGCTCAAACTGCCCCTCCCCCCCTCGCTACGGCTCCTTTAATCAGGGCTCCAACCACCTTCCCTCCTCCCCCCTTCTTTCACCCGTTCACACATCCGCTAGCCCAGGCCCTAGCCCCCCCCCCCCTCCCCCCCCCCACAGCTATTCAGCTCCCATTTCAAGCCCAGGCTCATCCTGCTCATCTCTTTTTCCCTCTCCACAGCCCTGCCTGCACCAGTACCTCCGACGGCTATTACCGCCAACCCGATGCCGGTCTCGAACGCCCTTCGCCACCAGATCCTCCAGGGTATGGACGTGGATTTAGCCGTACTAATAAAACCCTCTGCTTTCTCCCACCAGGCCAGGACTGTAGACTGCGGAGGGGTGTCCATCACCCTCCGCGATCTCAATTCCTCCTCTAACCCCACCATTCTCTCCCCCACAGAGTTCGTCCTGGCTTTCTCCCTCCACCAGAATGTCATTTGTTCCGTTTTCCCCTACCGCAGGCAGGAGCTGAATGATTATTTGCAGATAATCATGGACCTAGCTTTACGCTTCTCAGGTCCCCTCTTTTACCATTACCACAGGCAGTTCGCAGCAACGGCGGCAGCTCGACTCCAGCAGTCAAACCAGCTGACCTACTGGGGCGCACTGGACTCCGAGCTGTACTGCCGGCTCTTTGCCGGTAGAAGCGCCCTCGCTTGCGAACTGTGCGGTTGCCCAGCCCATCCCACCTCAACTTGCGTCCTAGCTATCTCCCGCCCCACAGCTTCCACTACTTCTGCCCGGTCATCGTCCAATCAGGTACCACAGACCCACACCCAACTCCCACAGCTCATGGCTCGCACAGCTAAGTCCGCATCCCAACGCCCCACCGCACTCCCAGCCTCCTCCCAGGAAAGGGATCGTCGAGGCCGCCCTATACTATTTGTCGGGCAGAAAATGCTGTGCAACAATTTCAACGACAAGGGCTGTAACTCGTCCGCTTGTAAATTGTTGCACGTGTGCTCCTTCTGCGGCGGAGCCCATTCCCGTGTCGCATGCCCCCACAACCCCACCAAACCCTCAAGCAGCTGACTATCTAAACACCTAGCCACCCCAATCAACATCCCAGCCCTAGCATCAGAGCTAACTTCACACCCAGACCCCGATTTTGTCAGATTTTTCCTAGACGGCCTCAACTACGGCTTCTCACCCGGGCTTGTCACACTCCCAGACACAAACCACTCCTGCGATAACCTCCAATCCGCCCTGACAGACCCAGACACAGTCGACACACTTATTGCTAAGGAAGTCAAGCAAGGGTTTATGATTGGCCCCTTTTCCTCCCCCCCCTTCACCAAATTCCGTATCAGCCCAGTCGGAGTAGCCACCCGCAAATACTCCGGCAAAAAACGCCTCATCATAGACCTATCCTCCCCCCATGGCTCCTCAGTTCCCAGCATAAACAGCCTCATCCCCAGCTCTGATTTTTCCCTCCATTACTCCACAGTCGCCCACGCCATTTCCCTCATTCGCCTAGCCGGCCGCGGCGCCTGGCTGGCCAAAGCCGATATCACGTCGGCTTTCAAGGTCCTCCCCCTCCACCCAGACACCTGGCACTTGTTCGGGGTCTGTTGGAAAGGCCAATTCTATTTTGCAGTCCGCCTAACATTCGGATGCAAAAGCAGCCCCAAGCTGTTCGACAACCTTTCAGAGCTGTTATGCTGGATTTTGTTAAACAACTACCGAATCCCCTCCCTCGTCCACCTGCTAGACGACTTCCTCACTATCGACCCCCCATCATCCCCCCCCCGCACACAGCCTGTCTTGTCTGAAAGCAGCTTTCACAGCTCTCTGCGTTCCCCTCGCCGAGGACAAGACAGAAGGCCCCGCCACTAGTGTTGAATTCCTAGGAATTAAACTAGACACCCTCGCCTTCCAGGCCTCCCTTCCCCAGGAAAAATTGGACAGGATCATTCTGATCGTGGCAAACTTCTCAGACACCACATCCTGCACAAAACGGCAACTGCTCCAACTCCTAGGCCACCTCAATTTCGCAACCCGTATCATTCCCCAAGGCCGTTCGTTCATCTCCCACCTCCTCTCACTAGCATCCTCAGTCCCATCCCTCCACCACCAGGTCTCACTCTCACAAGAGTGTAGAATGGAGCTCAGGCTCTGGCGAGTCCTCCTCCAAAACTGGAACGGCATTAGTTTTTTCTATGACAATTTTCACTCCTCACCGGAGGACCTCCAGTTATTCACTGATGCCGCACCCTCCGTTGGCTACGGAGGCTATTACCGTGGGCGCTGGTTCACAGACGAATGGCCGAAAGAGATGCTAAATTCCCAGTGCGACCCCCACCTTTCCTCTGCCATGTATGAGCTCTATCCCATAGTCGTAGCGGCTTCCCTTTGGGGTTCAGAATGGACCAGCCGCTCCGTCCTTATCCACTCAGATAGCCAAGCTACTGTGGACATCATTAACAAAGGCCGTTCCTCCTCACTCCCCATCATGTCCCTCCTCAGGCGGCTCACCTGGATCACAGTCACCCATAATTTTATTATCCGTGCCGCCCACATTCCCGGTCACCTCAATGCCATTGCTGACTCACTCTCTCGTTTTCTCTTCCAGAAATTCAGGCTACTGGCTCCAGACGCGGACATCCACCCCACTCCGGTACCTCCGTTTTCTCACATGACTTTCCCATAGACCATTCTCTCCGCCACCTCATACTCCATGCCCAACAAACCATTCTCCTGTCACTCGCCCCTTCCACTCTGTCCTCCTACTGGACCGCCTGGAAAAATTTCCAATTATTTCACTCATCCCACTCGCTACCGTTCCCGTCCCTAGACCTAGCCTCACTCATCTCCTACATCAGCCATAGCCACACTTCCCGGTCCATGCCCTCATCCACTATCCGTACCTACCTCGCCGGTATTAACTTCGTTACGAAACTCATTACCGGCGCTCCTCACCCCTTCTATTCACATCCCCACGTCTCTTTGCTTCTTAAAGGCATTAGACGGTACGAACCACGCCACCCTCCTAGCCGCCAACCCCTCACCTCGCCAATCCTCGCTGATTGTATCTCGGTGCTCCGTTCAGGCTACGTTAACCCATCCACCGATTCCACACTCGAATCGATATTCCTCCTGGCCTTTTACGGGTTCCTCAGGTGCTCGGAGTTCACATCTTCTAATACCAGATTCGATCCGGCTCGCCACCCTTGCCTCGCCGACCTGTCTATCCTAGATCATTCCACCCTAATTTACACACTCAAGCACAGTAAAACGGACCAATTCGGAGCCTCGACTCCCATTTACCTTTTCAAGCTAAATTCCCCCCTCAGTCCTTTCGAGCCACTCATGCGCCATCTCCTTATCCGCCGATCCCAAAACGCTTCACCTTCCGACCCACTATTCATATCCGAAACCGGCACCGTTATCTCTCGTACCTGGTTCCATCGCCACCTCCGCCAAGTTCTAACCAAGGCCGGCTACGCAGCCGAGCACTTCTCCGGTCACTCATTTCGCATAGGCGCTGCATCCTCAGCATCCCGGCAAGGCATCCCCGAGCACATCATTCAGATCCTCGGTCGCTGGTCGTCTTCTGCCTACCACACGTATATCCGCTCTAATGCCCACGACCTCCGTCAAGCCCACGCCGCTCTCGTCCGTTAATTGTGGTTCCTTTTGGGGACTCTGCTCGGGCACGGATCTCCATCCAGAGCCCCAGAGCCACAACACCCAGGGCGCTCGCCCCGAGCTCTCCGCCTCCCCCCCCACGCTGCTCGGTGCAGCTCTCCTCACCGCCTCCCCCCCCACGCCGCTTGGTGCAGCTCCGCCCTCCTGGACCACCCAGGGCTCGAGCTCCCAGCGCCCCTCCTCTCCGCCCCCGTTCCATTCAGTGCCGCCCTCCTACACCTCACATTCCCTCACTGATGTCCATCAGGTTCCCTCGCCCTCCCTCCATCACACTCCCTCACGCACCTCGCCGCGGCCGCCGCCGCCGCCGAGGCTCCCGCCGTCCCCACCCTTATCAGCACCCGTCTTCACTCGTTATCCCCTGCACTGCCTCTATTCTCCTCTCCCTACCACACTACCTCAGGTCCAATGTCCGTCCCCGTTAATCACCTCCATCCATAACTTCTTTTCCCCCCGTTAACCATCACCAGCCATCCTCCATTCATTCACCCTACCATCCACCATTCCACCCCAGCATTCACCCCATCACTCCAGTATTCAGCCCTCCATCCATTATTCATCCCATAGCCCATTCCATCATTCACACTAACATTCATCATCCGCCTACTAAGGCACCGCCTTCAGTCACCAGGCGTTGCTTCTCAATGCATTTCCTTGCCACAATGTTTCCATGCTACCATGTTCAATAAATCCAATCCAATGCTTCTTGCCACTATGTTTCCATGCAATCATGTTCAATAAATGTAACCCAAAACGTTTCTCTGTTTGATGGTGTGATCTTTACTAGTGAAGTGCTTGTGGTCTGTTTGTCTTGTTACTTGTATGTGCACCTGACTAAAGCTGGGCATGAGAGCTGGGGAGCTACCGGTATATGTGCTTACTTCTGTGTTTTTCTGCCTTAATTGATAGGAAATTGGGAGAAAGAGACGCTAGACGGGGAATGACCAGATGCGTTTGCAGGAATTAGATGAGAGGTAGGCGAAATGCCAGCCCCCCGAAATGCCAGCCGCAGTCAGTGTTTTTGTAATTTAGACTAGATTAGATCACACGAGGTAGGCGGCGGCCTACTCCAACTACCGCTGTATATGCCACTGGGAATGACACGCAGCAAAGGTGGTAGGGATCGGATCGGGACTAGAACCTGCGACACGCTGTCAGGCTGCCGCCTAGGTGCCCGGACTGCAAGGCTAGCGGTGCGGGTCTACTTCTGTGTTTCTTAGTGCTGTATCTGCTATTAGCAACTGAAGTTCCCCCCTGGGATCAATAAGGTCTGTCTGTCGATCTGTCTATCCGCCATGTGATCTGTAAATCCTCAGCTTTACGCACAGATAAACTGACAGTTTTGTTTATTTTTTAGCGTCATGGTCCTTAAACAAAAGCAAAGATAATTATGTAGACTGAACGGTAAAGGGACTCTTTGACATTCACTATCTGCCCTGGTGTTACCCAACCAGATGACACTAGGCCTATTTTATTTTGTTTTGATAAAAGTACCAAACATCTGGTATATTGCACCTAGTACTGATTCTGTCAGAAGACAAAAATCACAGACACATCTCCCTTGGTGTTGTCGTCGAGAGACGGAGCTGCTCCACTGACAGGAGACAGACATCATAAAATTATAAAACCCAATTTAGAGGTACTGAATCTGAACTAATGTTTAATTTAAATGTATAATCTTCAGACGGTGGAATCCTTTGGCAATAATAGGTCTGGGGTGGTGGTGAAGTTTTGTGTTTGTCAAAACATTCAATGTTCAAACTTTGTTTGAAATTGCCTTTCTCTTCTGTTTCCCCACTTGGTTTTGTCAAGCACTGCTCTGTTTAACACCCCTTCTGTTGGTCCGGTTCTGTTTTATACACTGCTTTTTTCCTCGGTCCACTCTGTACAGTACACGCTCCCTTTCTGCTCTGTTCCACTCTCTTCTGTTCTGTGCCGGTCCCAATCTGTTCTCTTTTGTTCCAAATTGATCCATTCCACTCTGTTATGCTCCAAACCACTTTGTTCAGAACCATTCTGTTCTGTTTCATTGTGATCCATTCTGTTCTGCTCTAGCCTTGCTAAAGCCATATAACGATGGAAGCTGCACTGCATTTATTAGCCTTCAGTATTGTCAAACATCTACACATACACTGTACTGTAGCTTATTATCTATAATCTTTATCCAACAATGGCTAATACTGGGTGTAGTGCAGTATGTAGTATGTTGAGAAGGTCCAAATTACGTTTTTAGTATAGACAGCACCAGGAAATGTATTGGGCCTATACAACATCAATTGATACCATGTATTTGTGCTGTTTTGTGTAAATATCTTGGCAGTGCCTCATAGCTTGAGCTGGTCAATGCACAAACATACAAAAAGCCCAAATATTACACACACACACACACACACACACACACACACACACACACACACACACACACACACACACACACACACACACACACACACACACACACACACACACACACACACTCACTCCCATTCACACACACACACGGACATTCACAGGGGCGCACACATACAAAATATTATACATGGCTTCTGCCTGCTGCAGGAAAACTCCAATCTACTTGTACAATTTAATAGACCTTGTCTCTTGCTCCCACTCCTTTCTGTGTCTCTGTCTCAATCTTTCTCCAACCCCCACCCCCTCCGGCTCTATCTCTCTGTCTCTGAAATGAGACATGTATTGTGGGGTTGTCGACATGATATCTTATTATGGAGGTAAGTAAGTGTAAAATTGACTCTACGGTGGAATGTGAACACTTACTGTAACCAATTGCTGGCAAGCGTGTTTCTGTTCACATGAACATCCATGCATGCGTGTGTGTGTGTGTGTGTGTGTGTGTGTGTGTGTGCGTGTGTGCGTGTGTGCGTGCGTGCGTGCGTGCGTGTGTGCGTGCGTGCGGTATAAATAGTGTGGATATGTCATTTCACAGAGTATTTCATATTACGTCATGGCTGATAGCCCTGCTATTCCTTGGTGTGTTCTTTTATGCACACTTTGATGTCTCTAATTAAGTCACTAACTGGCTCTTTAAGTAATTAAGCAGCAGCATCAATAACTTACTAATTAAGTGACGAAACAACAATTAGCTAAGTTGAGCCCCATGCAGACTCAGGCTGAGTGGTATTCAGTGTGTAGTAAGTATTCAGCATAAAATGCTGGCTGGGCTCTATGGACGGGAGAGGCGATGAGGGAAGAGGAGTGGAGAGCAGAGGGACAGAGACACTTGGAGTGTAGAGTAGAAAATGATGAGGAGGAAAGATGAATGATAAGAATGATGGAGATGTGAAAATGGTACTGAAGAGGAGAGGACGTACTATCTATTTGGCCTGAGTCAGCATGGTAGAAGACTAAGTATCTGTAGCGGGCGGCTCCCAGAAAGTTTGGAGAGAGTGAGCATGGCGGCCCCCCCCAAAAAATAGAGTAGAGCCTCCAAAAGCATAGGAGAGAGAGTAGCCGTGGAGAGAGATATAGAGTGACAGAAGGAGAGAGAGAGATTCAGAAAAGTGAAGGAGGGGAGAGGGGTCATAGTGAGGAAAGAGAGGGCAGAGAGAGAGAAATTGAGTGACAGAGCCTGAGAGAAACGAAGAGAAAGAAAAGGACAGCAGAGATTATGTGTCATGTTGAAAGATGAACCACTATTTTGTCCTGCTCTGGTTCATGCTGTCTTGAACACAAACACGGACACGTGCACACACATACACGCAAGCACACACACGTGCGCACGCTCGCACACGCACACAAGCGCACACGCAGAGTCGCAGACACACACACGCGTGCACACACACACACACACACACACACACACACACACACACACACACACACACACACGCACACACACACACATTCTGTGTTCATGCTGTCTTGAACACAAACACGGACACGTGCACACACATACACGCGAGCACACACACACACACACACACACACACACACACACACACACACACACACACACACACACACACACACACACACACACACACACACACACACATTCATAGAGGGCCAATGTTGGGCTTTTCCAGATTTGAATCTATGCTGAGATGAGTACCAGAGGCATTTGTAAGCCAATGAGGTCGTAATGAATTTGACTATAGGGAGTTTGAGACAGATCCTTCTGTTGTGTCGTCTTTACATTCTAGGATATTAATTTGTTTCTGACAGGTTATTCTCACCCATGGGGTGTTATGAAAGCTACCAACCAAAGCCTATACGTATACAGTATATATACAAGTATAGTGCCATGCACAACAACCTCAATTATATCCGTCCTTTCGTGCAGATTGAGTCCCCATCTTCCACCATGGCCTGAAAACTCTTCAGATTCAGACTGAGACTCCACCTCGCCCTAGCCCTTAGGGTAGCTCTCCACCAAACAGACCACTTGAGATTATACTACAGGCTGGCACTGGCAATCAAATGAAGTCGGGAGATCCTCGGTCGGCTTTCTCTTAATTTTTATTTGCAGTTTGTTGAATGTACAAAACATTCACAGGGTCAACATCATCACAACATTATGATCATCACATTATACTCGGTCGGCTTTCAGCGCTTAACTTGCGACCAGGTGCGACAGTGAGTGTACCCACCAGCCACCGCCCATTCAAAAGCAGATTTTCAGCTTTCCAACACTTACTGTCGCTGGCGTTGGTGAGGTGGACAGCTATTCTTTGTACCTGTACTTGTTGTCTATTCAAGGTTGGGAAGTAACTAAGTATGTTTACTCAAGTACTGAAGTACAATTTTGTTGTTGGTCTATATTAAATTAAATATTTAGTTTTACTCTCCTCCCTGCAATTATTTGACAGCTTTACTCACTACTTTGCAGATTTGAATGAATGAATACAAAACATTCATTAACTGATAAATTATGTATTATTATTCAGGTTAAGCCAGTGGTTCTCAAAGTGGCCCTCACGGACCCAGGAGTCCTTGAGGGGGTTCTAGGGGGTCCCCCAGCTAAATTAGTCCAAATCTGTTTAACCACTTTAAAGTGATTGCAATTTAATTAATACATTACTAATTACAATCCAATAATATGATTGTGAAATTGGCCATTCTGCATAATTAGCAGCGTTGGGACTAACCCGTTACAAACTAACACACTAATTGGTGTGTTACTCATTACTTTATGTGAAAGTAAACTCAACAACTAAGGTTTATCTGACTAAAGCCCTTTGCACACAGGATAGTTGCGTTTCTTTTTCGTTTGCTGCATGAATAAAACGCATTGGATTTGGTGTGCAAGGCTGTGCGGAATCGGCACTGCGGATCCCAAATGGAGTCATAAAAGGAGTTATGAGTTTTTTACCGCATGCGACAAGATGCACGAATCGAACTGGGTTCGATCGAGAAAAAAACGCACGGCCGCAGCCACTCATCGCACAGCTAATTCGGATCCGGTGTGCATGAGGTCGTAGAGAATCATTGTTTTCTCTTTTATCCGTGCGGATAAACGCGCCTGTGTGCAAAGGGCTTTACTCTTACATAAGCCCTGTCTGTGACCTTCTCCTCCACTCGCTGCATGGCTGCATAGCTGCAGGACTCATTCCTGTCAAAGTCCCCATCTAACAACAATGGTGGATGGGGCTAAGGGGGCAATCCACTTCTTACTGATATTCCCAGTATGCTACTGTACTGTACTGTAGTTCCAATTGTCTGGAAAAGTTAATCACTCAGAACTAAAAAGACAGAACTGAGAGTTGTTGTCTTGTGCCACAGCTACATGAAAATGTATTTAAACACTGAAGCCAATAAAAGAAACACAAAAGTAACTGCTGACATAACTAATAAATATAACTAAATTAGTTACTAATTTAAAGTAACATTATGTTTGTATTTTGATAGCAATACTTTTGCCATTGCATTGCCAGAAACAGGCCATGAACAGAGGCTTTGTTATAGTTGCAGATGGGCAGAATTGCAAGCAATGTCACATCTATAAGAGAAAGGACAATGGCCGGGTTTCCCAAATCGATTTTAGCCCTTCGTAGCTCATACATGGTCGTAGAGTCGAAGCCCTGACCGCCATGTTACCGGGTTTACATGGGTTCGGGCAGATCGACTTATTTAGTGCTTAATAAAGTCTCACACCTGACTACATACGGTACGACATTCTATAATTACCCATATCCTCCGTGTTCTTTAATAAGAAGCCTTTTTATCCGTTTGTTTTCTGTGTTTCCTTGTATTTCCTGGTGTTCCCCATGCGCACCAACCCCATCTATGGACACTGAGATTTGGGCGTGGCCTTGCAAAAATGGGTCCGAATATACATGGGAAAACAGAAAACTATCGGATAAAAAGGCTTCTTATTAATTATTAAAGAACACAGAGGATACAGGTAATTATAAGACCATATTTAGTCAGGTGTGAGACTTTATTAAGCACTTTGTTTGTGAAATCTGAATGTTGGTGTAGTTGTAGGGGGCGAAATAAGTCACTCTGCCCAAACCCATGTAAACCCGGGAACATGATGGTCAGGGCTAGGTCTCTACGACCATGCGTGAGCTACGAAGGGCTAAAATCGCTTTGGGAGACCCGGCCATTGACCATCAATCAATAATTATGTACCTTTCTCAAGTACATAATTAACCACACCTCCAAAAAAAAGAAGAACAAATCTGATTCTAAAAAATAGTGTGTGTATGTAGACCAAAAAAACCTTCACAGAGCAGTGAAACAATTTGTAAAGTAAAGGAAGAGTAATGGGAATTCTGCTATTCAATTATGATGCGCCCATCTCATAAATGAGCCTACGGTATACAATATGTCATTAATCTGTTTCATACCCAGATTTGATACCAAAAAAAGCTACAAAAATAGGTCTTTACGGGATCATCAGGGACGTGCAGAGAATGTTAGAGAGGCAGGGTCTAAAATCTCTAAAAGGGCATTTTGGTGGAAATATTGAAAATAGCAGACCTCCAAGCTCAAAACGCGTCGCACTGCGACGCCTTGTGACCTTGGATCGGCTATTTTCATGGTCTGGAGAGGGCACTTTTTACAGACGGGTAAGAGGGCTTTGATGTCTATGTGTGCACGTGCCTGGTGATCATAGTCTGATTCATTGTGTGTGTGTGTTAGAAAAGTTTCAAAGCAATCACACACTGATCACATGATTTCTGGCCCTCGGGGATCAATATAAAAGTAGCCTACATTAGTTTATGTTACGTACCTATTATGCTGCTGATTCGTTGATCAAACTGAAAGTGGTTGTCCAGTGTTCTGCTCTCCTCCCATGGTGGAGAAACTTTTCTGTGTTTGGTGATTAGGTTTCTTGCAGTCTAGTTTTAAATTAAACCACTTTTTTCAGGAATAGTGTTCTGCAGACATGATGTTGACAGCAGCTGTTATTTCCTCCCATGCCTTACATTTATCAACACTGGTAATACCTTTTGAAGCACTTTAGAAAGTAATTACATATTTTCTGTGCACTCCTGACAGGAGGACCCCTGTTTCTTTTTTTCTTTTTTGTAGCACACTGTTGAGTTGAGCTGTTGAGTCTGAATGCCTTTTATTGTGTGAATTGAGGCATGGAATGATGCACACGTGAATGCGTTGTTGATTTACAAACAGGTGGGATTCATCATCTGCTACACCTGTTCTGTGGACAGTTCAAGAAGACAGTTCAACTAGGGCTGTCACAATTATTACATAATCGTCTAATCGTGATTATTTGGCATAATCGTGATTATTTTTCATAATCGTCATAATCGTTTGTAATTGTCAACGACAAAAACACAATTAAATTGTTAATCGCAATTATTTGAGAGAAGATTAATCGTCATGTAAAATGTCATAATCGTGACAGCCCTAAGTTCAACCCTTTCATGAATCTGATGATTTCATGAATCCAATTTGATCCAATCGGAAGAGAAAACTCATACAGGATACAGGATAAACAAGTGGAATTGGAAGTGATGACACAAAATTAGAACTGGAACAATATAAAATTTAAGCTGATAGTACTCTCTCATGATTGGTTGGAAATGTGCAATCCAGCTGACAATGTATTTTCTGTTTATTAGCTTTATTAGCTAATCTCTAGCAATGAATACAATCAGAATATAAGTGTTAAAGGGATATTTCACTTTTATTTTTTATTTTTTTTGGGTAATTTTATCGTCTAATCAGGCTTTTATGAACACCCCGAACAGTTTTTAATTTGATTTATTCAATATTTATATATTTGATGTAAATGTTATCTGGCCCTCCAGGCCCATGCATGGCCTCTCACCATACACACCCATTGTAACTTCAAACTAAATTTTAACCATGATAGATTCATTAAAAACACACATAATCTTTTCTGGTGGCTCATACTACCCTCCTAATATGTGAGTCATAATCGTGACAGCCCTAAGTTCAACCCTTTCATGAATCTGATGATTTCATGAATCCAATTTGATCCAATCGGAAGAGAAAACTCATACAGGATACAGGATAAACAAGTGGAATTGGAAGTGATGACACAAAATTAGAACTGGAACAATATAAAATTTAAGCTGATAGTACTCTCTCATGATTGGTTGGAAATGTGCAATCCAGCTGACAATGTATTTTCTGTTTATTAGCTTTATTAGCTAATCTCTAGCAATGAATACAATCAGAATATAAGTGTTAAAGGGATATTTCACTTTTATTTTTTATTTTTTTTGGGTAATTTTATCGTCTAATCAGGCTTTTATGAACACCCCGAACAGTTTTTAATTTGATTTATTCAATATTTATATATTTGATGTAAATGTTATCTGGCCCTCCAGGCCCATGCATGGCCTCTCACCATACACACCCATTGTAACTTCAAACTAAATTTTAACCATGATAGATTCATTAAAAACACACATAATCTTTTCTGGTGGCTCATACTACCCTCCTAATATGTGAGCACACCGTGTTTTTTTCAATAATTCATTCATTTATTTTTAATAATTCTTTGGGAAAATGGAAAAAAATACAATAAAGAATTATTGAAAATGTATGAAAAAAGTTATCGAAAAAACACGGCCTGCTCACATATTAGCAGGGTAGTATGAGTCACCAGAAAAAATAATGGGTGTTTTTAATGAATCTAACATGGTTAAAATGGAGTTTGAAGTTACAATGGGTGTGTATGGGGAGGCGTCCTGTAGGAGGAGGGCCTGCTAACATTTACATCAAATATCTAAATACTGAATCAAGCAAATTAAAAACTGTTCAGGGTGTTCCCAAAAGCCTGATAAGATGATAAAATTACCAAAAGTTTTTTGAAAGTGAAATATCCCTTTAACCTAAAAAAAAGAAAAATCACCTACCCTACCTTTAATATGTGGATATTGATTTCACTTTTAGTGTCCATTGTCCCTCTTCCACTTGTCCCCTTGGTTTGATCCAATCCAAATCAATGGTTGCCCACAGGCCACAGGTGTGATTACTTGGTAGTCTATAATCCTTGAAAACAGATTTGGACTCCTTTGGTGAGTGTCTGGAATGGATATGATTGACAAGAGGTTTATAAGGCCTGACAGGGGAGTTTGTAGCAGGTGCTGGCAGTTATACTGGGATGCCCGTCAGAGTCACAGTCAGACGAAATATAAATCGTAAGAAACAACCAGCAACTCTACCACAGTCTATACACCAAAATAGAATATTATTCATGAAGCACACACACACACACACACACACACACACACACACACACACACACACACACACACACACACACACACACACACACACACACACACACACTCACAGCGAATGTCAATGTCCCGATGGTGTATTATAACTTCAACCCCACAGAGTTCAATATTTAATATAATGTCCAACGCAACAGTGCCCAACACAGCATTCCATTCAATTTTTAATAATGAAGTTCAATTTGAATGTTCCATCCACCAGTAGATAACCCCTCATTGAGTCAAAGTCTCGGTCTTAACCTGTCACAGTCAGTCACAATGTGCAAAGATCCTTGTTCTGTCAAGACGTTACTGTAGGCTATTAATTCACTACTTAGTCAGAGAGAGATACCTCACAATGAATATGTGACAGCTCAGCTGTCACACCCGGCGTTACCAACTGTCCTCCAGGATCAGACGAGGCAGTCAGCTCCCCGGGAACAGACGGCAGGTAAACCAGTAATGAATCCCATAATAAATCCAATAATCTGATCGGAAAAGTTGGCAGTATAACAATGAACGGACTGGGTTTGACACATTGCTAAAGGTAGGTGTGCAGGCTACATTGGGCACTTTGGGCTGGACCACTTCCCTGTCCAGTATGTGTGCCAGTCGGCTTGTATGTAGTATGCGCCTCACGACCTTTGAAGTCATTCATAAATCTGGCAAGGGGTATGTGTGAGGTAGGTATATGTCCTACAGTAAACCATATACTGACTGGGGCTCTGTGTTAGGGATCCTTTTTTCTCTCCAAACCATGTCTGGTATTACATCTACAGTATAAGTTGACGTTGTGAGCTTGTAGATCTGCTATTTTCACTGTATATTCACCCCAAGGATGCTAGGGTTCATTAGTGTCAACACTGACGATCAAAGGCTGGATATTGCCGAAACGTCTGTCCTTGCTTAGACATGGAGAGACATGGAGAGACACTTTTTTAAATGTCATTGTTTTAAAAGGATAGCGCACCAGAGGAGTCAGAGTACGGTGCTAGCAAAAAGGCGCAGAATGCCGCAGATGACCACATGTTTTGTGGGCGCAATAGGTAAATCGAATTGTTATGATTTCCTTTTTTCGATTGAGAAGATGAGGGTCATCAGAGCATCAGGGGAAACTGTGGAAGCGGTGGTGGAGTGTCTGAAAAAAAAAGAACTGTTGAGAGTCTCCCACTCCGACATGGGCCATGATTATGAGACTGAAGAAGGACTTGTTGATGGAACAGGACCTGTTGAATACAGCTGCGCGTTGTGCTTGCTGAGATCCATAGTGAGTAACAGCTAACCTAGAAAATGTAACGTTAGTTAAAGATGCGCTGCCATGATTTTTTTGCCCCCTAAAACATGATTACTGGTATCAGGTATTATGATTATACTAGGAGGAAGATTTTTTCCAAAAAGGTGTACAGAAAGAGTTAAAATTAAGTTTTTAGGTGGCCACACCCACCAGTTCATTAAGTATGCCTGATTGTCTGGTGGGTGGTGACCCAGCTGAAGTTAGCCACACCCATGAATGGTAAAAAGCGAGGGGATGATTATATGATGTCATTTAATCACTGTTTTTGGATCGGTACTTTTGACCCACAAGGTGTCAGCCTCCAGGAAGAAACCCCAAATACAAATGGAATACATAATTGCTCATAACAACAACACCATGGGGTCTAATGTCAACTTCATAGACACATGAAAACCTAAAAAAGTACAAAACTAGGGCACCACCTCTTTAACAAGTTGTGTGCCAGGCCACAAGGTGCCGCTAGAGTGCCAGACATTTCTGTATAGGCCTTCACTCTAACTTCCGTCGACACAGGCAGTAGTAGCTTGGGATTTCACTGCAACCACTGTTATGGATGAAGACCGGAGGAAGTTAGCTAACAGTTAGCTATTAGCTTCTTTATTTTTTAGAGGCCCGATCTGAAGCTATTTTAGCCGCAAAAAAACGTTGTCGCTGCACTGGGAACACAGTTCAGCGAAAAAGGTCTCTAAAGATGTGAGTTTGTATTGGAGTGGGCGGCGTGGTGCGGCGGCGTTGCCCGATTACGGGCCGATGTAAACAGAATCGCGGCCCCGGGCATGGATGGAAAATTAGACCGGGGCTTTGTTGAGGCCTCCGATTAATTAATTCATTTTATTAAATATCCCGGACTAGATCGGGATAGGCACCCCGGAATACGTCGCGCGGCGCCCACAGTATAGATTGAGTTTTTTTACTTTATTCTAAACCATTTTCAATGGAATAAATCGTCGGACCATCTAGAATCACTCGTTGGAAAGCGCAGGACGAGCCAGGACCACCCACATCTCTACAAGCAGCTCAGGGTAAGTAAAATAGCAAAAAAAATATTGTTTTGGATTGAAAAAAAGACGAACTTGTTTCGGGAAAGCACAAAAAGGGTTAACAAGTTATACATGTTGATGGACGTTCTTTTCTTTTTCTTTCTTTTTTTCTTTTTTGACAAGGCAAGGTTTAAATACCACACTAAATCTAGTTACTGTACATTTGTGGGCCATATGAATTAAGCACCACATCCCAGAACACTTGTCCTACTAGCACTAGCAGCCTATAGATTTTTCATGTTTCCCAGCTACGATTGAGGGCTCGTCTGAGGACGACCTAGACAGACTGAGGCTCAGAAAAGTTTTTCAGTAAACCTTTTTGAATACTTTTTTACAGTGCTCCTACTGTAGTAGTTTTAGGATGGTTACATGGTGGGTGAATATGCAGAGGACAAATGTCATGTATGTGCAAATATACAGTGACAAAAAACACCTCCAGGAGTTGGGACTAAATTACAATCTGCCTCAGGTCTAAATGGGCTAGTTGACAGTAATAAGCATGTAAAACAGAGATGCTCCAGTGAAACTTTTAGTTACTCCACAATTATCTTGTCAACTTAGTATTGTTGTCAATGGGGTGATTTCTGTAGATTGCAATAGACACTCATGAGAAAGAGACGCAGATATACGGTACTGTAGATACAATTAGTGAGTCCAAATCATTTTGCTTTCAATGAGGACAGAGACCTGGCTGTACATTCATTCTTCCTGCTACATTTTAGAAGCTAGGCAGCCACTGACAGAGTGACACTAGTAACTAGTATTCAAGTAGATTTACTTGAGTGCTGTACAGTTTCTGAATTGTTTTATTCTCTAAATCAAAAATTCAAGGACTATTCAAAGTACATTTGACTCCATTACATTACTCGGAAGATAGAAAGTACCTGAATGAACCACCTATTTTAAATATAGTGAAAATTGCAGATCTACAAGCTCACAATGTGTCGTATTGCGCTGTGTTGTGAGCTTTTAGATCTGTAGTTGTCTTTGAAAACCTTTGGAACATTATTGTAAAATGTATAAGTTTCAATGCAAGTTCTGCAGTTCTGCAGTACTTTGACTACCAAGTACACATTGCATGTTGTGGTGGTGATGGTGGTAGGTGGTAGTTTTCATCTTCAGTGCTTTTATTTTGTGAGCACATCCTTTGACCTCTGAAAAGTAAAAAGAAAAACTTAATTTAAAGCTTCTCTTTGCTGAAAACACTTTGGATTTTGTATGCACTCATTAACTGATGTGTAATCCCAAAGTGGTACATGTAGCATTTTATTTTGTTTGAGATTTATTGGGAGCAAACAAGGTAGAATAATTCCCCAGAGTGATGTAATCGGAGGACACTGAATCCTTGTTGTGTTAATTAAAGCTCAGTGCAATTATGGAGATGGTTGAAGCCTTAAAGCCAGGCTTAAAGCCTCTCAGAAACACAGTTGAAGTTGGAGCTTTTTCAAAAACACAAAACAGTGGAAGAAAAAGGCATAACTGTCAAATCTTTGGGAGCTAATAGGCCTATTGAATGTAACCAAAAACCTTTGCTGTAACAATCACTAACTCATTAAAGAACCTTTGTCAACACAATTTTATAACCAGTGGCCATTAGCTATTGGCAACGTGCAAGTACTTTGCATTCATCCATGTTCCTGTTTGGTCTTAAACTCCTAACCATTTGTGTTGCTGATGTTTTATAAATGCTTTTATAAATTACTACTGAAACCTTTCATCTTCAGAAAGTCTAATATGCCTACCATACACTGGAAGACTTTGAACATACTTAGAAATGTAAAAGATAAAACTCTGACAAGCTCTCACATCTACTATACACTAAAACATTTTTTTTTAAAAGACTTAAAATACTCAAGTCTGACACTTCACATTTTCACAAACACGATGTCCATGGAGCTTCCAGTCACGTTAAAGTTTCATACCTGCTGTTGCGCTCAGACAAGGTGGCTTGTTGTACATCTGCTCTGGTGCTTGTATGCATTTTGTTAGCAAAAAATCAATACAAATCATTGTCTCAGGAGAGAATGAAGTAGAAATGTATATACAGACATAGTGTACACACACACACACACACACACACACACACACACACACACACACACACACACACACACACACACACACACACAATCATATATGTGGTGTCTGTATGTAATAAAAATAAAATATTACATAACAGCTACAGGAGATTGCACTGGGGAAATATCTCTTTCTGTGACACACACACACACACACACACACACACACACACACACACACACACACACACTCACACACACACACACACACACACACACACACACACACACACACACATGCAAACACATACAAACTTACCTGCTGACTTACACAAACACATCAATAATGCACACACATGCAATGACCATGCAATAACAATACACACCTGACTCTCTCTCTCAGACACTCACACACAGACATTCACACACAGCGCATGGAAGGAAGTGCATTGGCCTAAAAGTCTCTCACTGGCAAGAAACATCCAATGAGCACGCACGCAC
This sequence comes from Nannobrachium achirus, assembly GCF_963921795.1. Taxonomy (NCBI): domain Eukaryota; kingdom Metazoa; phylum Chordata; class Actinopteri; order Myctophiformes; family Myctophidae; genus Nannobrachium; species Nannobrachium achirus. The sequence goes on along the minus strand of NC_137825.1, from coordinate 38,077,587 downwards.
ACACACACACACAATCAGATTCTATCTATCTTACATGTGCAACCATGCACACATGATTTCTCCTTTTGCACATGTGAGATGGTGGCTCTCTTTTTGTGTGTGTGTGTGTGTGCGTGCGTGCGTGCGTGTGTGCGTGCGTGCGTGCGTGCGTGCGTGCGTGCGTGCGTGTGTGCATGCGTGTGTTGCACTCTTGGCTGTCTGGTGACAGCTAATTAAATCTGCAGCTATAACACACTGAGGCCTCTGTACCACAGACACATAACTCACTGTTATCCACACACACACACACACACACACACACACACACACACACACACACACACACACACACACACACACACACACACACACACACGCGCACATACACACGCACACACAGGTAGGTCTAGGTCTGGCGTGTGCACACATGTGTTTATGTGTGTGTGTGTGTGTGTGTGTGTGTGTGTGTGTGTGTGTGTGTGTGTGTGTGTGTGTGTGTGTGTGTGTGTGTGTGTGTGTGTGTGTGTGTGTGTGTGTGTGTGTGTGTGGGGGGTCATAGGAAACGATAGCTCACCATTATCTACCAAACACAGACACTATACCCTCTTTTTGGACAGAGAGAAAGGGTGGACAGGAAGAGAATGCAAGTGACACACAGTACATGTGTGCTTGTGTTAGATCAATATGTGTGTGCACGTGTGTCTGTGCTGCAGTACTCACACATGCATGGGCATGTTGTCATAAGTCTTTTGTGATAAAAGAAGAAGAATTGTTTTGAAAAAAATATTTAACCATTTTGAAAGACTTTGGCCTATAATTAGCCCATACGGACATGCCCAAAATACGAACACCAGGGTTAAAGCTGCAGTCTGTATGTAGTAGGGGGGCGCTACCTCATCACTCTATCTTCGGATCCTTGGCCTGAAAAAAAAGAAGAAAACATTGGGTTAAGCCATTCACATTTGGCAAAATTTCCCCTGAAACACTAGCCAAACAGTGTAGGCCTGCCGGTAGTTTCTCTAGGCGAAAGCATGACACAGATGTGCTTTCTTTACTGTCTTATAAGTTTATACAATATGTCTGTGGTGTTTGTGGAGTTTCAATCTCTTTTGCTTGCTTTTCATATATTCTTTCCTTAGTCTTGAAACTTGCCAGTCACAGAAAGTTTCAGTCACCCAGCAGAGATCTCCTTGGGAGAAACCTGGCTGGACTCTCAGTTCTGTCAATTTTATCACATTCTATTACACCTTCCAGCCATGGAAAGTGTTTCATTCTTACTGTAGGGAATGAACAAAGCTTTAATCAAAAGAAGAAGAAGAAAAAGAGGTTGTCCTTTCTTAATTAAAATGTCATTGTGAGGATCGTTTCAGTTCTGTCATTTTACTTGTACGTTTTGCACCATATCATACTCTCTTCCAGCCAAAGAAACTTTCTGTTTGACACTTGGCAATGTACAATTTAGAAAAGTAAATAAATCTAAAATATATTTTTTACGTCCAAATTCTGGGCATACTAGGCAAACCTTCAGCAAAATAGATTTTCAAGGTCACAAAGCATAGCATAGTGTTGTGAGCTTGTAAATTGGCTATGCCCACACGATTTAGTGTTGAGAAGAAAGGGAGGGGTACAGACCCATAGGGGACCCCAGTCAATGAAGAATATATTGTATGTATGTTATGACTTTCAACAACTGCCTAACAAAGCTCTTATTTTCCCTACTATTTCGATTCACATGTTTGTTTTTGTTTTTTTACTATATTTCTACTATATTTCGATAGGATGCTTCAGTTAATTCCCTGCAACACATCATAATCCCTGTGGGCTCAGTCGTCAATCACTGTCCTTTCATAATGACGATTTGGCAGTCCTTTGTAAAGTTTAATTTCTATCATAAAAAGCCACTTGAGCCTCCTGTCTCACATGATGCTCATTAAAGATGAAGTGCCATGATCCCCCCCCCCCCTAAAGGACAACTCCGCCCGAAATCACTTCTAGGCTAATTTTCCGACTTATATTGATCCAAAATGACTGTCCATGGGGTCTATTAGGCACAAATGCCCCTGTTGTCCAGTTTCCCCAGCAGAACCCAGCAGCTCTCCTAGCATAGAGTGGAGCCTATACGCCTATCGCTATTATACTATTTGTTGTGGTCAAAGGTGATTTATTTTTTCATGAATGTGTTACTAGTTGTCATTACAAACACATCCATGCCTTGGTTGTCCCACACAAGCCACCACAATCTCATAAATAATGTTTTGGGGTGAGCATTTGGCACAACTGCCAATCAAAGTGACTGTACTGGCCAATCACAGGGCATCTTTTCCGGGACTTGGCAAAACAGATAAAAGCATACCGTATAGGTTCCGAACGGAACCATGTTTATTTAATACCGGAGGACAAGGTCCCCCTATGGGATATCAGCGCCATCTGGCGGTGCAACAGAGTAAAACTCATATCCTCCCGTACGAGAAATGTCATTTGTCGGAAGGGCTGTCAATCACAAAACGAGGGCACCGCCCCCGAGTGTATATAAGCCCTATGGGCTATCATGACTTCCTCTAAAGCCGCACCTCTGCCCGCAACTAGCGAACCGAGGGGCTTAATTCGGGGGACCTTGTCCTCCGGTATTAAATAAACATGGTTCCGTTCGGAACCTATACGTTTATTATCATACCTCCAGACAAGGTCCCCCTATGGGACTCATAAACTCCCCGAGAAGCCATGAACCGACAAAACTGTCGTGCACACCGACCACCCCCGAAAGGAGGTCTCGTCAACCGACGTGACCCCTCTCAGGACTGGTCCAACCCAGACCCACAGGGCCTGGGCGTGTTCAGACAGAAAAGAGACCCTGACAGACCGAAGCCTGCCTTATGCACTAAGGGCAGACACGGGTCCGCCTTATAATACTACAGTAAAATAAGGGAAAGACTCAGGGTCCCCCCCCAGGTATCCTAGAGACAGTAGCATGCTGTCCCAGGAAGGGGAGAGAGCCGCCCCACTACACAGTAGGCGGGGCAGCAGCACCCAGAACCGTATGCGCCATAGCAGAAGGCGCAACGTCCAGGTGATAGTAGGTCGCAAAGGTGGACGGCGAAGACCAATTCGCCGCCGCACAAATCTCCTCAATGGAGACACCTTTGGACAAAGCCCAAGAGGTCGACACACCCCTAGTACTATGGGCTTTAAGTGCCTCCGGCACTTCAGACCCAGCACGGGTGTAAGCCAACCTAATGGCATCCACAATCCATCTCGACAGAGTGGGTTTGGACACCGCCTTTCGCTGACGGGCATTCATGACCACGAAAAGCTGAGAAGTAGACCTGCTGTCCACCGTCCTGTCACAGTAGGCCTTCAGGGCCCTAACCGGACAAAGACAATGAAGACGCCTATCCTCCTCTGATGCAAACGGAGGAGGATGGAAAGCCGTCAAAACCACAGGTTCCTTCGGGATCACTCGGTTCTTAGGAATAAAACTCAAATGAGGTTTAAGAAGAACCTTGGAGTCATTATTGAGAAACCTCATACAATCAGGGCTCACAGAGAGCGCATGAAGGTCGCTCACACGCTTAGCCGTAGACAAGGCAAGCAAAAGAGCTGTCTTGAAACTTAAATGTTTCAAAGAGGTCCTCCTAATCGGTTCAAAGGGTGCCTTGCAAAGGCCCTCAAGAACCACTTGTAGATCCCAAGCAGGAAACAAGGCTCTGGTCACAGGTCTCAAATGGTCAACACCATGCATGAACTGGACCACCTCAGGGATTTTAGAAAGGCCTTTACCTGCCACCCCCAGGTGGCAGGCATCAATAGCCGCTAAATAACCCCTCAGTGTAGAGAACGCCAGACCAAGGTCCAGGCGATCCTGCAGGAAATCTAACACCCTCTGGGCCGGAGCTAAGTGAGCCCCCACAGGTGGCTCCTGTAGCTCACACCAGTCCAAAAAGGCATTCCACCTTCCATCGTACACAGCCCTAGTGGAGGGGGCTCTAGCACTCTGAATAGTGGCTACAACCGTCGGTGAGAAGCCTGCTGCTAACAGGTTCTCCCTCTCACGGGCCAAACCCACAGGTCTAGGCCCCGTGGGTCTGGATGGAAGATCTCGTCCCCTGCCTGGCGCAGCAGGTCCCTGTGCAAGGGGAGCCGCCAAGGGGGTCGAGAGAGCAGTGGGGTGATCAGAGACCTCCACACTCCCCTGGACGGTGTTACTAGAAGAACCTCCCGGTTGGAACATCTGATCCTCTCCAGAGTGGGAAGGATCAGTTCCAGGGGTGGGAACGCGTAGAGAAGGCCCTCTGGCCACTCGTAAGCAAACGCGTCCGTCCCCAGAGGAGAAGGTCCCCTCACTGAGAAGTAAAGGGGACACTTCGCGTTCTCCTGGGAGGCAAAGAGATCGACTCGAGGTTGACCGAACCTGGAGAAAATCTGTCTCACCACCGCAGGGTGGAGAGACCAATCCTCGTAACGAGGCTCCCCCCTGGACAACAGATCGGCGCCGCCGTTCTGAAGGCCCGGAACATGGGAGGCTCTGATGGACCTCAGACGAGGCAAGCACCAGAGGGTCATCTCGCGCGCCAGCTGATCCAGCGTGCGCGAGCAGAGGCCACCCTGTTTGTTGAGATAATACAGGGCCGCCGTGTTGTCCGTCCTGACCAGAACATGACAACCCCGAAGAAATGGCTCGAAATGCTTGAGCGCCAAGTAGATCGCCATTAACTCCAGATAATTGATGTGGTGCTCCAACATGGCCGGGGTCCAGAGACCCCTGGCTGAACGCCCCTCGTGGGTGGCGCCCCACCCCGAGCGGCTGGCGTCCGTGGTGATCACCTTGCGTGATATCACCTCGCCCATGGAGACCCCACTCGTCAACAACGCCTGGTCCCTCCATGGGACCAGAGCGTCCATGCAGACCTGGCTGACCGTCACCTTCCTGTACCCTTGCAGGGAAGGAATCCTGAGCGCCAGTGTCCACCGCTGGAAAGGTCTCATGTGAAACCTGCCCAGACGCAGAAGTTGCACCGCTGATGCCATCAGCCCAGCTAACTTCATGCACTCCTTGTACCTGACCACCTGGTTCAGTCGGAAGGAGCTGAGACAAGTCAGAAACCTGTCCACCCTCTCCGGTGAGAGGCGGGCGGACATTGTGGCCGAGTCCAGAGATATCCCTATAAAGGAAATCCGCTGGGAGGGTGACAACATGCTTTTGCCAAAATTGACGTTGAAACCCAAGGCCTTCAGGTGTGACAACACCAGATCGGTATGGCGCGCCGCTCCTGAGCAGGAGGCGGCGGAAATCATCCAATCGTCTATGTAGTTCGCGAGCCTGACTCCCTGATGCCTCAGTGGAGCAATGGCTGCCTCGGTCACTTTCACGAAAACCCGAGGGCTCAGGGAAAGACCGAAGGGGAGGACCGTGTACTCGTACAGGCGCCCCTCGAAGGCGAACCGCAGGAACTTCCTGTGTGGGGGATAAATGAGGATGTGCTGATAAGCGTCCTTCAGATCGACTGAACAGTGGAAATCCCCCTGTCTCACTGATCTCATCAGGGACTCTGACATCAGCATCCTGAATTTGAACTTTTTCAAGTGCTTGTTCAGAGCACGTAAGTCCATTATAGGACGCAGCCCCCCCCCTTTTTTCTGTACCAGAAAATAACGGCTCCAGAAGCCTAAACGGCTCTGGTCGCGGGATAACTCCACTATAGCGCCCTTGCGCAATAGTGAGCTTATCTCCTCCCTCAAGGCATCCGCTTTCAAGCCGCGGGCTCGAGTGTAAATAACCTTGCTGGAGAGGGAGGGTATTTCCGCAAACTGTAGTCTGTAGCCCCGTGTCACTGTCCGAAACACCCAGCGATTCGGATTGCAACGCTTCCATTGCTCTGCACACTGTGCTAACGTGTTGCTGAGCAACGGAGAAGCCTTGGGGTTGTACCGCTTTAGCGGGACTACTGGGCCGTGAGGGAGAGGATGGACGGGACCGAGAGGTTCCGTATCCGGGCACGTTTCCGTATCCGCTAGACGCCGGGCCGGAAGGCGCGGGGACACCGAAGGAAAGAGCGTTTCCGTTTCCGGTACGCTTATTTCCGTATCCGGTGGGGGACGGACACGTGACCTCCGAGAAACCTCGCTTGTTAATAATACAGGCGGCACATAGCGTGGAGCCCGGGGGACAGGGTTTATCGCATAAGTAACATAATCCCCGGCTCGGGGAATTGTTTTTACGTTTATAACCTGTTCTAAGGCCTTTATATGCTTCCTTACGGGAAGACGAGGCCGACCCTGGGTGTTGAAATGTGCTGGCTTCTTCCCTGACGCTAAGACCACACTCCTGTCCTGAACTAGACTCGGCATTGCAGTGCCGCTCAGTGGGGACAGAGGGGTATTGCACACTAGTGAAACCATACCATTGTGAATAGGAATTAGCTTGTCTGGGAACATTTTGCAATGAGAAATATTCTGCTTGTACCCTGTCTGCGTGACTGGAGAAAGCGATATTTTCTGAGTGGAAAGAAATTCCAGCCTGGACTTCTCTGTCTACACTGGCTAAATTCATGCAAAATGGGGTCGTCTGTACTAAAGCAGGTGGAGTCGAAAGAAACAGGCATTGTTTTATCAACACACTCTTTATTACAGTCACTGCAGGAGAGCACAGAGGAGAAGTATACATTATTTTCTTGGCATGAGAAAAATTGTTCATACTGTTCAACCGTTTGCGCTTGAGAGGGGGGGTCCCCTGAATATTCAGGGGGACCCCGCCAAAGTCCAGTGTCACTTTCGCGGCGGCTTCCCACGGGCCTTGTGGGAGCTGGCCGGTATCCCGTGCCTGGGAGGGTGGCGGGATTGGGAGCGGGCAGGAGCCCCCGCTGCAGTGCGGGGGGGTCCCGCGGAGGAGGAGGAGGGGGTCCTAGGGGGATTGTTAGGTTTCCCCTGCTTGGAGGAAGAGCGCCCTCTGTCAGCCTGACTGGGGGCCTTGCTTCGTCCCTGCCTCTTCTCCTTTCTGGGTCCCTGGGGGTCCGTCGTGGCCTCCAGGAGCTCCAAGGTGATCTTCTTATCCGCCACCTCCTGGCGGAGAAGATCGAGTCCACCGCCCATCAGGGAGGTAGGGTGGCCAGGGAGGTCTTGCAGGACCTTCTCGGTCTCCCCTTCGGAACTGCCAGGGCATTTCACTTTCTCAAGCCACCTGGCACGTTCCGCCTGGATGCAGTAATCCATACCGTGTCCAAGCCACTCGATGGCGTGGACATTAAGGTCCATCAGCATGCGCAGCGACTTGTCGATCTCCTCCGCCGTATCCTTAGGCACCTCCCGCAACCCGCTAAGGAGGCGCCTGGTGGAGGAGAGCAGCAGCTGGGTGGCGTTCATCGTCCTGGCAGCCAAGGCGGAGGATCTGTACGCGTTCCTCACCCTGGACGACTGCTTTTCGTCATAGCCGATGGCGAAACCAGGAGGCTTTTTCCCCACAGACAGGATGAAGGGACTGCGGCCTCCAGGACCGGTCCGCTCATAACTTGGCTTGAGGCTCCCGATAAGGGACTGGGCCATCAGTTTGTCCATGGGAGGGCACAAGGGGATTCCCGCCTTCTCTGCGTCGTGGCAGTCGACCAAGAAGGGGAGCTTGGGGGGGTCCTTGTGCGAAGTCCAGGTTGAATGCAGAGCCTCTGCAAAGCCTGGGACCAGTGGGAGCTTATCCATGCGTGGCGGGGGGGAAGGATCCACATCCTGGCCTAGGATGGGAACTCTAGCCCGGGGTCCGAGTGGCGCGTCTCCGAGCGGCAGCTCCAGGCCGCAACGGATGGTAGCACGTTCCAGCACCGAGAGCTCGTCCATGGGGATAGAGTCTGGGTCTTGTGCCGCTGCCCCTCTCGCCCCAGCCGGCATGGAAGGGGGGAGAGAGGCAGAAGGGGCTGGGGAGGACGCGGCGGAGGTAGGAACCTCAGCGTGAGGAACCGACCCGGCCGCGCCTCCGCCCTGACCGGAGGGAAGCGTGGACTCGTCTTCTTCTGAGTACTCACCCTCCGAGTCCACCTCGGACATGTCGTAGTCCTCCGGCTCCGGTTCGTCACCGTCGCTGGCATGCCAGGAGAGGGGGCTAGGTGGCCGCATGGCCCGGAGCTGGGGGACGGAGAAGGAGAGGGGAATGTCACCGACGACTAGCGGGTGGAATTCCCTAAAGGGGACGGCCAAAGTTGCAGCTGGCGGTGGAGCAACATGGGCGGTCTTGCATGTTCTCTTCTTGGGCACGGCACCAGTCGAGCCAGTCGGAGAAACAGCAGGAGTAGCAGCAGTAGCAGGCCCGCTAGCATCGGGGCTACCGAAGCTAGCTGAGGGCGAGGCTGCTGGAGGCCTGACCACGTGGCGAGAAGCAGCGCTGTGGCGTACAGCGCTGTCCGGCACACGAGGAGAGGTGTCTGGGAGGGTTCCGGCGGAGACCGTGGTGTGAAGGCCGTAGCCTGCGGCAGCGATCTCGCAGCGGGCCTTGAGGGCTGGAACGTCGTACTGGAGGCATTCAGCACAGTTCACACCCGTGGCCGGGGCCGGAGGGGACAGAGAAGACAAGGCGTGTCCTACCCCCATGCAGACAATGCAGAACGGGTGGGTGTCTTCATTGGCGATGAGTCCTTTGCAGCTGGGAAGGCCGCACTTCTTAGGGACCATGGCTAGCAGGCTGCTAACCGTGGGCCGACGAGCCGCCATCGTGAAGCTAACCGAAGCTAGGCGAAGCTAAGCTAGGGCAGGGAAACACGTGGCAGAGCGCTCAGAGAAGAAGGTAAAGACTCAAAGACAAAGGAAGAGAAAACCACGAACTGTAGAGAGAAGATAGAAGAGAAACGTACAGGAGGGATTCTATAAAGGCCAGTGGCCGACTTCCTAGCCGTCGCTATAGGCTATACTTTACAGAATTTAATTACTATATGGCTGAGTTCGCGACACTCTAGTTGCAGGAGCAGAGGTGCGGAAAGAGGAAGTCATGATAGCCCATAGGGCTTATATACACTCGGGGGCGGTGCCCTCGTTTTGTGATTGACAGCCCTTCCGACAAATGACATTTCTCGTACGGGAGGATATGAGTTTTACTCTGTTGCACCGCCAGATGGCGCTGATATCCCATAGGGGGACCTTGTCTGGAGGTATGATAATAAACATCTGTTTAGCAGAGTGTGGTGGCTTGTGTGGGACAACGATGGCATGGATGTGTTTGTAATGACAACTAGTACCACATTCATGAAAAATAAAAACACTTTTGACTACAACAAATAGTATAAAAGCGATAGGCTTATAGGCTCCACTCTATGCTACGAGAGCTGCTGGGTTCTGCTGGGGAAACTGGACAACAGGGGCATTTGCGCCTAATAGACCCCATGGACAGTCTTTTTGGATCAATATAAGTTGGAAAATGAGCCTAGAAGTGATTTAGGGCGGAGTTGTCCTTTAAGTACCGGTATGCCTGGTTGTCATGGTGGGTGGTGACCCAGCTGAAGTTAGCCACACCCACAAATGTTGAAATGTTGTCTCTCTGGGACCCACACTGAATTATTAATTACTGAAAGAAAGAAAGAAAGAAAGAAAGACTGAAAATAGCTTGTCTACAAGCTCACAATGCATTGTATCACACATCTGCAACCCAAAATCTGCCACAACCCTATATTTGGGAAACACTCTCTACTTTTAAAGTAATGCATCCCATTTATATAAGAGAACAAGATGTTTGAAACATGTTTTTACCCTTTGGAATGTACTGTTGATAGCATTCCTGTTTGGAGGGGAGGACAGTAACAACATTTGACAGCCAGATAACCTGTAAAAACCTCCAGTCAGTGTAGTTCACACTGGTGAGACTGCAGTACCTTTTTTTTATAGCATCCGTCTGCTGTAAAAGAAATTCACCATCCAATGACAATACTATTCAAATTTACAGTATATGTGTTAGAATACATGAAGGAAACCTTAGAAACCTCAAGTTGTGACAGGCAGATGACATGTTTGAAACATGCAACAATTACATGAATCAAAGAAGATAAAATACAATTAAAACCCTCTTACGGCACAGTACTGCATTATTATTGCATTTAAAAACAGGAGCAGGACATAGACATGCAGCAAATCCATTATCCGCCTTTTAAAACCTGCTAATGAAATTTGGTGTTCCACTTTGAGTTAAATGAATCAGTATACCCACATTCACAAACAACTACTCTCTGTTCAGTATTGTTTCTTAATTTGTGTCTACACATGCCTTAATTACCTTGATAAAGCAGGGTGGTCACAATTAAGAAGAGTGAATTTTATTTTTTAGAATAATGTGCTTGCTGTGGGGCATGAATTCTCCAACTTTAATGGAGCCAAATAAGAAATGCTTTTTTTTTTTTTATATATATATATTTTTGGGGGGGACTTGGGCTCACTGCACCATATCGCTGTTGTCACCTGGGGAACCACCAGCAATAGGACTGGCATTTTATAAACGCACCAAATAGTCTTACCCCGGCTCCCAGTCAAATTAAAACAGGCATCTAATGCAATAAAACTGGCTTGGAAGTTGGTTGCAGCCTGGTTTTTGCCTTCTGACCTAAGTAGATTTTTTTTTGTAGTTTTGTGTTTAAGATGGCTCCAATTAATTTGTGAGAATGTTTGCTGATGTCTTAACCCATTAAGACCGATTGACAAATGATGATTCTTCTAAATCAATATAGTTCTCAAACTATAGCAGTTCGCGCCACCCTACAAGTTTATTTATCAGCAATTCTTTTAATAGCCAATGCAAAAATCTAAAATAACACAGATTCTTTCCCAGTTTTAATGGGTTAATATCATAAGTAGTCTTGAGTGGTACTTGGCTAAAGTCTAAGTAACTATATTACTGCCTAACTGACTATGTCTGTCAGTCTGTCAAACTGATGGACTGACTGTTTGTCTGACCGACAGGCTGTTTGTTTGCCTGACTGTCAGCCTGGCTGATTAACGGACTGGCTGTCTGGCTGATGGACGGTCTAACTCCCTCATATACTTATTGAATGACTATATGAGTATCACACTGAGGCGTTGGCTGGTTGTTTGGTTGAACTGACTGATGACATAGTGAATGCATGTGTCACTTACTAGCCGATCTAACTGACCATTTTTTCAGACTGCTTATCAGTGTGCTTGACTGACTCACTTGATGATGATTTAGTGACTAGACACAGTCTATGTGTGTTCATGCGTGTCTTTACCAAGAGCAGGCTGGCTGACCACTATCATGCTTCTAATCGAGTGACCTCCATACCCTGGAGAGAGGAGGTGGGGGGTAGAGAGAGTTAGAGAGAGACAGAACATAAAAGATGATGGTTTAGGGATGGCAAGGAAGTAAATAAGTGATGTGTCCCGCCATAGTCCCAGCCTTCTATTTTACTGTAACAGATTTTTATCTGAATCTGAATCAACAACTATGGAGAGATACTGTAGGAAACAATGTGATGATTGAGGCAAGGTTGCTGAAGAAAGCAGAAGTGAGCGAATTGGACATGAGAGAAACCGTAAGATTCACTCAGCTGAGACAGACAGACAGCATCCGTCCATCACCACCATAGAGCAGTGGTTCTCAAACTTTTTTGTCTCAGGGCACCCCTGTAAATAACTTTTTCATCCACAGCACTATTGAATTATATTAGTAATTACATCTATGTCATATCACAGTAGCCTACATAAATATGTAAATGTTTCCCCTTTAGATGTCAGGAGGAAAACCTGGTGTTTAACCACTTGAAACCCTGCATCCCTATTCTGGGGTGAGTAGATCTGTTGATTTTGGTGAAGAAATTTGGTTTATTTTGAAAAAGAATGCACCATGTACAGTGCAACTCAGGTGGTTAAACTGATATTGATGAATTCCAAGACCCAAGTATCATCAAAGTATTCTGCGGCACCCCTGGACTTGTATCACGGCACCGTATAAGGTGCCACGGCAGTGGCGGCACCCACTTTGAGAAACCCTGTCATAGAGGACACATGACTGAAATGTGGAGAGAGGGCTATACTAAGAGACAGATGGGAAAGTGTAGGGGAGAGATAGAGGAAGAAAGAGATGAGCTGCACCTCCTCATCATAGAAGATAAGTAGAGATTAATGGAGGAGAGGTGTTGCACAAGGAGATGTAGAGAAACACACTGTAGGCTATGGAGGGAAACAGATGGAGGGCGGAGAGAGGCTGAAGGAAGAGAGGGAGAGAGGGATGGAACACTGAAAAGGAGAGACACAAGAGAGAAGGAAGATTAAAGAGGCGAGGTAGATTATTTCAAAGTGTGATCTTTTGTAGACGCCTGTGTGTTTTTGTGTGTGTGTGTGTGTGTGTGTGTGTGTGTGTGTGTGTGTGTGTGTGTGTGTGTGTGTGTGTGTGTGTGTGTGTGTGTGTGTGTATGCGCGCGCACAGCCGTGCGCGCATATGCGTGCAAGGATAATATAAAAAAGGCTGCGCCAACATTATGTCCCCTTTGGTAATGCAGAATACTGTATGTGATGATGCCGCGTGTGTGTGTGTGTGTGTGTGTGCGTGTGCGTGCGCGCATGCATGTGTGTGTGTGTGTGTGAGAGGGAGAAAGAGAGAGAGAGAAAGAGAGAGTACATTCATGCTTGTGTGTTTGTACACAACATTATCCTGTGTGTGTTTAGATGTGCATCTAAATACATCATCCTGTCTGCATGCATGCGTGTGTGTGCGTGCGTGCGTTTGTGCGTGCGTGTGCAGTCAGTGCAAGTGTGCATGTCCCCTTGGGCTGTATGGAGTTTCCAGAGGCATCACAGCACTGATGATTACTGAATCATCCTCTAGTGCTACTGTGGGAATGACTCCACTAACACGCTGCCTGGGAAATCGCCTCAAACCACAGACTTGGAATGGATTGTGCAGGTGCCGCTGTGGGTTTGTGCGTGCGTGCGTGAGTGTGCGTGCGTGCGTGCGTGTTTGGCCCTAACACAGAGCGTAATTGAAACTTCATATGGCAGTACACCAGACATGACATCTCTAGCCAATGGTGGAAGAAGTACTGTTGGTGACAATAGATTAAAGCACAATGTTACTATAAAGGAAACTCTACTGCCAATTTACAACTGCATACAAGTGCAAGGTTTTGACACACCCTCAAATGTTGCCATCTTCTGTTGGTGTGGCTTTTTGTTCCCTGAGTTTGCTCTCTGGTTTGGCTTTGAGGTTTGATCAACAGAAAGAATTGTTGATGTTGTGAATGTAATTGAGAAAGAGAAGGAGTTGGAAAGGTTATATAACACCAGGCAGAATTAACACTGGAAAAAGAAAACAAGACAGATTAAACAGATTTACTTGAACAGTAAAACATTGAGAAAACAAACATAAAGTTATAAAACGTGTTATAAGCTATAACAACTTGTTATAGCTATAACAACTTGTTATAGCTCACATGTATATTTTTTTGCTATACTATGGCTATACTATGTAGTTGCACTTTTTTTGTGCTACTCAATATTCACTCGACCAGAACAATCTTGTTCTTGGTAAGCAGAAAACACTCATGTACAACTAAAGTGCCGATAAACTGCTAAACTTCATTTCTATCCAATTTGAGATTTTTTTGTGTGCAATATAGAATAATCGTTCTCCTTGCAGATGATTGGCTTCGGCTTCTTGCACCAGTTATCATTATCGCTATGTTCAGAGTCTGCATCACTCCCCTGTATTGGTCAATAGATTTATTTAATTCATAAATATAGCAGACACGATCCAAAGGATAAACATGTAACATTTATTTCCAACATGGCCCTACCTGGTTTAGGTGTGTATTCCTCCCCACTGTCAGCGTCGTCACTGTCGCTGAAATTGCTGTCATCACTTTCCACTGGTGGAAGCCTCCACCTTCCAACAGCTCGCTTCCCATAAAAAGATGATGTTTCCAATTAGTTCTGTATGAAAATAAAGGGCAGCAATTGCATTTGGCAGGCTATTTGTATTTTTGCACACAATTCAATGTTGCAGACTTGCTCTGCACATACAGTTGTACATAGTCCATATTTCACTACCTGCATTTGTTATTGTAATGATTATTATTGTGTTGTTTGGGGGGGGGGGGGGGGGGTTGCAGGGTTGGTGGACCATGGGGGGGAGGGGGGACTTGTGATTGTTGAAACTGTGAAAAAGTCCAATATTGTATATTGTTTGAAAGGGGAAAAAAGCAGAGGGAGTGAGAACGGGCTGGTAATTCACCTGTTCCTGCAGTTGCCTCCATTTAATATGTCTCATATTTGCACAATTAGGCGTTAAGGGGCTAGCAGTGATGGCAGAAAGCTGCTTTTCTAGCAACATACTGTATCATTCATGAATCATGATACAGGTGATGTATCATGATATGTTGCCAGAAAAGCATTGTGTGCGTCTTCAACTTTTAGCTATGTGTTTGCAAATACTGTAGCAGTAGCACCCACATTTTACCGTCCTGTAAATAGCATTATTGAGCTGGAATCACCCCCATGGCGCAATTAAGTTAAGACCACTCTCTGTTAAAATATATCCTGTAGTTTTGGTTGCTCTCTCTTTCTTGGTTTATTTCATCGTTATGAAATGATTAGCCCAAAGTCCTTATTGTAAAACAGTCACAGTCACACATCGATGCAGTATTCTATTTGATGATGATGTTGATGCTCATCATTATGAGGAACACCACCACTGTAGAGTGGTTCTGTTCGCCTCATGTCTCCTCCCATCACTCTCTATTTCTATAATTGACAGCTGACATCATCTCCTGTCTACAGAGATTCCATACCCTTTGGGGACAAGCTAATGCACTTATGTCAATACAAGGACGTTCAGTGTATCTTTCAATTAAGTTCCCCATCATTGTCTAGCCCAGTGATTCGCAAATGGGGGTACGTGTACTCCCAGGGGTACGCGGAGGTACTGCAGGGGGCACCCGAAAATGCCCCCCAAAAAAAGACAAATAGTAAACCTCATGATATTATTCTTAGTTAAATGATTAAAAACCATTGAATTAGGAGGGGGAAAGACATTTAGTGTTATGTTTAATGATGACACATGAAGAAACTTGGTGTGAGCCTGATAGTTGCTACCCCAAGTTATTGACATGAAAACTGGACTGAAATGTTTTAGCCACAGTGTTGATTTTATATCCTTGAAATGGGGCATATAGGCCTGCCACTATTTATGGGATTAATTGCAGTTTTATGAGCAAAATGTTGTCGGGTAAAGGGGGTACTTGGATTCAGAAATCAGGGTAAGGGGGTACTCGAGCCAAAAAAGATTGAGAAACACTGGTCTAGCCTACTGTAACCACTTTTTTTTTTGTCATCGGCTTTTCACGAATTAATCTGGACCTGTTCAAGAACCAAGAATCAACTTTATTGACACATCATTGCTGTAGAGGTGGAAAGAAGTGGTACAATTAGTTTTTGCCTAAGCTGCGGTGTCTGGCCTCGCCGTCGAGTTGGTCGAATTGGTGATTGTCCAGAACCGCTGATCTTACTGTAGCAATTTGGCATTCCTAACTTCCTAACTAGCATTGTTTACGATCTTGCATAATTATAGAGTAGGCCGGTGTCCACGGGTCTGGTTAATGTGATAGTAATCATGTAATTTGTGGAGAGCTGCAGATACAGAGCTATAGTGAGGCATTATGTGGTTCAGGTTTGTGATTCACATCAGGTTCAGGTTCTTACAATGCAGTGGCAGGTGCTTGTACTGTTTATTGAAGGTTTGCCCTAATAGTTTCTTTAAAGTGTTGACACACAGAGAGGGGGGGGGGGGGGGGGGGTGATGGAGTTTATTTCCATTAGTCTCTCTCACCCTCCTATAAATAGTCAGAGATTGAGAATAAGAAATGCTAATGAACCACTCCTCCGCTGCCATTGAAAATGTCACAGGGGTGAATGACAATAGGATCACAAAATGACAATTCTATGCAGGCCATTTAAATTAGGCGAACCCATTAGACATTTCCAGTATACTGGAAAGCTGTGTGTGTGCGTGCTCACTGCTCAATCATACACAAATATTGCATGATGTAATGAAAGTGTTTGTTTTGGCAACAAGGGCACTCTTGTAGGTCACTCTCACTCATGTTTATGTTAATCTGACCGTCTCTTTGTGTGTGTGTGTGTGTGTGTGTGTGTGTGTGTGTGTGTGTGTGTGTGTGTGTGTGTGTGTGTGTGTGTGTGTGTGTGTGTGTGTGTGTGTGTGTGTGCGTGCGTGCGTACGTGCGTGCGTGCGTGCGTGCCTGCGTGCGTGCCTGTGTGCGTGCGTGCGTGCGTGCCTGCGTGCGTGTGTGTGTGTGTGCATTCTGGAAGTTGAATGGGTTTGGGCTGCATTAATGGGAGGCATTCAAAGCCTGATTTAAAACACGCGCGCGCACGCACACACACACACACACACACACACACACACACACACACACACACACACACACACACACACACACACACACACACACACACACACACACACACACACACACACACACACACACACACACACACACAGTATCTTCAGTTCACATTATAAACAGCTTTGGGTTCATGCTATTAGCGTGTCGTGTTGTTGTTAAGGAAGTCATGTGGAGCATAAATCAGACCTGAAGCTGATTGAACTGGCTTTCCTCCAGGGCCCGTCTGTGTCCAGGATTGTGTGTCAGTATTTTGTCTGGGTAATCTTTCTGAGGCGATGTGGAAAAGTAAGGGAAACAGCATTTTGTCCACTTTGATGAAAATGAAATGGTGGTTATAACTGTGCCATGTGACACTAAAACACTCCTTTGAATTCTCTGAAAAACACTATGTTGAACATGTGAAACCAAAGCTCCCCTGTTGGAAAGCACGAAGAGAAGTCATTTGTACAATGGCTCTTTGTTCATTTAGAATATGATTCTTTGTTCATTTACATTATGTAATTCTGGTGGGAAGCCAATTAACTGTAACGCAGAAGTACCGTTTAATGTTGCATTTGAAGCAAAAAGCTCTTTATCAGTAAGCACTGAAATTGAAACGTGTTGCCGGTGTAGATTGAATCAGATGTTTTTGTTCTATGTTCAATAAGCGCTTTTTATTTATATATATATATATATATATATATATATATATATATATTAATCTAAGCGCTATTGTGTGCAACATTACATTTACTGTACTACTCACCTTTACATATCTATTTTAGCCTTCTGTTCTGGGAGAACTTTTTCTCACGGTATATGCCTACTAGAGGATTATGTAAATCTACCATGCTCTGTTTATACAAGTACTGGTGTAATTGTGTGAAACAGCATTTAGACCATATGACCAGTGGTGTGTTCTAGGTTTTTCCGGAGGGCATACGATAATTATTCCCTGCATGACATGCACGTGTATCGTGCATGATCATTTATTTACACGACAAAACACAATCTGAAGGTATTGTGGAGACACATACTGTACTGGCTGCTCCTGGTAAGAACAGTTTTGTGATGATAACATATGGCAGGTGATTTGATGTAGAGAAAAATAAATCACACCCAGTGTGAAGTAAGTGAGCAGTGCTTTTTACTTGCGCCAGCACAGCGCACAATTACTACTTTCGGTGCTGTCTATTTCTGTCCGACAAAGGCAGGGCCTCTAGCCAATGAGAGAGCAGCGTTCTTGTTGACGTCACCACCAACAAGTGCAACCTGATATAGGCTAAATAACAAGGCGCAAGCCACATTGCCCATTGTAGCAATGAACAGTCAATGAGGTATGGGGTTTAAGTGGTTAAACAATATTTAACTACAGTAAAGCAAAGCCCAAATGTCAACCATCTAATGCTAGACTTTCTTTTTTTTGGAGGGGGGCACTGGATATTTGTAGGTCTTTAACCTGTAGCCTAGACTCTGTGGCTCATATTGAATTTAGGCCTCATTCACACTGCAATTAATTTAAGTGCTGTTGTTAACCCTGCAAATGTGGGGTTAACATTGTCCCAGATTAGTGCTAATTAGTCCCTGGGCAATAGTCGGGGTTATGCCACGTTAGAATGTGCTACTGCGGAGCCTTCACTTTCCCAGGGCTAAGGCCTGAGTTATTCGGGGGTTACTGGGCTATGCTAGTAGTAAAGCCCTTAAGCCCTGTCTAAAAAGGTTTCCTAGTGAAGAACACATTAAATCTGCCTGAATGAGGAATCGATGGGCTGCTGTAGGAAACACCTATGTATCTCACTATAGTGATTTAGAGGCTCTAAAACCTCATCTGCACAGTCAAGTCCCGAGAGTCCATTTGTACACGCGCAGACTTCAATTAACACCAGAGGGTTTTCCAGTGTGGCTTTGCAGTATAGCCTATTGCGAAATGTACAGTGTCTCGCTGTAAACAAACTTAAAGTGTACTTCGTTGGTTTCACTGATCCAAGCCGGGACACAATCAATTGAATGCTCTGAAAATGCACACAGACCACCCATCTGACCACTTAAGCAATTCCCAGATCCAGAAAAGGTTGGGAACCGTTGCCCTAAAAACAGGTATCCTCTGTGGATAGCTTTAAAGCACAGTTTCACTCTTGCTTTTAGCTTTAAAATGTTTTCATGGTAGAGTCCTTATTGAAGTTTTCAGTGTTTTTAGTGTTGTTTTGTGTTTTGGCTTTTTTGCTTTATTGTTGATCATGTGTACTTTTTTTTCTCTGTTGATCATGTGTACCATTTGTTTGCTCTTTAAAGCACTTTGAGCTGCATTTTGTGTCAAGGTGCTATACAAATAAAATGTATTATTATTATTAAAAGATACCATCACTGCTTTCTTTTTTCGTACAAAACAATACTGAATAAAGGCAATATGAAAGTATGTTAAATATACATGCTTTGCATTGTCACTAGAGTGAGTGCGTATTTACTAAGTGTGAACCTTGCTGTAACAAATACATGTATAGTTTGATATCAGTTTAAGACTTGTGAATGATAATGTGCTTGCTATGTGGTTTCTGTATGTCAGTCTACTGTTCCCTAACCGTTCTCATTCCACACTTGACCTTTCAGAGAAATTACATTTACAGGATTGAGTGAGTCCAATTTGTGGTACAGTAGGTTCCCCTTTCCACAGTGTACACTTTTTTACTTTTGAAGTTTGAAAGAGAATCCACGGTGGCTTTATTTAGAAGCCTGGGAGTTGTAAAGGACAGAGTCCAGAGAGTTTTATTTTATGGTCCCAGATGTGTTGAATAAATCATTTTCCCCAGACCTAATTAAACACTTACTGCCTGGCCCCGTTAAGCTATTAACATCTGCTGCATCAAATGAACTAGGAAGGGCTCCAGCCCTGGATGGATTTAATGATGGAAGGTTGGATAAATAGAGACATTTCCTTTTATCTTCCCCTCTCACTTGCTCTTTCTCATCATATGTTCTGTTGCCTTTGTTTCTATTTCTGATTCTCTCTTGTGTGATCTCTTTCTTTTCTTAAGCCAGATTTATAGTTCAGCATATGACCCAGTCGTGCACCAAAAATAGCCAATTTACAAGCTCAGAATATGTCGCACACGTTTTGAGCATGTTGTAAATCCTCTGCTGTGGAAATTAAGCATTACTTGTAGCTCCTCTCTCTCTTTATTTTGTTCCCTGTCACTTTATCTTTCATCCCATCTCTTTTCCTTTCATATTCAGTATTCTCACTCACTTAAGGAATATTAAGGCAAAGGAAATTATGGGTTAACATTTGGTTGGTTGATGATGCTGGCAGACGCGGCCCTAGGAATAATAGGCAGCGTACACGCTTTAAAAAATATATCCAACCAGGTGTAATTATATAATAATTATTTTAGATGTTTTGCACACAGATTATAGAGATTTTATTCCAAAAATGGTATCCATCATCAGTGGCTTGCAATGACTTTCCATCCATCTTGTGCTGTGGCAGAAACTTAAACAAATGTAACCAGTAAGACTCCCTAATTGGGAGATAAGAAACTGTCAGGTCACATGTATACACAAATAGGACAGATCCATGTTGATGACATGACTGTAGACATACTGTGTACCACTTTGCGTGATTTTAGGGCAAAATCTGTAGGAGCAGTGTCCAAAAATGTGTTTTGCAAGAATCAGCCTCATGGTGGCACTAGAAATGAGGGGTACCAGCTCTACAAACTCCTCTGTGACAGTAAAGATGTACCAAGTCATTCTTTTACCGCTTCGGACGTTCCCGTTCGCCCCAATTTTGAACCAAGCTTGTTGCCAATACGGCCGCTCGTTCATTTACCTTGTCTGATGACTGTAAGCTGATGAGGGGTCGCGCGGGTATGTACAGTAAAAACATCTCCCGTAATGCTGCTTTCAAATATCCACCACACGTAAACATCAATGATGTCCAATTCACTTCGTGGCTGTTCTCTGTGGACCTGATCTAGATTATGCATTTCTATGCAAGCGGAGCGGCCCAATTCACACCTATTCTTTGCATAAGGCTGCCCTCTGCTGCCAGTTTGGCTAAAGTACACATATAACTAGGAAGACACCTGAGAGTGACATGCGACCTCAGGGTGACATGCGACCTCGCCCTCGCGCCAATTCTTGACCATCTGGCCAACCACAGCGTTTCTCTGACGATTTTAGTTGTTGTCATTCTGGGGGGAGTTTGATCATGTTTTTGTGAGGGTATCAACCCTAGGAGACACGGGGAGAACATGCAAACTCCACACAGAAAGGCCCTATCGCCCACACCCTAGGTGGGGTTGGCGATAGGGCCTTTCTGTGTGGAGTTTGCCTAAACATGGAGATGTGGTACAGAATGACTCATATATGGGCATAAAAAGTATGTCATGTGACATCACTTCCTGTACAGACAGTCAGACAGACAGCCATTGACTCCGGCCTAACAATGGCTACTGTCTATGACGGTAGTCCCATATGACATGATGGACTGGACTATCTCCATATATAGTGTTCTCCACATCTCCATGTTTAGGCCAGACAGGTTTTCTCCATTTCTCCATGTATAGGTCCAAATGCCCAACGTTGAGCTTGACAACGTAACGTTCTTAACACAGCCGCCCCCATATTTACTTTAGAAAATATGTTAAATTCTAAGAACGTTTCGAGTACCGGTTTGATACAAGAGCGAATAAGCGCTACACTTCTGGAATCCTGTGCGTCGACTTAAAGTCGGATCCAGGCCTAATAACTTTATCTGGCCGCCCGTTGCCACCTCCTTGTTACATTTTCTTTTCTGAGACTGCCGACTGCACATTGTACCTCATCCACCCTTTATTCTCTCTCCTTTTGGTATCTTTATCCTCCTCCTCCTTTTTTTCTTTTTTATTCTTCTCTTTTTTTGTCTTTCTGTGTATCCTTCTCTTTTTTTTGTCTTTCTTAGTCTTGTGTAGCCGCCCCGTACAGGAAGTGATGTCACAACTCGCTGACATCACACTGACATCACTTCCTGTACAGAAGGAAGGTTTTAGGGCGCGTCCACACATTGGACGACTGCTGCGACCTACGGCTCTTCCTTCAGCGACCAAACCGATGACGTATAGACATCCGCCGGGGTAATGGGAGTGTCAACATGGCGCTGGTCAGACGGACGTGTAGTTCTTTTGACTAGCGTGATTTACAGAGAGTGAGACAGATCAAGGAATGTAGCCTACCTACACTCAACATGAAAACATATTATGCACAGGCAATAAAAAAAAGTACACCACCTGAAACTAAGCCCCATTTCCTTTGTAAATGATCTCCTATTTCACTTTTATTCTTTATTTTCCCCTTGTTTTTATGACTCCTTTTTTTCCCTCCCCTTTTGTTAATGACAATTCTCTATGCAAAGTACTGTGTTGTATTCGTCTGTCTTTCAATGTTATATGAGATAGCCTACATAAAGTGGTTATTGTGTAGGCTAAATAAGACAAAAAGCTTACTAGGATCTCCTTTTAGTTGACCTTGTACCAGTGATTTGTACTGTCATAAAACTGTACCTTTTCCTATGCAAACTTCTAATAAATTCTTCAATCAATATAAAGGAAAAGTACACTACAAATAACCACATGAACCCCAGCTATGCATAGGCTATTCTGGGGGGGAATAAGCCAAATAGCCGATCTACAAGCACACAACGTGTCGCGCTGCAACAAGTAGTGAGCTTGATTGTCTATTTTTGGTAAAGATTTGGTGTTTATAGAAATAAAGCAGTCAAATAAATGTGGGTCCGTTTTTGCTGAGAATAGGGTTTAATGGGCTACATGTGAATTACATAAATCATTATTAATGACAGATTAATATAGTTATTTCTGACAATAATGCTCAGATGTTTCGTTTTTGTTTTTTGTAGCCTGTGTGTGATTATCTAGAGTTAATAAAACATTCTCCAGTTCTTCATTATAATATCCTCACACATGAGCTATTCAGATGGGAGAACAGTGGACATCAGTCTGGCAATTCAACAACAATAAGGACGTTTACATTTATTGAAACACTCGTGCATGTCTTGACTCCTTCTGTATTTCCCTCTGTATTTGGAGAGCTGGATGAAAGAAAGAAAACTACAAGCGAAAAACCGGCTTCACAGGACGTTCTGTCCCATTGGTTTAGAGCGTATCTCTACCGGGTGAGAGTACAGCAGTGCTGAACCATGAACCCGGAGAGGACGTGATGTCACGGAGCCTGTGGGCTCTTCGATCGCAGATGAAAGGAGTCTTCCTGTCTAAGTGGATGGGAGCTGCGACTTTTTCTACGCATGTGTGGACGCAGCTACAGAAGGAAGGAAGGAAGGAAGGAAGGAAGGTCACTCAAGCGACAAGGTTTTTCAGGGTAAATGCGACCTTCGGTCGCAATTATTTGCAAACGATTTATTTTTATTTTTATGAATAGATATTTTTCTATAACATCGCAAAGGTACGCTGCTTTTTGCTGGCACCAGCCCCAATAAATAAATAATAAATCTGGCAGTAGAACTGTTAATATTATATTCCCAGTGGAGTTTCATGAGTCTTATCGTTGCTTAACAATTTTGCTGCCATTTTAAACATAGCTCTAGTAAGCAGCTGCCAAATTGTCCTTACCTTTTAACGTGGGCACGCGCACGCATCGTGCACAATCTGTGCGCGACTCATCTAGTAGACTGTAGACTCGGTGACAAGCTTTCGAATAAAAAAACCCCCATTGAAATAGACATATCCGTTGCCACGCTGTATTCCTGCTTATCCGCCAGTGTTTACATGAAAAAGCATTGAAAAAAGCCAACTGTGCGCTATGGTAACAAGTGGACACGTTCGCGCACAAAACGCACGATATGTGCGGGTATCATAATCCAGGCGTGTAGAGAGTAGAGACTGGATCAAAGTTTCCAAACGCAAAAATCCGATTGAAAAACGAGTGTTCCATCGCCGAGTAGCTTTCTCCTCTGTTACACTGTAAACCAACGGAGGCGGGACTATGGCCCAGGCTCAGACCGGATACGGAAAGCTAGATCCGGTCCAGACCGGAAATGACCGGATACAGTTAGGGGGGCGGGCCTAAAGAGCCAGAATCAGCGAAAATTTGCGATAATACTTTTAATCCTTTCATAATGATTAAAGCTAATTAAACTTCCGGGTTCGACGGGCATGGCACCGCGGTACAGCGGGAAATCTACGGTTTCTACGGGCATCGCCCAGAATGAGTTAAAGAGGAATCAATACATGACTTTACTTTGTACTTTAGTTGACTGTAAAAATCTCCTTCAGGCCCCTGATTCTCTCTCTCCCGTGCAGCACCGATGCACAGGGGTTAGGCGACGTGGGTGTGATGCCCTCGCAGCATGTGCTTACACACAGCGGGTGGTTACTGTATCTACCCTCTCCATTATTGTTGATGTTCACACACAGCAGCTTTGCCACCGCATCAGAGGGAGAGAGATTAGTTTAAACATTTTTTTTCTTTTTTCCCACAAGCTGGTTAAAGAGACCAGGGAATGGCTATCGTAAAACATTCCCCAGGGTAGGTTTCAGAGCCTACATGGTGAATGCTGGTGTTGCGGAGTAGCTCAGCCTGAAACCCAAAAAGCCTAATCTCCCCTGGCCAAGGGAGGATTCCCTCTAGAGCTAGTGTAGATGTTCTGCTTCCCACGCGGGAGACCCACGTTCAAATCTCGGGTTTAATGCTGGGGTGGAGGTGGGTTGATGAAATGCCGGAATGGTAAGCAGCTGTCATTGTAGCAGAAATTGTAGCAACCTGAGCAGTGGAGCAGCAGCTTGGCTACAGAGAGAATATTAGCAGTGTCCAGTGCATTTCACAGCCTAAGTAGACCGCCTTATTAAAAAAGAGGAGAATGTATAAATAATGGTAATAATAGTAATAAGGGTAATAATAATAATAAATACAATTTATATTGTGATTTTCTAGTTAATCAAAGTCGCTTTACAGAACATGATAAGAACAACTTTATTTAGGGAAAAAATTATAAAAAGGTTAAAAACTATAAAAGAAAGGTAGAACAGAGGGGGGATTAGGGATTTGAGTCTGAAGAGGTGTGTTTTGAGTGTGTGGTATCATGTGTCTACTAGCAGTGCAACTCGAGTTGACTTGCTGAATTAGCTATAAGGTTGCTCCAGTTAACCAGGCAATTAAGAGCCAACCCTCTGGTCACTGGTCACTACAGAATGCCCTGTAATGCAATCAAGTCAGCCATTTCAAGGCCATGTTTAGACTGGCTGCCCTAATCAGATTTCTTGTTCAGATTGGAGACGGATTGGTTTCATGCAGTCTGAACAAGGCTATAAGGAAAATGATTCAAATCTGATTAGCAAAAATCACTTTCCATGTTTTTTCTTTCGGTATTCTGACAATCTGATTCTAATCTGGATTGTCAAAAAATCTATCTGATTATAATCTAATCTGGATATGCCAACAATCTGATTTAGTGGCATTTAGTGAGGAAATCTTTATCTGTTTTATCTAGTGTCACCATTTACCTATAGTTGGCACAGACAAGTCTATCTTTTTCTGTTGGTTTTGACATAAGAAATGCTCACCTGCTGATGTGGGCTGCTATTACCCAGTACAGCTCAACAGGATTTAGTGTAATCCCACAGAGCAGAGCAGATGGACATGAAGGTAAGATCACAGTAGTATAGGAATTAGATCTTATCTGAACCCCTCTTTTTACTCTTTAACAGTGTCTTGTTGATAGACCATAATAGTATATTCATATACACGTATTCATGCATACCGGTACATTCATGTAGACTGTTAGACCTTTTATTAGATAATAGTATATTCATTGTTATCCATCCATATATTATATTGATAGACTGTTGATAGACTGTCATTCATATACTCCTGTGATAGACCGCATATATTAATTCAAACTCTATACCCTTTAATTCTACCCAGTATACATTTTAATAGCCAGTCCGGTAGCCATTGTGAAAACAAGATTGGAATGTACAGTTCTCAATTTCACCATCTGCTCTTTTCCCTATTTTGACTGTGTGATTAGCAAGAGCTTGTGACAAAATAATTACAACATTGGATTTCATTGAAACACATTCTTTTTTTTTTCTATTTCCTGAAAGGTTGTGAGCACAGTTTCCGCCCGACAGCAACAATATGCTCTTTGGTGAGTCACGAGGCACCCAAGTTTGAATCTGTCTCACCCTGACCTGTCTAATAAAAATGCTGAAAAACCCCTAAAAATATCACGACTAAATAAATAAATAAACAACAGTTGACGGCAGTCAAGTGAGACAAGACACAAGGCAACACATACAGTACAAGCCCTCCCTCTTCCAAAGGAAAACAATGTCGCCGTGCACATTTACTATTCATTACCCCAGTGAGACACTCGAGGCAAGCTACAGTACCTCAAACATGTCAATGGCACTAGATGGAAATGCAAAGCAACATACAAAAACTCCCTCCAGTATTTATTATAATAATTATTATTATTAATAATAATTATAATTAGAAAGCCTTTCCTGATTAAAACAGGGAAAAACAAATCACTATAGCAATTATGTATAGCCACTGATATGAGACTGTAATCAGTCAGTCCCTTTATCTGTCAGAGACACACACACACACACACACACACGCACACGCACACACACACGCACACGCACACGCACACACACACACACACACACACACACACACACACACACACACACACACACACACCTGTAGCTAAGCTCTGCCCCCCACCACTCGTTCTTTTCAGTGTAACGAATGATTCAGCACAGTTCACTAAAATGATCTGTTCACCAGTTTGTTCATTACTACTGCTGTCTGCTATTTCACTGGGGCTTCTTATCGTTCATCTGAATGTCCTCTCAGGCTATGGGATAGTATCTCTATTCTATACTCTCTCTATCTATCTTATGGTATGATTTTGTACCTGAGCTAATTTGGATTACCTTTTCCACAGCTGAGGGTTATTGAGGTAATGTATCTATGAATATGAATATAAATTATTGGCTTGTTTTCTTTCTGCTTGCCATGAGGTCGAAACATGTTGGCTTTACTAATGATGAGCTAGCCTTACATTAAACTTTAATGATTAAAGCTTTTTTAACTTTTTGGGGTGAATGCGTTTTTCATCTTAATTGACTCTGCATCAAAACTTTGACAAATATTCCCAGTTGAGCTTCATGAGTGACAGATCAATCAATACCTGACTTCACTTTGTACTTTAGTTTTTTAAACCAAAGAAAACCTTCCTGCACTGTTTTTTTTTTTTTTTTTTTTTTTTTACTGACTTTCAAAATGCTACAGCCTTCTTTTGGTTGTTTTTTGACTGCAACTTTTTTTGCTGTGTTGAAAATATACCTAACGATGATACCACTCTATGGTATCAAATCAAACCATGAATTTTATCATTTAGATCTGACCTTTATCGGTCCATGGCACAGGGAAATTCAGGTGTCATAACAGCACCAGGATGAAACAAAGATAGCCTAGAGGTAAGAGCAGAGAACACGTACATAATAAGCTGTAGGGTAACACTAATTAAAATAGGATAACAATATTAAAGATAGTATAAAGACGACTTAACATCAGACCTGTCCTGGTCAGGTTCTGTGCATTTACGCCATCATTAGATAGAAATGGAGGGATACGTTTCATGTACATTATATTCAAATGTTGTGAAAACTACACCCCCAATAATAACTTGTACTAACTGTAAAGTAGTCTGTAGATAATGTAAAGTAAACCATTGGATAACGTGAATTCCTCGCCTTATACCCCAACACATCCTTTTATTAGCTAAGAGTAACCAGAGCCTCTGATAAAGACAGTTTCCCCCAGGGATATTAACACAGCCATGCCACTCTGCTCCATGATTGTTGCCAAGTAACATGGGACTCTATATCTCAGCTGATGTCTTTTCAGTGCTGTTCATTGAATATGATGTTGTCATGGAGCCTATCTTTGGCTATAGCATTAAAGGTAGAAGACAAGGCCTGTGCCCTGAATACAGAAACGAGAATGTATATGAGTCTGGACTTTACAGGACTTTTTATTTTGCTCTTCCAATCAAAATTGTGATAACCAAGCTGTCCACTCACAATTCAACTATTTGACAACTGGATCGGACTCTCCCTTAGCTATGCAATCAAAATATCTACTACCCATTGCCTTTACAAAAAAATCACTATGACAAACCATCCAATCAGAATTGATGTTACAAATCAGTCCAAACAGAATCCCTGATGTTATAAATCAGTCCAAAACAGAAATAAAGGAGTCCAATCAGAAATGCTATGGAATAGCCGCTGAGTCTGATGCACGATTGCCTTTTTGCCTTGCTAGATTTGCCTTGCTAGATTGGCTACCATCAAAAGATAGAGAGCCAATTGCATTTGCAGGCTGTTAAGGAAGTAAGTTATTTGTTTCTAGAATTAACCGTTTGTAGTTTATTTGACTGGTCTTCTTCACAATTTGCTCTCATAACCAAAAGCTTAGATACTGGAAATTAAGATCTTAATTTAGCTGATTGTTAGAGAAGGCATTTTGTTAGTGTAATGCCTCATTCACATACAGAAAAGCCAAGCTAATGGTTTGCTTGGTAATTCAATGTATTCTCTATGCAAACCAGCTTTTAAAATTTCCAAGCTGGAAAAAAGCTTGGAAATGTTTAAAGCTGGTTTGCATAGAGAATACATTGAATTACCAAGCAAACCATTGGCTTGGCTTCTCTCAGTGTGAATGCAGCATCAGTGTGTTTCAATGTGGTTTAAAGTCAATCTATGGATATGTAGAACTAACAGTGTTATGGTCAAATACTGACCCTTTTCCATTACTTTAAACGTATACCTATTGCTAAATCCATGTTAAATTGTATAGTAGATATAGTAAAAACCTCAGGTCACCCTTTTTTATTGTTTACCTACTTCGCAGATAGACTAACCACTGTCTTAAGCCCTATATTATACTTTGTTGAAAATCGAGAAAATAGGCAATCCTCACAACAGGTTATTTTCGCTATTTGCAAACATTTGGGAAAATGTTTCAAGTTTTTAGGTGGCCAAGCAGAAAGTTTGTTTGTATCTGTTTGTACTCTTCCTCTTCTGCTGTTTTTTCTTTTTCTTTTTTTTTTTCTTTTTTAGTTTTGGCATAACTGCATAGTTGCTTTTTATGAAACTTGGCAGAATAATAGAGGGTCATGCCAAGAAACAAATCTTAGTCCCATTGGCACTTTTGGAATCAATTGAAAATGCAGAATTTGACAAGGCATAACTCATGCACTGTTTGACCTTCATCCATGAAACTTCATTACATGCCTCTCCTCATGAGGAACAACTTTCCTACTGTGAACCATGAGCTCTTCCTCTTTGATATTGTGCCATTCAGAGTTTTAGCACTTAAATCATTACTCCTTCTGGCATTTTTTTGCAATTTGCGATAATACTCTTCATGAAAAGTTTGTATGTTGAGAAATGAAGCCTCCATGAGTCAATGGATGTAGTTTAAAAACAAAAAATCTTCTGCCGATAAACTGTTTGGCTATAATGGTAGAGGGTCGTGCCAAACAGCATTGAGGCAAATCTTACTCCAAATTGATCAATTGATCAAAGGGGGGGCTGCTACACAACTGAAAATGCAAACTTTGAACAGGCATATCTCATGCCTTGCTTAAGGCTGCTTGCAGTGATTTATTTATTGATCATTTGCCTACAGTACTGTACATATGCATAAATATGCCCAAATTAGGTACACCTGTTTTGGCATGGTAAATCTATTTTGCCATTTTGGATTTTAATTAGTTCTCCCTTTTTACCAACTTGACTGGCTAAGTGAATCCTAATCTCAGCTAATCCACAATTGTGTAATTATTTGCTGACAGGAAGATTGCTACTGTACCTTTGGCCAACAGCCCAACACTTCATAATAAATCTTTTTCAAAAACAAATCACAAGACCCCTCTTTTTGGCATCTGCCACTTAAATTAAGGTGACTTAATTGATTGACATCAAGAAGGGCCCGTCAGCTCCCTTCACTGCTTCTAAAGTAGGCAAACCCGTTACCCACCAATGCAATGCTTATAAGAGTCAGTATTACAAAGAACCCCAAACCTACCACTTCTATACAGAATGGGTTGAAGGCTTTTTTCCCCACTATTTCCCATCCCAAGTGCATTTTTCTTATATGCAACGCGAGTGCCGCAATTCCAAAGTCCCCTCGGGTATGTTTTTGGGTGGGTAGATCATGTTGAGCTGTTCATTTTAATAGCTCTCCAGTCAAAAAAGTGTGGGCACCCCTGTTGTACCAGCCCGTTCTTGGGGGTGAGAATGTGTTGCTTGTACAGTATGTCACATCTTTGACAGGCATTACCAATGAAACCATACTAATTAAGGCTCTGTACCTGTAGTTTTGCAGAGCATTTCCAATGAGCAATAGCACCCTCTGTTTAACCTGTTTGATGACTATGACATTAATGGTAACATTAAAGTTGTACCATGTAACTTTTTTTATAAAACAAATCTTAAAATTGTCCTAACTGTTAAATCGCTAAAGTTTTAGAACACCCACTCCGTGAATTTCAGCCTGTTTTTAAAGCCTTCTCTATATATGTAAACTGCGATCCTTGCCGTGGACCGGATCTCGCGCCAAAATTGCGTCATCACACTACCGGCCAATCACAGCGAGGGTTATACAACTGCCGGCCAATCACAGCGCATCTTGAAGTGGGGTCGCTATGGCAGCCATATTTGTTGTCGCCCGTTTGTACCATCCCTTCTCTAGGTAATTTCGCCTACCAGGCAGGGTGAAGGAGTCCGTATCTCTGGAATAACTGAACGCACAGGAACAAGGGACCCCTCAAAAGATAGATCTCAGCGAGGTGGAGGCAGACGCGGGGGTCTGAAGGTACGAAAAACGGCCGAAAGACGCGGACGCGACCGCGGTTTGCTATAGGGCTAATGACCACTAGTTGGGCATCTTACACAGTATAGCTTTAAGTAACATTACACAACAATTTATGTTATTATGGCTGCTGCATGTGAAAAAGGACTATTTCTGTTGCTTCTCTAAATTGTTTAAATTTTTGCCCCAGCGACCCACCGCGGTTTTAGATGCAGTTTGGGGAAATACTATGAGTCATAAAACAACTAATCACTGCTTCAATCTTTGATTTGCTGGGGAATTTCACCTGTAGGATGAAACTGTAGGATGACTTCTGCATCAAAATGACACATTCCACTTTTCTTGAGCAGTGGTTCTCAACCTTTGCAGGCCGTGACCCCCAAAATAATCATATTTTAATTGGGGACCCCCCACCCTGACGAGCACTAAGAGTTGAGGCATTACATTTGGTATAACATGCATGGTTCTATTGTGAAAATAGCAGATATTCATGCTCACAACGCCTTGTGTTGCGAGGCATTGTGAGCATGTAGATCGTCTATTTTCACAATTTCTGCCTCTAATATTTGACAATTTGGCCAATGTTTAATTTGTCATTTTAGAGGTATTAAAAAGTCCTTAATGCCTTAAATTGTCACTTTAGAAATGTGCAGATACCATCTATAGTCTATACACTTAAACTTTATGTTGGTCTGTTAACTGTTGAGAGAGAAAACAACATTGCACATTACATTAATCTGGGGACCCCCCCCAAAATAATTTGGGGACCCCCCTGGGAGTCCCGACCCACAGGTTGAGAACCACTGTTCTAGAGGTGGATTAGTTGTTGGGTTGGCCAAAGACACTGTAGCCATGAACTCTGCCCTCTTAAACTGCACGGTAGGACATACTTCAGACTTGGTATTTAAATGGAGAGGTAGGCCTGGCAGTATTTTAGGCATACTGGCATAGGTATCCTAGAGGGACTTGAGAAATGGTATAAGTACTTTAAATATGCTATGAGATAATGGTAGATATAATTGGCGTAGCCGTAGGCCTAGCCAACAGCCACGGGTCCAAAGAACAGATCAGAACACAACAACCCCCCTGTATTCAGCGGCCGATTAAGCCACCTGCCTTTTGCCGCGGACATAATGAGATTATGATGGTACAGAGATCACCATTGCTTTTGCCTTTCCTCTGTCTGCCGCTCTGCGCGTCTCTCTCTCTCTCTCTCTCTCTCTCTCTCTCTCTCTCTCTCTCTCTCTCTCTCTCTGTGTCTCTCTCTCTCCCCCTCTCTCTCTCTGGTCGAGAGAGCAGCAGTCACTCGAGGCGAATAGGCTAGAGAGAGAGAGAGAGAGGAAAGATACTGTTACTGTCTTCCAACACTATAGCTTCCTTCGGATCAGGCGGTACTCACTTTTCTCTATAGATAACATAGATAGCAAGTTCAAGAGGACCCTTGACTACGACGAGGAAGAGAGAACAAGTCGTTTTATATACGCGATGAGTAGACAGAGTTTTTTTTTCCTGCACGTTGAAGGTGATCAATTAAAGCTCGTTTTGTTTCTGATCCGTCCGTCTCCTCGTGAAAACGAGGTTTAGGAGCACGGCGGGTCAGGATAGGAGCGCAACGCTGTCCGTGAAAGTGCTGCGTGGATCGAGCGGCTCGATCGTGGATTCCTCCCCGGGCGGGATATGTGCCTTGTCCGGCCGAGACACGCCAACAGTATCTAAACAAGTGGATTTGTACGTCAAAGCTTATGGCTTCAACGAGACCAACGTGGTAAGCCAGATTCGCTTGCTTCATAATTCAGTTCGTGTTTTTAGTTTTGTTTTGTTGTCTTGGTTTCTAAGAGAAACGGCGCCTTTTTAAATGGGGAAAAACGACGGATATGAGACAAATCGCGGACTTTCCGGAGACTCAAAGTATAATTGTTGTTATTGTGACATGACATAACTGTTGCATCTGAACAGAAACGCCTGCATACATTATACGATCGTGTGGGACATCGACTCAGAGCAATGCTGCCGTTTGTTTGGTGTTTTCAATGCGATATCGCTGTCCATGGTGCTGATATAGAATGGAGGAGACGTGTTGCTAAACTGCAAAGAAACTGCAGCAGACTGCTTGCTTTCAGTTTCAAGACAACTTGGCAAGACAACCTTGTTGAATGACGTAGCGGTAGCCTAAGCCCTATCGCCAAATTATAGTACTTTTTAGTCGTAGCCTACTATATATATAATATTTTGCAGTTCTGTGAGTAGGCCTACTTTCTGTATGAAACTGGAATTAAGTCACTCAGAAATGGCCGATAAGCCTGCCTGCCTACCCTTATTCCGCCTACAGTTTCAAGGACAGCTAAGTGTCACCATAGTGAGTCAATGTGTGATGATAAAATGAGGGGAGTTCCTTCTCGTTCCATTTTTAGCATTTGTATTTTCAACAAGTAGGCCTGTCTCGTCGCGGGTCTATTTTAGTAGACGCTTTGCAGTTGCAGTGGTCCCTGTGAAAAGCAGGTTACCTCACAGTACGTCTGGGATTAGAGAGAGAGAGAGGGAGAGGGAGAGGGAGAGGAGGAGAAAACTGAGGGTCATCCGATTACCTTCCCTTCCCGGCAAGCTGTCGCCTAGTCAATAACGAAGAGATAGTGAGGAGAGAAAGTCAAAGGTGACAGAGAGAGACCATATGGAGTGTAGTGCCTGGAACTGCTCATTTTATATATTTATTAGCTGTTGAATGCCGAATCCCCATTCAATGTAAACAGTAA
The DNA here is from genome assembly GCF_963921795.1 of Nannobrachium achirus. NCBI lineage: Eukaryota > Metazoa > Chordata > Actinopteri > Myctophiformes > Myctophidae > Nannobrachium > Nannobrachium achirus. Next base: position 38,044,583 of record NC_137825.1, on the reverse strand, counting down.
ACACCATGGCAATATAACATTATGCCAATGAGTGACTTACTTTTTGAACACACACACGCGCACGCACGCGCACACACACACACACACACACACACACACACACACACACACACACACACACACACACACACACACACACACACACACACACACACACACACACACACACAGTCTGTTTTGCCTGTGCTTTTGTATGTTGTTACAGCCATCCTTGCAACTGTGCGTAGTCTTGCAGGCAGATGTCTGTGTGTGCAGGCATGTACTATATATTTCTGTATGCAGTCTTTCTTGCACTGAGTGTGTGTGTAACTATTGTGCATGCATGTATGTGAGAGAAGAAGAGATGAGAGAAGAGAGAGTGAAAGAGAGAGATAGAGACGGAGAGAGAGAGAGAGAGAGAGAAAATAAGCCTGTTAATCTAGACATTTAAGACAAACATTTGTCTACATTTCATAATTAAGTTGTTAGCCTAAAGTAGAGCGCAGAATCCAATTTAATGTAACACTTTGCTCAGTCATGTGTGAAAGAGGCTTGTGTTGTGGCGGGGCTATTTATTGCTAAGCTACTCCTAATGAGAAACATGTTAGAGCCACAGACAGAGTGGCATGTGCGCCTGTGTGTGTGTGTGTGTGTGTGTGTGTGTGTGTGTGTGTGTGTGTGTGTGTGTGTGTGTGTGTGTGTGTGTGTGTGTGTGTGTGTGTGTGTGTGTGTGTGTGTGTGTTACAATGTCATGGTTGATCAGTGAGAGTTTGTACAGGTATGAGCAGTGTCATTTCAGGTCAGAGCGTGGAGGTGTGCATGCATGCGTACAGTATGTGGATGTGCCATGTGTGGATGCATTTCGCTTGTCTGTGGCTAAGCCTGCAGGTGTATGTGTCAACTGCGTGTCCGATTAGTGTGTGTGTGTGTGTGTGTGTGTGTGTGCGTGTGTGCGTGTGTGCGTGTGTGCGTGCGTGCGTGCGTGTTATCAAACCAATGTTCCTGGTTTAAACATGGCATGAAGAGGAAGCTAAAGTCTAATTAATAATCTATAAAAATACAGCGGTGTCGCTTGCCGACAACCCGTACTTTTCAGCAAGCACCACCATTGTGCAACAGAGCATAAATGAAAGTTAACAGGCAGAATATGTGGTTGTGTGAACCTGGGACCTCGGCACCCATCACTGTGTCAGAGCCTGTTAGTCACGCTGAATGCCAGAACGACAGGGACTTTGATTTGAATAAGTGCTCAGGCTGTGGGGTTTGGAACAGGAGATGGTGCTTAAAGCCATCCTTCATATCGGTGCACAATTTTTTCTCAGTGCTTTCATTTCTCAGTGCACAACAGACACTTGAAACACTCTCAACCTGGCATCCCTCAATATTAAAAAAAATATATATAGAAAAAGAAATAGGTAAAATAAAAGATTGCATTGTGATGCGTTGTGAGCTTGTAGATAGGCCGTTTTTGCAAATTGCATTCAATAAATTATATACTAGGGCTTAAAGGTGATACACCATGAAATTTCACTTTTCCTATTTTAAAACTTTTTGGGGTCCCACTAGCACCTTCTATCCTCACAAAGTCCCATTTCTGACCATTTTGTCTTTCTCTGGTTTTGGGAAGGCGGAGGTTAAAAGCATCCCACGGGTTCTCAAAACAGGCTGTCCAGATTTGCTGCCGTCGCTGACGTCATCGACGGCCGTTTTTGAAGAAAAAAAAGATTAAAAAAAATGTTTTTTCAAAAGATTTTTTTTTTGGGGGGTGGCGCAGTTCAGGCCAAAGGTGGTACTGCAGCTGAAAATGCTCTGAGAGCCATTAAAAAATGAGAGAGGCTCTCTATTCAGGAGTGGTAATTTAGCCTCAAACCTTTTGAAAAACGTTTTTGGGACATAAACAATATGACATAAATACTTTTTAAATGCATGGTGTATCACCTTTAAGGTTTTTTTATGTACGGTTCCATTTACCCATGTGTATATCATCCTGTTTCTGTTCCCTCACTAGTTCAGCACCCATGAAATACTTAAACACTTATTACTGTGTAATCCTCACAAATAATGGTTGTCAATGGGAAAGTCATTTTTCCCCCAAGTTCTATTAGTGGATGATGTTTTCTACACTACACTTCTGGATGAACAGCCACTTTTCTGCTGTTTGCACAGAGTCTAATGCCTGAGTTATGCTTACTTGTGCGCCAGTGTCTCTCATCAAAAAAATAGCCGATCAACAAAGACTACAATCTTGTACTATAGATTGGCTTTTGTTGGTGTGAGACATGATGCACAACCAAGTATAAATCAGGCTTAAGAGCAGATGGTTACTACTGTCACACTCAAAAAACCTTCTTGTTTGTTAAGACAACATGTTGTTTTGTTAAATAATTGTCCTATCTGCTCCTGCTGGAGCCTCTCCATCATGCAGAGCATCTCTGACCTCTATATGGAGCACATCACTTGCTGCACCACAACATCACTGGCCAAAGTTCCTGGAAGGGTAACAGTGACATAACTCTGGTAACGGCTCAGTGCTCTGACACAACCTGGTGCAGCAGTGAATGTGGGCCCTACACACACTGTTGTGATAATGCCTGGGAAGGAAAAGCTTTGAGGATTCTGCAGGATTCATAGAATGTCTCTACATACAGTATGCAATTCAATCTAGTGACTATTGTGATTACACAGTGAGATACACCGTAGCATGGATTATGTTCAAGGCCACAGGCATACGAAATTGCTGATTAATTAATAACTTAACAACCATCATTAGACAGAATTAGTATAGGTAAAGAGAATTCACCAAAAAGTCAAACCAAGTCAATCATAGCAACTATTACAAGCCATATTGGATTATTTAAGCCACACTAGTGGATAAAGCTGACATTTCTTTTTTTATTATTATTATTATCTTGTTTTCTTCTTAACACATCGGATGCCCACGTTAATTCAGGGTTTACCCTCGCAGGGGCCCATCGTCTCCATGGCAACACGTCATTTACGTACCTTCGCGTTGTGGAAAAAGTATCCGTAATACGTTGAGTAAATGTAATCCAAGTATGTCCAGTTTATTTTCACAATGATCTTTTCTTTCAGTCAGGACAGCTTTTTACCAATCTTGGGCCACAGCGTGTGTGTCACGGGCGGTAGAAAGGGTCGCGTTTTGAACATGGTGATTGAAAAAGCTAGACCAGGAGAGGAATCCGCCATGTTACGTTACCTCCGCCGTGTCACTGGGAAAATAGTATCCATGATACGAGTAAATGTAATCCACGGATGTCCTGTTTATTTTTACGATAAAGTTTTCTTTCAGTCAGGACATCTTTTTATCAAACCTGGGCCACAGCGTTTGTGTCACGGTAGGTAGAAAGGACCGCGCATTGAACATGGTGATTGAAAAAGCTAGACTAGGAAAAGAATCCGCCATGTTACGTGTATCTCCGCCAAGACTCCGTTACTGGGAAAATACTAGTATCCATGATACATACGGGTCGTGCGAGCCTGCGAGGGGACGATAGAGTGCAGTGCAGGATAGGAACAGAAGCTTGTGATTGGCTGCAGGGAGACTGCACATCCTGGTCACGTGTACCGCGCTGCATTTTGGGAAATGTAGTGTTTTTCCCATATTGTTGGCGTTTGATCACCGTGGTAGAGCCTTCATTGCGGTAGCAATGTACAGTAACTACAGTACAGTATAGATTATTGTAAAACGCGTCAAACGCGTCGTGGGCCTCCAGAGACATCAAAGAGATTGGCGTGTAGACACCTCGTGGGCACCCGATGTGTTAAAGGTGATTCACCATGCATTTAAAAAGTATTTATGTCATATTGTTTATGTCCCAAAAACGTTTTTCAAAAGGTTTGAGGCTAAATTACCACTCCTGAATAAATAGAGAGCCTCTCTCATTTTTGAATGGCTCTCAGAGCATTTCAGCTGCAGTACCACCTTTGGCCTGAACTGCGCCACCCCCCCAAAATCTTTTCGTATTTTTTTTTATTTTTTTTTTAGATTTTTTAGATTTTTTATGATGACGTCACAATCGGCAGATGACGTCACAATCGGCAGCAAATCTGGATAGCCTGTTTTGAGAACCTGTGGGATACTTTTAACCTTCGCCTTCTCAAAACCAGAGAAAGACACAACGGTCAGAAATGGGACTTTGTGAGGATAGAAGGTGCTAGTGGGACCCCAAAAAAAGGTTTTAAAATAGGAAAAGTGAAATTTCATGGTGTATCACCTTTAAGTCTTTATGGGATTTGATACATTTTAGGTGGGCAGCCTAGATATTGGATATACTGCACAGCATATGCTGTACGAGATAATGTTTTCTGCTGGTGTTTCAGTCCGAGTGTATCAAAGGGTGCGTTCGGAAATGCACACCGGGTGTGTGCTCAGTGTAGTGAGTGCCTAAACCTAACCCTAACTCTAACCCTAACCTCAGTAAAATTATGCCTAAATCCAACCCTAACCCTAACCTCAGTAAAACTATGCCTAAAACTAACCCTAACCAAAACCGGTGCGCATTTCCGAACGCACCCTTTGATACACTCGGACTGAAACACCAGCAGAAAACACTCTCCCATGCTGTACACTATATTATAATCCAAGTAATCATTTTTCTCACTGTGTCATCTCTGTCTCTAACTGTGTGTATATGGGTATGTAATTATGCTCCTCATTACAGTAGTTCTTTAACAAAATGTGTAGCATATAGTACTCTACATTTCCTAGTATCCTACTGTCCCCATGCTTTAGAGAAATGACAATTTCATCACAAATAGCCACAGTACACTACAGAAACAGCAGCAAACAACTGCAACACCAACCTACAGTTTACATCATTTCATGCTGACAATTATCCAGAGTATGGTTGTAAAATCCTGGTTCCAGACAGCAGTATGTTAAAAGGTATATTTGGCTGCCTGCTCACAACCACCAGGCTAAGCTGTCACAGACATGTCATATTCAGTTGGCCACATGCCCATGAGCAAAGCTAACTGCTCCTAAAGCTAAATACTATACAGTGGTATGTACGCATAGTAGCTATTGTTGCTGCTACTGGTAATAAACACCTCAGCATGATATTCATAGTTTATGGGTTCATGAGTATTGTACAGTTGTGTTTGTCAGAGATGAAATACTTGCTCATAACGCGGAAATATTTACCGTGAGCTATTTTGTTTGTCCAAGGATGGCTGGGGAAGAGGAGCACTTGTCTTTTGATAGGTCAACAAGGCAAATGTGCCGACATTGAGGAGCTCGTGAGGTGTGACAGACCGACTGCCCAGGTCGAACAGCCGATGGCCTTGTGTGTCGGCAAGTACGCTGTATGAATAAGCAAGCCCTGGTGGTTCATCACATGAATCAAAATGTGTGTTTCATTGTCCCCGTCCCAGCTGATCACAGGCCATCTCAGATGTCTTCTTCCCCAGCCATTCTGGGAACTATCACAACTGTACTGTAATCACCACCTTTTTTAACCACATATATAGCTTATCATATGATGGTGTTGCGAGAGAACAGCGAAAATAGCTAGTTGGTCTACAAGCTCTCAGCATCATATTTTCTTGCGGACATTTTTGAACATGTTCGTATACTAAAATAAAATTACCCATACACCGTCTGCACTTGCATAATAGGAGCACTATTGTTCACATAAAATGGATAAGACTGGAATGAGGCAGACTGCCATGGTAGAATGATAGAGGTAAATACATTGAGACTGAGAGAAGAAGAGAATGAAGAAAAGTAAACAAGATAGTAAGATGCTAGATGAAGTGAAATGAACAGAGAATCAGACAGACGGGTGGAGAAAATTAATTTGACATGGTCTGTTGAGTTGAAAAATAGTTTGTTTTTGTGGTCTCAAATGTTCAATTAGCATTTGGTTTAAATAGTTTTTGTCCAAGTTCAGTGCTGGAATGCTGTTCATTGACATTTTGTTGGAATTCGTTGTGCGCCAGGGGCTTTATTAGAATGCTTCCATGTGAGGGATTGAGTTTACATGAAACAATACAACTGAGTTAATTGTTCCTAACGATATTATCTGCCCGCTGGCCAAAATGCTACCCAAAATGAGCATATCTGGCAACCCAGGCAAGAAAGACAAAAAATGCAAACTTGATAGCGGGCTAATTTATATTTTCAGTCCTGGAGGAATGATGGTATTTCTTCCTCCTCTCCATCTGATGTTGTGCCCAGCAGCCCTCGGAAGTGGTTGAACCAGGTCGCTACCCTCTCCTCACTGGTGTGTCCCTCGACCTGTCCCTCCTTGGTCCTCGTCCTCGTCCAGGCTTCTCCATACTGCCTCTCACCATGCGCTGCCTGGACTCTCTGCACCCTCTCCATCAGTTCCTCCCCCTTGATGTTATCATAGGTACTGAAGAGAAGCTGTTTGGCCTCGTTCAGTATCCCACGTCTCTCCACCGTAGGCTCACATGCAAAGCCAAGCCATGCTTCCTCATCCTTGCCCCGTGCCGCTACGACCTCTGGGTGTTTGGACCACAGGGAGCTTCTGGTTTTGTACTGGTACTACACTGGTATTACACTGGTCCTAATGACAAACCCCTTTTTTGGAAGATGGTGTGAACAGTTACTCAGATGTTATTTGGGTCGTGACCAACCTTTCCACAACATTTTGTGCAAATCTGTGCATCTATATCAAAGTTATGCACCTTTTTATGATAGGCCACTCCCATTGCCATCACCCCTTTTAACCAATTGACATGAACATGCACACACAGCATGCAACATTTCAGCTTCCTATCACTAAAACTGTCGCTCCTAGAGGGTGATTTAGGAAGGTTTAACAAACCGCTAGTGGCCATTTTGAAAAATCAAAATTTGTGATGGCCCGATATCCAGATTTGTTTCTAATATATCAATCAACATATCTACCAAGTTTGGCGCTTGTATCGCAAAATTGAACGATTTTATAGCCACGCCGCCCTACTAGGAGGGAATATTTAATATGGGACAGATCTGTCTTGATTGCGACCGCCAGGTCGCAGTTACTACCAAAACCTCGACAGGCTGTCTGTCAGTCTGTCCGTCAGTCTGTCAGTCTGTCAGTCTGTCCGTCACGTCACACTTTTCCCCAACTCATATCTCCGCCACCGTTGCCCTAATCCATGCCAAACTTTGCACACACACTCCTTGCCTGCCAATCCACAACCTCCACCCCTCCCGGGACCCCCGGAGCTCCAGGGACCCCCAGGGACCCCCTGTTGCCGCTGCCAAAAAGTGCTAAAATGACCAATGACCACCCCAACGGGGCTGTTCACAGGGAATTCCCAGGGACCACCGACTCCTGGTGCTCCAGAATGGATGCAAAAGTGGTCGCACCCCTGGTGGAGGACCCCCGCCACTGCAGCGCACATAAAATGCCGTAACTCGGGCTAGGAGCGACCGGGAGAGCCGGGGCCGGTACCCACGCACCCGCCTCGGCGGCGCCAAGAGAGCCGTCAACATGAATCTGTCCCATATAGCGCCACCCCATCAGGCCCATTTTTTCTTTTTAGAACAAAAGGTGTTTATTTGCCATTCTGTCTCCATATACATTCAAAAAGTTATCAGCAAGTTGTTATCAGCAAATATTCCACAAATAATAATAATAACACGAAAGCAAAATAAAGATAAACACCAGTAAGACTCCCTAATCGGGAGATAAGCGGCCGTCAGGTCGCAGCGTGATTTTAGGGCAAAATGTGTAGGAGCAGTGTCCAAAAAATGTGTTTGAAAAAATATATGGGACAGATCCATGTTGATGACATGAGTGTAGACATACTGTGTACCGATTTGCGTAATATTAGGGCAAAATCTGTAGGGGCAGTGTCCAAAAATGTGTTTGAAAAAGTCGGCCTGATGGTGGCGCTATATGGGACAGATCAATGTTGATGGCATGAGTGTAGACATACTGTGTACCGATGTGCGTGATTTTAGGGCAAAATCTGTAGGAGCAGTGTCCAAAAATGTGTTTGAAAAAATGGGCCTGATGGTGGCGCTATATGGGACAGATCCATGTTGATGACATGAGTGTAGACATACTGTGTACCGATTTGCATGATTTTAGGGCAAAATCTGTAGGAGCAGTGTCCAAAAATGTGTTTGAAAAAATGGGCCTGATGGTAGCGCTATATGGGACAGATTCATGTTGACGGCTCTCTTGGCGCCGCCGAGGCGGGTGCGTGGGTACCGGCCCCGGCTCTCCCGGTCGCTCCTAGCCCGAGTTACGGCATTTTATGTGCGCTGCAGTGGCGGGGGTCCTCCACTAGGGGCATCCATGCTGGAGCACCAGGAGTCGGTGGTCCCCGGGAATTCCCTGTGAACAGCCCCGTTTGGGTGGTCATTTGGTCATTTTTGCACTTTTTGGCGGCGGCGGAAGGGGGTCCCTGGGGGTCCCTGGAGCTCTGGGGGTCCCTGGTGGGGTGGAGGTTGTGGATTGGCAGGCAAGGAGTGTGTGTGCAAAGTTTGGCATGGATTGGGGCAACGGTGGCGGAGATATGAGTTGGGGAAAAGTGTGACGTGACGGACAGACTGACAGACTGACAGACTGACAGACTGACAGACTGACAGACTGACTGACAGACAGCCGGTGGAGGTTTTGGTAGTAACTGCGACCTGACGGTCGCAACAAAACACACACATCGGCAAACATTAAATAAAACAATTTGGAAGAAATAACAGGACATAAACTTGGAATCAGAACACAACACACACTCAAAATCTCACAATAGCATGGCACCTACATTTACATTCATACAGGGAGGTTCAGATAGCATATTACCGGTGCCCAATTCTTAAGGAAAACATCGAACTTCATCTGGAGCTTAGCAGTGATCTTTTCCATAGTAACACATTTTTGGACACTGCTCCTACAGATTTTGCCCTAAAATCACACAAATCAGTACACAGTATGTCTACACTCATGTCATCAACATGGATCTGTCCCATATAGCGCCACCATCGGGCCCATTTTTTCAAACACATTTTTGGACACTGCTCCTACAGATTTTGCCCTAAAATCACGCAAATTGGTACACAGTATGTCTACACTCATGTCATCAACATGGATCTGTCCCATATAGCGCCACCATCAGGCCCATTTTTTCAAACACATTTTTGGACACTGCTCCTACAGATTTTGCCCTAAGATCACGCAAATCGGTACACAGTATGTCTACACTCATGCCATCAACATTGATCTGTCCCATATAGCGCCACCATCTGGCCCACTTTTTCAAACACATTTCTGGACACTGCCCCTCCAGATTTTGCCCTAAAATTACACAAATCGGTACACAGTATGTCTACACTCATGTCATCAACATGGATCTGTCCCATATATTTTTTCAAACACATTTTTTGGACACTGCTCCTACACATTTTGCCCTAAAATCACGCTGCGACCTGACGGTCGCTTATCTCCCGATTAGGGAGTCTTACTGGTCACATGACTGTAGAGATACCGTGTACTGATTTGTGTTAATTTTGGGTAAATCTGAAGGAGTAATATCCAAAAATGTGTCTTACTTAAGTCGGCCTCCTGGTGGCGCTATAAAAGGCTGATGCAAGGAAAGGGTTTTTCCTTGGCCTCTAGGGAGTGCGCTTACAAAGTTTGAAACTGATCGGTGGAGTTATAGGTAAAACCACGAATTGGCCTGTTATAGCGCCACCATGAGGCTGATTTCAAAAATTTGAAGTGGCACTCTGCGTTTGTGATTTGAGGCATTTTGTCCAAAACGGACACATCTTATAAACTTTGAAAGCCAATCTCAGCCAATCAGGATGGAATATGGACAATCAGACAGATCCATGTCGATCACATCACTGTAGAGATACTGTCTACCGATTTGCGTGATTTTTGGACAAAATCTGTAGGAGTACTGGCCAAAAGGTAGTTTTGCACAACTTGGCCTCCTGGTGGCGCTAGAACAGGCCCATGTGGAAAATGTGGGGCAGAGGTTCTGAATTGGCATCCAGGGAGTGTGTGTGCTCAGTTTGGCAGCGACCGGGCCAACGGCGACTGAGATTAGGTGGTAACAAACTGCGAGGACGCACACACGCACAAACGGACGGACGGACACACGGACGGACGGACGGAGACGAAAATATACTCTCCCCCATGCCTTCGGCTGGTGGAGACAAAAAGGAATTATTAAAACAATTATCAGTAATGGTATGGGACATGGAAATGAACTAAATGAAGTGGTATTGTTATTACATTGTTATTTTGTTTCTAGGAAGAATTATAACACAGGATTTTATGACAAGACCTACTACAATCCTGCTCCATCCTTATTTGTCCCCTTTCTAAAACCATGTTTCTTTTCTTGTTTCCGGTGGTTCCCGAATCCCACAAAGCACAAGCACAAGTAGGTGTGTGCTTTACAGAGCGAGTCGGTTCTCACCGTGTAATGAAATTAGCTTAATGCACGTGTATCGTAAAAAATTAAGAACCTAACCCTGCCTAGTTTAATCCCCTAAGAAGCTTAATATCAGTGAGATCAGAGATTCTTAAACCTCTTCATCCCTGGACCCAAATAATAACTGTGTATGACATACTGTAGTGCTACCAGAAATAGAACCACAACCTCACCCTGAATCCATACTGATGTTTAAAGACTTCATTAACTTACAGTTAAAACTGGGACAAAATCAATGGAGAAAACACAGCCTTTTCTTTTACATGGCGCAACGCATGCATAGTGGCACACATTTAGTTGGCATCGGTCACAGAAAGAGCCTCTTCTGAGTGTGTTGTTTTTGACATACATGTTGCAAGTTAACACAAATCGGTGCTGCTATATCCACAGATCTATGTTGGTTACTGCAACATTTATGCATTTTATGCAGCTTAAAGTGGCTGAAGGCATAGTGGCATATGTATTAGTCTGCTCTGGAATGGACACACACACACACACACACACACACACACACACACACACACACACACACACACACACACATACACACACACGCGTGCGCACGCACGCGCACACACACACACACACACACACACACACACACACACACACACACACACACACACACACAATCATGTCCACAGCTGGAATCTCAGCAGAGCTCTGTTATTGGTAGCATAAATCAGGTTAAGAATGTATGAGACCATAGGTGTGTGTGTGTGTGTGTGTGTGTGTGTGTGTGTGTGTGTGTGTGTGTGTGTGTGTGTGTGTGTGCGTGCGTGCGTGCGTGCGTGCGTGCGTGCGTGCGTGCGTGCGTGTGTGCGCGTGTGCGCGCGTGCGTGTGTGTGTGTGTGTGTGTGCACATGTGTGTGAGTGTGTGTGCAATTTGTGCATGTGCATACCGGTACATGATTAAAGCCCTTTGCACACAGGACAGTTGCGTTTTTTTGTTTGCTGCATGAATAAAGTGCATTGGATTTGGTGTGCAATGCTGTGCGGAATCGGCGCTGCGGATCCCAAAAGGAGTCATACTGTAAAAGGAGCGATGAGTTTTTTACCGCATGCGACAAGACGCACAAATCAAACTGGGTTCGATCGAGAAAAAACGCACGGCCGCAGCCACTCGTCGCACGGCTAATTCGGATCCGGTGTGCATGAGGTCGTAGAGAATCATTGTTTTCTTTTTAAAAAATGAAATTGTCCGTTTTATCCGTGCGGATAAACGCGCCTGTGTGCAAAGGGCTTAAGTGACAGTACCGTATGTAAGCTCTATGTTTAAGTTTCTCCATGTATTTTATGTGTATGTCTGTATGAAGTTATGGGGTATAATAAGAGTTTCTGTGTGTGTGTGTGTGTGCGTGCGTGCGTGCGTGCGTGCGTCCGCGCATTTGTGTGCGTGCATGTGTGTGTGTTTGTGTGCCCCATGCTGAGACACAGAAGGTTCCATCTTGCCAGTATTAAGTCTCCCTTCTGGCTGTACGTGTGCATGTGCACGCATGTGTTTGTGTGTGTGTGTGTGTGTAGAAAGTTAGGGAGTGAGAGATTACAGTGGCTTTTGCCAACTTCAAAGTGTGTACTGTTGCTCTGCCAGGTCAGCATGTTTACAGTGGGGAATTGGTTAGTGTGCACGCACGCATGCAGGCACACACACACACACACACACACACACACACACACACACACACACACACACACACACACACACACACACATAAGTACATAATTGTATATACCGTATGTATATATACAACATAGTTCTAGTTAGTCGTTAGTCGAGGTATGTTTTTTTATTAGGGTCACGGTGCTCCAACACATTGTACAAAATTCTCTCTGTACCATAACGTCTCTCGTCCTTCTTGCCAGATGGTCTAGTAAGCACTGCATTGGACAAATATTGCTTGGCTTGGCAACAGCATTGTGTTCCTGAAGAACAAAATAAAAGGATCACAGCAGATTTTTTATAGTTCTGAAAAGCCCTCGAAGTCAAAACTTTCTATCATATTTATGATGGTTGAATTGGACCCATGTTTGCTTTGAGCGTGTGCACATTATCCGCTTAAGCCCCGTATACTCTGTCTAATGACAAATTGTGACAACGCGTTGCATTGCAATGCTTTGAGTTGTGCCTATACACTAAGAGCTGCCAGCCAGCAAACTAATGTGAATGTACTTAAGAAAGATGTAGGAGCGCAAAGCACCAACAAGCTGGCCAGATGTATGGAGAACCCGGGATGACCGGAAGCGGCGATGGAGGGCTCGTCTGAGGGCGACTTAGAGAATGCCTACGTGCCCCAAAGTCTGTAGTACTTTTGCTGAAAAGTAACCAGTACAAACACAAATAGAACTCACAAGAGGAGCTGGTTTTGTTATTGTAGGCTACCTAATACTCAATAATTCAATAATTCAACAACAAAAATGTTTTTCCTATTCCATTATCATTATCAGTCCAGTGCTAAATCTTTCATCACAATTGAATGTTTTTTTGTGCCGCGCACGGCGCGCAGAATGTGAAACACATTCCGATTTTTACCTCCCACCAGTTTGAATGTCAGTCTATGAGTCTGTAAAATTAAAATTAAATGAGGGGTCGTATATTCAGTCAAATGTTATGGCATTGTATAAATGCAGCAGCTCAGTTCCCTAAAATAAAATTAGCTTAACTCATTTATTATCAGCAGCTCACTGGTGCACCTTTTGAATTTATAATGTGAGGCAACTGGTAGAGATACTACATTATCTACATAAGTGTGATATCTGTAGTCTGCACACTGGTGTACTTTTTAAATTATTATGTTTTAACGCAAGCCTTCTGGAACCATGTTTCTCAGTGTTGGGTCCCGGGACCAACATGGGTTTGAAATTGACCCTTATAGGTATCTACAGTGTAGATTGGAGTCGCAGAGATTCAAAATTGAAATACAAATATTATCAAATGGGGATCCGTCGCCTAATGAATATCAAACTGGGATTAGGGTTGAGAATAATGGAACTAAACGATATTGGAACCCCAATCTGCACTGTAGATTACTAGTGCTTATTTAACTGCTGGCCATCCTGACGTTGAGTACAAGTGGTCTAGAAGAAAGTCCGTCCGTCCGTTCCGTCCGTCCGTCCGTCCGTCCGTCCATCCATCCATCCATCGTCCCTCCATATTTGGGCACGACTGATGTCATCAAGACTATGTTTTGGCCTTCTTCCAAGTCAATACATCACTATGATGTCATCAGCATGAGAAGAGCCACACCAAGAAGCCACACCCTTTCTTGTTGTTCGTCTGTATGGCATTGAATCCTCGTCCAAATGAAAAGAGGTTTAAAACCTTGTTTCTTCCGTTCAAATGATATTAAAGAAGAAAGAAAATAAAAAGTCATTGTTTAAAATGTATAATTTTTTTAATCATGATAATGTGTCTGGAGTGGACAATGTTTTAGCAGTACAATCTGTACTTGAAAAACTGTTGCCTACAAATGGGCAGATGTGAAACATTGACAGTAATGTTGATCCGACGGTGGTGCAGGGCCATTGGAGCCTCTTTCACTAGTTTACACATGCTGTATGGGCAAAGACCGAGCATTCTGGGGCCACACATGAGCCATAATCCTGCTGTTGTTGTAGTGACTTCAAAGTTTATCCTCAAGTTCCCTTGCCGCAGGTCCCAGAAAACACATTCAGAACCCTACAATCTAGTTTCTAGATTACACGCTTGTCAAATTTCATAGCACATTGTTTTCTTCTTACTTGCTCAGAAGTAGTTTTTTTTCAGCTCTTAATCCAACAGGGGCCTATACAAAGAACAGGCCCAAGAGGTTTTGCAATAAGCCCGATATATAAACGAATTGCAAGTTGGGGGCAACATGGGTGCATTTATAAACCAGGTTAAATTATTTTTTTATTGTGTTGTTAACAAGATAATGTGTTGGGTAGCCATACCATATAAAACTACTTTGCCATGTGGTGCCTGGAGTCTCAGCCAGTTAGTGCACAGACCATATCGTCACTGTCGGGCAGAAACCTTGTATCTCCAAAGTTTCAAATGTGTATGTTTTTTCGTAAAGTAAAGCCCTGCTTCATCATAGAAGGCTGTCACACAAAACTAGTGAAAATAGCAGATCTACAAGCACACAGCGCCTCATGATTTTAATTCATTCTTATAACTTTAAATACAAAACAAACTTGTTTGGACATATAAGGATTCCACCTGACAACAACAATATGGTCCTTGTGAGTTCGAGGACCCCGTCTCCTCTCTCCCCTTGGTTTCCAGTCTCTACACAGACCTATCTGAAATGTCATATACTCTTTAGAAAACTAATACTTTTTATCCCTGCTATCAAAGCATGGACAGTATGTATTGTATTGGAATGAAGACAGATATAAAGTGATATAAATGTGAATGTTTGTGGAATGTGATGACATTTATGAATTACAATGGACCATCTTAAGGTGGCTCTCCACCAAACGGACTACTTCCAACTTGGCATTTAAAAGTTGTGCGACGGAACATTGCATTCCGATGACACCTCAGTAGCCTGCAATGCTGGCCTACCAGTGTTGCCAAATCCGCTTATTATAAGTGACTTTGGGCTTGTTTTCCTGTAAAGTTGCTTGTAAATATTCATAGTGGGTTGCTTTTGTTTCGTCTTGTTTCTGAAGAGCATTTGCTTATTTGGCCTTGCTTTCAAAATTCACTCTCAGTTCAGACAAAAACAAACTTTGAGTTGATCGATTGGTATAGGAATTGAGAGTTGAGATTGAGGATATTGTATCTAAATTAGTTCAAATGTGCGACAGGAAAATGTCTCTGGCTTATTTAGGCTTGCTTCTGCACCAGTAGTAGATTAGAGGTCCATTCTACAATGGAGTATTTACACCCCTCATCTCTACCGACGGCTAGCAAGGACGGCAAACGACTGAACATGCTCAGTTCTTCATCAACGGCAAGCGTCTCTTCCGTGTTGTGTGCGTGTGTGCGTGTGTGTATGTGTTAGAGCTGGGGTCGGGCCCATTTTTTCTGTCCGTTCCGAAACGTGTCCGACAGTTTTTTGTCCGGCCCGATTCGACATCCGAGCATTAATCATTAAAATGCGTCCGACCCACGCCGAGGCCTGACCATTATATTTCTCACTGCTTTTTCGCCTCATTTCTTTTTCTTTGAGGAAGCCACTGATTTACACTCACTAGCAAACTTGTTCTAACGTGCAGTGCATGCAGCGTGCCTGCTTGTTACCCTTAATGTGAATATTAAGCCACTGAAAGTGTTTAAATAGTAGGCTACGTTGATTATTAAATTATACAAATAATGATGTGTGCTGCGCTGCACGTCTGAATGCAGTGACTCGCTGCACAGTTCTGCAAGTTTCCGTGCCTGGAAAATAGCAGATCTACAGGCTCACAACACATCGCGGATGCAAGGCGTTGTGAGCTTGTAGATCAGCCACTTTTGGCACGGAACACGCTGTGATGAATTAGTATAAGCCAGGATTTAGTTGGGCGATGTGATGGGTCTTGGCTGGCACAGTGCACTGCGACTGCACACAGCAGCGCCGAAAAATAAACATCCAATGCAAGGGACAGTACTTGGAACACAAGCTAGGAGCTCCATTCAGCGGCACGCCACTTCCAAACAAACCACAACAACGCGTTTACCTCAGCATGGGACCTTTCTCCATGCTCAGAGTCTCCGTGGCTGCAGCATTGGCGCGAGCAGCACACACACAGTGCCACAAACACACACAGGAGTTGTACGCTGCGTGCATCATCAGAGAGAGTGCATGATGCATGTAGGCAGAGGCTATATCAACAATATGTCCGACCCGAATCGACGTCCGACAATTAATTACGAAAATACGTCCGCCCCGAGCCCGAGCCCATCGGGCTTGTCCTGCCGGTTTTCGGTCGGATATCCCAGCTCTAATGTGTGTGTGTGTGTGTGTGTGTGTGTGTGTGTGTGTGTGTGCGTGTGTGTGTGTTGGGAGGGGGGGCATGACACCTTTATCTGGCCAATTATTTTTCCATGGCCATTAGTAATTCCTCCCATATGCTCTTTCTCTTTATACTGTATATTGCCTCTCCCCCTTGTTATGAAAGTTTAACCAAGCTGTCAGTTTTGAAGTCTTATGAAGAGGCCAATTATTATGGTTGTTTAACATGAAAATACATTGTCTCTAAGAAGAAATAATAAATGAATGAATTATTGAGCTTCATCTATAATGTTGAAGGAATTATTGCGACCGTAGGTCGCAGTTACTTGCACACTATCCAAACCTCCACCGGCTGTCCCTCCGTCACTCCCTCCGTCACTCCCTCCGTCACTCCCTCTGTCACACGTCACACGTCACACTTTTGCCCTGCTCATATCTCTGCAACCGTTGCCCCGATCCATGCCAGATTTTGCACACACACTCCTTGCCTGCCAAACTACAACCTCCAAGGACCCCCGGAGTTTCGGGGACCCCCAGGTCCCTGGGGGACCCCCAGGTGTAAAAAATTACCACATGTGCAAAAATGACCAAATGACCACCCCAACGGGGCTGCTCTCTCTGTGTCACACACACACACACACACACACACACACACACACACACACACACACACACACACACACACACACACACACTCTCTCTCTCTCTCTCTCAAACATAATGTGTGACCTGCCAAGTGGCAAGGAATGTTGCCACTGTCCTCTCTCTCTCACACACACACACACACACACACACACACACACACACACACACACACACACACACACACACACACACACACACACACACACACACACACACACACACACACACACACACACACACACACACCCTTCACACCAGGGAGTCCAGGAAGGATGAGCCTCCATGCTTAAATAAACAGACCTGGGTCCACTATCAAGATCTGCCTGTGGGTGTGTCTACTTTTAGCAGGAGAGCTTGCATCTTGCATGCTAGTATTGGCATTTCTCCCAAACTCAATGAAGACAACACACTTTGGACACTGCTCCTACAGAATTTGCCCTAAAATCACACAAACCACTACACAGTATCTCTACAGTCACCCTGCTCCTACAGATTTTGCCCTAAAATCATGCACACCAGTACACAGTATCTCTACAGTCATGTAATCACAACGCATCTGTCCCATCTAGCGCCACCATCAGGACGATTTTGCACAAACTACTTTTTGGCCTATTTATGGAGATAAGCGACCAACGGTCGCTTATCTCCCGATTAGGGAGTCTTACTGGTCTATTGTGTCTAATTATATATTGTGACGTTTGTTGTATAATTCACATTTCACAATTTCTCACATTTCTCTCTGGCCAGTGGGCAAAATCTCAGTTAAATTTGTCTTCTGATTTACCCATCAAAATAGGAGAAGTCAGCGCTACTAATACAGAGTCCGGAGATCAGTTAAGGTTATGTGTCTTGCTCAACGACACTTCGACACATAGACTGGGTGGAATGGGGAGAAAACCGTGAACAGTTCTGATTCCCAGCTACTCTATGACCGTAAACATGCCATAAGGAAACATGCCATAAGCAATAGCATTTGACATTGGGACTGCTGGTGACGAATATAAGAATGCTCGCCCCAGCAACCTCGGAACGGTATTCCTAAACATAACCTCTGTAAAACTATGCCTAATCCTAACCTTATTCCTAAACTTAACCTCAGTAAAACTATGCGTAAACCTAACCTTATTCCTAAACTTAACCTCAGTAAAACTATGCCTAAACCTACCTCTGGTCCAGAGCGTCAGCTGCACTGATGCTCTGACAGACCCGTCGCTAAAGGACTAGACCGGGATTTCTCAGCCCCTACGAGCGCTCAACTTGAGTCAAAAAATAAACTAAACTACTTCACTACTCACCAAACCAAAGGTAGTTTTGCGTTGTTTAAAGTCTATTCTCTGCGGTGGGAAACCTCTCTGCACCCCACCCACTCTGTAAAATACATTATATTTGTCATGAAATAAAACGCATTCAACGTATTTCCGGGTTGTGAACCGTTGTGTCTGCGGTGGCCGCTGGGTGGCTCGAGGTGGGTGCATTTTATATCATGACAAAAATAATGTATTTTACAGAGTGGGTGGGGTGCTGAGAGGTTTCCCATGCGGAGAATAGACTTTCAACAATGCAAAACTACCTTTGGTTTGGTGAGTAGTGAAGTAGTTTAGTTTATTTTGACTCAAGTTGAGCGCTCGTAGGGGCTGAGAAATCCCGGTCTAGTCATTTAGCGACTGGTCTGTCAGAGCGTCAGTGCAGAGCTGACACTCTGGACCAGAGCTAGCCTAAACCTAACCTTATTACAAAACCTAACCTCAGTAAAACTAATACAAGAATGGCTAGGGGCGAGCAGTCCACGGGTAAAATGGGGGGGAGTTTGGGCAGAGTGTATTTGGTATATAATTATTGTATTTGGTATATAATTGATCTATAATGTTTATGCTTACAGGGAATGAATAGGCATGCTCATGCTATATATCATGCTCAGTAATTGCTCAGTAAATGCTCAATAAATATATATTCTAAATTAATAATCCAAGAGTTGTCTGCCTGAATACATTTAATTTTTCACTCTTCATTACATGGGCCTACTAACTTCTGTTACATAAAGCAGAAAAATCTTAAAACTCATCTCGCCTACGTATGCCATGTTGGCAGCTGAACAGCAAAACCCCAGTGTTAATTTAACTCTGATAAGCCTTTTGCGCCTCATTTAGGACACATTCTGTATCTATAAATGTGTGTTATTAATCGTGTTATTTGCCAAACAGGAGCATTAGCCCAGAAGAGGAGTTAGCTTGTCATTTTAAGTGCATAGCAAAGTGTGGCCCTTTCCTGCATGCATATGCACTTAAGTAAGGATCATTCAGATAATGGGAGGAGATATGTTAAGCGTGGTTGATTCCACATTCCACTGGATTTGCTCATATTAACGCAGTGACTGGGACTACGGGGGGAAATGGGAATTTGTTGCTCACTGTTGCAAGTTGGTATTTCTTTTTCCTCTTAATTCATGAACATTTTCTGTTTTCTTAAAAAAAAATCAAAAGAAAATGTAGAAAACAAAACATTCAGGGATATTTACTTACTAAAAAATGTTTGGGAAACAGTGGTCTAGTCAGGGGTTTTCAAAGTGGGTGACGGGGCACCCTGGGGTGCCGTGACGGCAGTCCAGAGGTGCCGCGAGATAATTTGATAATATTTGGAATTTATTTGGACACTAAACAATATTTAGTATCATTTTAAACTTGAAGTACAAAGTTATTTTCAGTCAGTTCTAACCAAAATGGCTATTATCTCAACGTTTTCCTCGTAACATAGTCGCTAAAATGTGGCATAAATTTAAGGCGTTGGGAGTGAAAATGATGAATATAATGTAGGGGTACCTCGGATGAAAATAATATTTATAGGGGTGCCCTGAGCCAAAAAAGTTTGGGAACCCCTAGTCTAGTGTACGAGCTAGTACTCAGATAGTACTCATCGTCTAGTGTATTACCAGGTATTACACCAGGTATTTGCATGGCATGTGTCCCGACTCTGCCACACAGATTTGAAATACAAGAGCATCAGCTTAAATGCCTTTTGGATTCAAATTGTCGTCAAAAGACATGAAAGCGAGCATGGCACTGGCAGTGGGATCAGCCCAGTGAATAGTGACATGAGATTTATTGCCTTTCCTGCGGTCATGTGAGAGAGGGATCATTAAACAGGATAGCGTTGAAGGCTCTCTGACTAATCAACTATTCCACCAGTGGCAGAACAATCTGTCATAGTTAACTTCTACTCACACCATGTTAACCACTGTTTATGCCCCATTATTCACTCACGCTCTTATTATTCACGCGCACGCACGCACGCACGCACGCACGCACGCACGCACGCACGCACGCACGCACGCACGCACGCACGCACACACGCACACACGCACACACACACACACACACACACACACACACACACACACACACACACACACACACACAGTCAAAGAGACATAATGGTCCATATACAATATTGTGCCTGTATCTGCCCGCTCTGTTCAAATGAACACACACACACACACACACACACACACACACACACACACACACACACACACACACACACACACACACACACACACACACACACACACACACACACACACACACACATGCGTGTACACGCACATATGCACACATCTATTCCGCTCCATTATGTCCTATACAGGGTGTTTCACTTTAGATAGCTTAGCTTTATAAGGCCTAATGATGTGTCACCTGTCGTCAGGCAGACTGGCAGTGGCACGGTGAAACAGGAAGAGAACAGGAAATGAATTGCCAGGTTTTTAATGGGGGACAGGAAATGGATTAGTGTTTAACTGAGCTACTCTGGTTCATTAAGTACACAATGGTTCAGATGGAATGAGTGTGCATAGGCTGCGAGTCACACACATACTGTACTTGCACTTGGGCAATTTGACCACAAATGGAAATGCTAAGTGATGTATATTCTTGAAGCCACCGCTTGCAAATTTATGATCTTCATTATTTATATTACTGTTTCTAGTGAGTGTGTGTGTGTGTGTGTGTGTGTGTGTGTGTGTGTGTGTGTGTGTGTGTGTGTGAGTGTGAGTGTGAGTGTGAGTGTGTGTGTGTGTGTGTGTGTGTGTGTGTGATTGCTTGCTTGCTTGTATTACTGCACTTGCGAGTTGCCAAATGTCCAGTAGAATTTAAGGAACAGACATTTTGAGAACAATCTTCCCGGTCCTCATAACAGAAATGGTTGTTTATGGTATAAAACAATCACACCAGTGTTACGTGAGCGGTGATGATGTTGACATGTCACCCACATTTGGCCCACATGACGTCTCATCATTATATTGTCCAGTCAGAAATGGAATATACGGTTAAGTTATAAGTATTTTATGGCCATTTCGCATGGCCATACACACATGGACATACACACAAAGCCACGCATTGGCTGCGGCTAGCACTGCTCAAAAACAGAAAAGAGAGATTTCTAGAATTAGGCTTCAAATTAGGATTCCTCCACTCACGTTATGACCTCCCAGTGAAAGTCCGCACTATCAGGAGAAAAGAAGCGTCTGGCAACTCTGTGTGTATCGGAGAAGACATGTGCTTGTCTACACCCTACAGTAGGACTTGGCAGAGACTGGGAATAAATACATGGGGGGGGGGGGGGGGGGATTGGCACGACTGACTGAATGGGGAGAAAACTGAAAAAAGATCCAAAACAGTAGATCACACGGCCAAAAGCAGTGGGATTCAGCCGAAACAAATCTGATGATTCGGCTTCGAAAAAAGAATAGACTTTCCAGGATTTAACGTTGCACACTCTAGGGATGAGATGCCAGTTCTTCTAAGTGTAACAAATACATTGGAAACGCTGATAAAGCTGTCCTCATTTGACCTAACTTCCTTCTGTTTTACATGCACTACCACCCCTCTCCCGCTCCCCCCCCCCTCCTCCTTTCTTCCCTCTTTCTCTCTTTCTCTCTCTCTCTCTCTCTCTCTCTCTCTCTCTCTCTCCTTCCCTGACGGTTTCAATTTGATTTGAATTACAACATAGGCACGCCTATTGAGCCAAACATACAGCGTTGCAGAAATGCTGCTGCTGCTGTGTGTGTGTGTGTGTGTGTGTGTGTGTGTGTGTGTGTGTGTGTGTGTGTGTGTGTGTGTGTGTGTGTGTGTGTGTGTGTGTGTGTGTGTGTGTGTGTGTGTGTGTGTGTGTGTGTTAACTTCTGAATATTCATAATTTCACACCTTGCCAATTTTGGGCTTGTTGTTTGTGCCATGTACTACAGTATAATACAATTACGAACATTCCCACTTGCTCTGACTAAAGTGTGTCCACATTCCCCTAATCACTCTGTGTACCTGCCTCTTCAACTCCCTCCAACTGCTGGCAGCTGGGTTTCCTTGGTCATCACTTTAGCAAATAAATTGTTGCACCTTTCCCTTCTCTGCCTCTTTCACTTTTTCTCTTTCCTACTCCTTGCAAAAATAATTGATGACTGTGTACATTTATTTTTCTGAGGATTTAAACTATATTATGGGATTTGTGGACAGGGACTTTTAATTATTTTCTAAATCACAGACACTGACCCTCTTATAGACGGCTATCCTCCTAGCCCTGCCGTAAAAAAAGCAAACATTGGTGATCTGGAAGGCAAGCTCATAACGGGTCACAATGCAACACAATGTAAAAAAAAAGTCCTTTTCGTAGTCTTTTTTTTTTTTTTTTACATCTTCGCTTATAACGGCATGCCCAAAATAGGACGGATGCCAGTTTGAAAGATGTTCTCTGACACTCTCACTCTCGCTCTCACTTTTTTCATCTTTTCCCTAAACGACCCTGCTAGCTTTCTCTATCTGTTTCTGTTCCTCCGCTTCCTTCCTTTGAGGTTTAGCCAGGTTCCCAGGTTTTCGGGATATGTCCCCCCCCCCCCCCCCCCCCCCTCTCTGGCATTTGAGATGTCTCTCCAACTCTGTCTGTTCCTCCTTCCTTCTGTCCTGCTCACTCAATATACTGTACAGTAATCTGCAATCTTGTAAATGTTTCCAAAACCTGGTCTAATACCTCACCGTTTACACTCATCCATCTCTCTCTCTCTCTCTCTCTCCCCCCGCCACACACTTGTGCACTCTATTTCTGTGTTTTTGTCCACTCAGGAAAATTGTGATGTTTTAGAAGCCGGCGGTGAATTCAGAAACACACATACACACAAATGCACAGGTCCAGTCTCGTTTGTTGTGACATGCAATGATATCGGCAGAGCAGAACATGAGAATGTACCCCACCATTAGCTTATTGGAATTCCCAATCAACACAAGCATGGCTGCATTTGTGTGTGTGCAGTCACGTTCTGTCAAATACAAGTCACAAAACATATTATTTTAGATTGTGTAATAGATCATGAAGTTGCTGTGCAAACAACACGTTGAGGCATTCAGAAATAAAAGTACAGATGTTTTGCAAGGTTGCGAGAATCTTCTCATAACGAAAATAGGGACAGTAAGGTTAAAGTGGTTAAGGAAATCCTTTTCATTTTATTGAATTGTTTCCATTTTGTTACATCAACAAATATATTTTAGGTTGAAGTACAGTAAAAGCAAAGACTCATTTTAATACATTTCATTGACATTGACATTTTTCTTTGTTACTGTACTTTCAAAACTAGGCCACAAAGTTCTCTACCTGAATTGTGAAGTGACTGTCCCATATCCCATAAGTTAGACATTAGACCAGGGGCATCAAACTCATTTTAAGTCATTGGTCAAAATGCGAGCGAATGTGGTATGTTAAAATGGTTATCGTTTGGTGGTTTACAGACATACTGAATTATTTTGTTGTTAATAGGGTTTAATATCAGGTTTGAAAAAATTAAAATTTGGTTTTATATATATATATATATATATATATATACACACAGTATATATCCAATTCAATTCAATCTTTATTTCAGACCCAGGAAGATCCATATCAGTCACATACAATAAAACAATACAAAAACAAGTAATAAAACAATACAACAACAAGTAATACAAATAATCTAAATAAAAGCACAAAGCACCAAGCCCAAAAATTAAGTTTCTGACATACAAACATGTGCGCCAATGGTTCCACAGTCTAGATGAGAACCTGACAGAACTGTGTGTAGGGTCCCTTATAACAGCAATGATGTCATTAACTGACTCAGATGCCCTACACATAAACCTGTACATAAGGTTGCGTAATACAGCAGACAGAGCAGGTGGGAACCCCGACACTGACAAACATCTGGCTCGCACTGAAGCTTCTCGGAGCTCTTAACAGCAGCCTCATTCAGTCATTATAGGCCACTGTGAGATATATATATATATTGGAATATATTCTTAAGCACATTTTATAATGAAAGTTGATAAATATGCATGTTTCATGAATGAAGTTCAATGTGTGAGCATTGCGCATTTGGCCTTATACTGTATGTAGCAGTTAATGATTGTATGCAACCAAAGTAAGTCAAAAGGATACTCAAGTGGGCAAAAGTCTGAATAGACGGTACTCTATGTATCTGCCACTCCAAGCACTCTGACAACTTTGGTGTGGCATTTTAACTTTAAGCAATTTTTAGGCCTCTTGTTATATCCACCAAAAATGCAAGATCGTGAAGCCAGTTTGGGTCATCCAACTATGGCACTGGCTATCCCTAGTTGAAAGTAATGAGGTAATGTTTCAACTCGGCTGGCCACCTATGTTCAATATTGTTTTGGGAAAACGAGCTAACATTGCTGATGGTTGAGTTCAGCACGAGGATAAATATTTCCAATTAACGCCATCATTCCTGGCAGTGTTCTCACACACACACACACACACACACACACACACACACACACACACACACACACACACAGACACACACACACACACACACACACACACACACACACACACACACACACACACACACACACACACAGACACACACACACACACACACACACACACACACACACACACACACACACACACACACACACACTTGCAATAGAGTAGACAATATCGTCGTTGTCGGGTGGAAACCTCATATCTCCAAGTTTCAAATTTGTACGTTCTTTCACAAAGTAAAGCCCTGCTTCATCATACAAGGCCGTCGCACAAAAGGCGTTGTGTGCTTGTAGATCGGCTGTTTTCACTAGTTTAAATCATTTTTAAAATGATAAATGCAAAACGAACAGTTTTGGACATACAAGGTTTTCACCCGACAACGACGATATGACTTCCCAGAGTCTCTGTTCCTGCATCAGTGTTGAGCTGGTGCTACACTGACAACATGAATGGGGCCCTCATGATAGGTGCTTACACACCTGTCAGCTCCATTGTTTCGCTGGAACAGTAGAGGCAAGGGGAAAGAAAGCGGTTTCCGTACTCAGATGGATAGACTGGATGTTCATATAATTGTATTGAACAAAAAAGGGAGAACAGGTTAAACTGGGGGTCAGGAGTGTTTGACAAAATAACTACCTAATGACCATAATGGATGCATAGTAGAGAATAGCCTGTCTGACAGAATAGAGGGAAGTAGCCACAAATTGGCTGTGAGCTGTGACAATTTCTTCTTTAGAATTCATTATAGTTTGTTCTCATGCAAAAGCTTGGAAATGTGTGCTCACACACACAGTCTTTTGGTGTTTTATGACAAAATCTGATCGGTCAAATGGAAGTGCCTGATCACTGATCACATACTGTAACCGTTTTAAACATGTCAGCAGCTCTCTTGATATATATATATATATATATATACGGTATATACCTGTATATACTGTATGTGTGGTTAAACTGATTGTGATTGTATATCTACTAACTTACTGTAGCTGGAGGCCCCCTGGAACCCCTTGCACTCACTGCAGTGCTGTGGAAAAAGGTAAATTGTCACCTCAGTGAGTTTGAGCCAGATGTAAGCAACCTGCCACAGATGTCATGCACTGCAGTGTTTTATCCAGCTACGGGTCTAAGTTTCATTTTTCAGATTAAGCTATTTGCTTTGTCATCTCACAGTCTTTAATATAATATAACATAGCAGAACAATATCATAATCATATATGATTAATCCCTATGTGCATGAATAAACAATTTGCCATATCGAAACAAAGACGACTGTGTGGGTAGTGAATTTTCCTAGGTTATTGTATCTAAATAGGATTTCACACACCAGAAAGTATGTGTATAGCAAATGGAAACAGGATATTGGTGTGCACATCAGTGTGCCCAATTGTTACTACGAGACCCGTGATCCACACAGGTGTGTCCCATATTGGGGCTTATAATGTTTAATTTGTTACATCCTGTAGCAATTGATTGTACTGTACTGTACCTGTACCTACAACCACAAATGGTATTAAAACACACTATTCTGCCAGGCCGATATTTTCACCCCTGTCCGTCTTTCTGTCCGTCCATTTGTGTGTCTGTCCATCTGTGTACAGCTAATCTCCGATCAAGGTGAAACTGTGCACTCCCACTCCCTGAGCAGAACCTCTGCCCGGTTTTGAAATTTGATATTACTCATATAGATTTTGTCCAAACATAATGCAAATTGGTACACATTTTCTCCATAGTCATATGATCAAGACAGATCTGTCAGATTATTTATACTAGCCCTTACCCGTTCAAAGATATGAGCTCCGAAATGATGTGCAGTGTGTGGATTATGGGATGTGCACTGTGCACACAGTATATGAGGGATGGAAAGTAACTTTAACTGGTGCTTGCATGCTAATATGTAGGAGCATCAATGTAAGAAATACCCGTTCCATTTAACGGCTACAGAGATACTGTGTACCGATCTGCATGATTTTGGACAACATCTGTAACAGGGCCAGAACCCCCCCCCCCCCCGCCCGCCCGCCCGCCTGCACACACACACACCCCCCCCCCCCCCCCCCCCCGTGTGTGTGTGTGTGTGTGTGTGTGTGTGTGTGTGTGTTTGTGTGTGATTGTGCATGGCCTGAACAACAGCGCCCCTCCCTTAACATGTGTGGTCACAAAAGGTACTGTAGGCTAAATAGATATAGATACACCATAAAAATGCAATTATACAGCATACGATTTGTGAAAGTGACAAACGGGCTTCACAGTTATGTCAGGTGTGTTCATATGCTGATGGTGATGCGATTTCAGATCAATTGCTCCAGCCACTGAGGAGAAACGCGGTTTCAGACAGACAGACAGACAGACACTCAGACAGACAGACAGACATTCGGAAAATTATATGTTAGATTTCATCCTGATTGACTTCTACTACCTGGCCTGGCAGAGACCTGTGCTCCGAGGAGCAAATGTTTCTAGTAGTGTTCAATTACTCTTTAATGTGTAATGACAAGGGCACAGTATTAGTCATCTGAACTCACTTTAACTGGCTTTCACTTAAAGGGAGAACCAGTTCATTCTCCAGTTCAGGTTAAAAACTAGCCAAAGGTATGGCACCTCCTCCATACAGTACCTTCAAAAATTGATCGAACCCTACAACCCCACCCGTTCACTCAGATCAGCTAACACAGGGACAGAGCCCTCGCTAAAAAAACAAGGACAACGATCCACTCATCAGTCATCACAGACTCTTTGCCCTCATGGCCACCAAACTGTCGCATTTGCACTTAGAACAGCAGACTCACTCCCTAGCTACTCCCAAGACTCACCTCTTCAGACTCCACCTTGGCCAATAGCACTTGGTGCTTGGTCTACCTAGGTTTTCTTTCTTGGATTACTATTTCTATCATTCGATGTATTGATGTTGATGTTGTAAGTCACTCTGCCACACTTTGAGTGTCACACTTTGAGCGTCACACTTTTTGAGCGACTTTAGAGCATCTGCCATATGCCTAAATTGAACAGTTTAGACTAAAGCCGCACACGCACGCACGCACACACGCACATACCCACGCACGTATTTCCCATGACTTTAAGCTAAGCTGTAACCAATTACACAAAACCTATTGTTTGTTTTAATAGGACACAAGTGTGTGTGTGTGTGTGTGTGTGTGTGTGTGTGTGTGTGTGTGTGTGTGTGTGTGTGTGTGTGTGTGTGTGTGTGTGTGTGTGTGTGTGTGTGTGCGTGCGTGCGTGCGTGCGTGCGTGCGTGCGCGCGCGTGCGTGCGTGTGTGCGTGTGTGCATTTGCGTGTGTGTGTGTGTGTGTGTGTGTGTGTGTGTGTGTGTGTGTGTGTGTGTGTGTGTGTGTGTGTGTACGCATGTGTGTGTGTGTACGCATGTGTGTGTGAATGCATGGTTGAGTATGAGTTGAGATTTGAATTCATGAAGGTTGATTAATACTTACCGGTAGTTGCGTGTCGGTGTCTCACACCACAAAAGAGACGATCTACAAGCACACAACGTGTTGCGCTGCACCACATTGGTATCTTCTAGATCTGCTATTTTTGATGAGAGACAAGACCAAGTATAAATCAGGCATATATTTTATATATTTGTCACTCACATCCTTTTTTCTAGGATTGAGAGTACAGTACGTGCATGCGTGCATGTGTGTGCACGTGGTGGTGCTGATGCTTTTCCTTCTCCTCAGTACCCCTCTCCATATCTGTGTGCTTCAAAAGGGAGAGAATAAATATATTCAGCACAGAGCAGGAGATGGGGACAAGGAATGGAAGAGCAGAATAAAAAATAAAAAATAAAAACACTGGAAGGATGGAACAGCACATCATTGTTGTCGGGTGTAAACCTTGTATGTCCAAAACTGTTAGTTTTGTATTTCTCATTTTAAAACCAATTAGATGAATAGTGAAAATAGATGATCTACAACAGCAACAGTTTTGCATGATGAAGCAGGGCTTTACTTTACGAAAAAACATACAAATTTGAGTCTTGCATGATTAAGCAGGGCTTTACTTTACGAAAAAACATACAAATTTGAGTCTTGCATGATGAAGCAAGGCTTTACTTTACGAAAAAACATACACATTTTAAACTTGGAGATACAAGGTTTCTGCCCGACAGTGACGTCATGTAATCGGACAAAAAACTGGGAGATAGATGGAGCATGTTTTCCCCCCTCCTCAGGGTGTTTTGATTATAGGGAAAAGAGTGACTAATGAAAGTGTTGTTCGCTTAATTTGAAGTTATAATTAAACCAGCTACAGCCCGCCGCGCCCCTTTCATTATACTACTGTACCTTATACTGTACCCACCCACTCACCCACCCACCACTTCATACACACATCCACCTGGAGAACTAACTGCATGCCTTCCAACCAGCCCATCCACACATGCACACCAAGTGTAGGATTTTCTATCTCCGGTAAAAGATTCGTATTTTTAGAGTACTTACCATTAGCATAAGACTGTTGTGTGTATTTAATATATGCTGTATATGTGAGTTGAGAGCTATTTCATTGGGGTTTGTGGGCAGTTGAAAGCTCCTGAGAGTGCTTTTGGCACTGGAAACAGAAGACTGTGGCAGAGAAACTGGGCGGAACAGGTGGTATGGACGCAAGTTGCATTTAGAGGACAGACTGGTGATAAAACAGATCATCATCCACAAGCAGATCATTTTAAAGCTTTTATAATACCTCTGCTCTACCAAAGGGAAAGGGCAGAGTCTATGAAAGAGGGAGTAAATAAGTGAGTCGTATGGATTGGACCTGGAATAGACCTAAAATGCTGTTTAATGTGTGTAGTAGCACAGACCTCGGTCAAAGTGCCCGTTTGTACTTATTTCAAAATATTGTGGTTACGTGAATATATTCAGAAGTTAAGTGCTTTTTGTGCCGAAAGGTAACATTCAAATATGTTTATCGAGATGACTTGCTAACAGACGGATGTGGGCAAAGACATGACATGACCATGAGGTAATTTATAGCATGTTTTTTGGGGGGAGCTGCTGGGTTGTCAGTGCAGTGGAGAAGATGAGAGGTAGTCAGGAGCAGACACAGATTGTACTTGGCACCAGGGAGTGTCTGGAGCATTAATCCATAAAGTCATTTCTGCAGTGGGCTTCTTTAGGAATGGAACCCTGAACTGCCCTGGCACAGTGGTACGGATAGTTAGTTATCGGGAGGAAAGCACAGAAAGAAAAGATTGTTGGATGTAGAGAAGGTAGAGCCCTAGACTGACATTTTGCTGGCCCTGCCATGTGTCTTCTGTTCTATTTTCTCCTTCTTGCCATCGTCAGTTCATTGGCTCATCGCCCTGTCAGTCATCATCGGCCTGCTGATCCCCTATATCGCACCTTACTGTTTTAAACTGTTGCACTTCCTGGTCTCCCTCTAGCTTAATTTGCTCCCATGTCAAATGTCTTAATTTGCTTCTGTGTTTGGTGTACACCCAGCATGGTAGCATGACGTGCTTTTGCCAGCAGTAGATAGGGAAGTGTACAGTATGTGTCTTTAAATCCCCTTCATCCACTTAAGCTCTATACTGTACACTTAGTTGTACGACAAATCTCTCTCTACACAGTGTGAGCTTGTTGATTTAGCTATTTTTAAATGTAATTGTGGGCTCGCCTGAAAGGCGAGACCAGTATGTTACCTTCATTATTTATATAGCGAGTTCCGTCGCAGA
This sequence comes from Nannobrachium achirus, assembly GCF_963921795.1. Classification (NCBI taxonomy): domain Eukaryota; kingdom Metazoa; phylum Chordata; class Actinopteri; order Myctophiformes; family Myctophidae; genus Nannobrachium; species Nannobrachium achirus. Next base: position 38,014,130 of record NC_137825.1, on the reverse strand, counting down.
CAGTACAAAGGCAGGGCCCTTAGCCAATGAGGTGCGGAAAATCTGGGAGTGGTGTTAGCTGGAGTATTGGTTGAGCTTCACGACAGTTAGCACGCTGCAGAATATAGTCACGAGCCAGCCCACATGTTTCGTAGGAACACTCTTTCTAGTTATTATTATTTTAACCTTTTCTTCACATATGTTGCTGAAATAGAGACGGCAAGTTGAAAATGGACTCTGCAGGTATATAACCGCTCACTTCGCACCGCTCACTTCGCACCGCTCACTTCCTCCAGATTTGTCTGGTTTCCAGGCTATGCAGGCTTCTCATAATGTGGCCGCTATTATGGTTAGCCAGTAGTTTAACTAGTCATATTTGCATAGTACTAGCCTAAATAACAACAACCATATTTGGCTTTTAAAAACAAAATCAAAATGCTTATTTCTCATACCATTAGCCTCTGGGGTTGCTTGGCGAACAAGGAACTGTATCAGTGCTCCCTGGCTTCTATGCGGCTTCTCACTTTTCTACAGTAGCTTTTCACATTTCACCTGATGCTTGTTGTTTACATTCTAGCCTACTTGGCTAACTGAAAAAGGTTGGCAGCAGTCGGTACATTTCTTTTTGTGCATAATCTTATGTCACACATTCTATCCACCCTTGTTTTATATTTTCTTCTCTTTTGTTTTTCCTTAGACATTCAACTTCTGTTCTAAGCCCGTAGTGTCAGTCGCATTAATCCATGTTTGTTTTGGTTTGAATGGAGGGAGGGTTGTGGGGGGCAGCAGCACCTATGACTATAAGGCACACGCCTATCGTATCTTAGCAACACTGAAAGCTCTTCTCTCATTGGCGGTGTCATGAGTAAATGAGCCAATGAGCTGAGCACATTTTCAGACACCAGACTCACATCTAGAGCTAACACAGTCACACAGCAACGAGAGGGGGACAGGACAGCAAAATTACAGTTAATTTCTCAAATAAACTGCCCTGTCATTTATATTTATTTTCCGACCCCGAAATACAGAACTTAGTCCAGTATCAGTTCAAAGTAGGACGCATCTTTTAGTTTCCAAATATGGGACGATTCAGTATTTTACGGGATAGTTGGTAATCCTAGATCAGATCTAGGCTGGTGATGTTCTCAACTTCTCACTTGTCAACCATACATTTCTGTTAGTGTAAGTTTTCTAGGAATCATCAAGATTGGCTTTGATATTTTAAATGAGAAACCATAAAAAGTGTCTCACCATGGCAATGTTATTTGTATGATTGTATCACTGCTGCTTGCCTCTGTAAAGAGAGTACTGTACGAGACGTAGATGCAATTACCATGCAATTTCTGTCTGTATGTAATGTGGAGGGGGAAAAAAAGAGTAGACTCTTGTGACTCTTGTCGAGTGCACACACATATTCCACAGCAGGCATGTGCACACATAGACATCAAAGGGGGCTTTTATCTGTCTGTAAAATGTGCCCTCTCCAGATCATAAATGCAGTTTTTACTATGGTGAAAGAAATGCAAATGCCCTCTTTTCATGCCAAACCTGAAGGCAGCACAGTAGGAGCGAGATCATTTAGCGACCTACAACCGGGTAGCAACGTGGTCGGTAGTTTTCAGCGACCGGGTCGCTAAATCAACAGACCGGGCCGGTAAATCACCGACCGTGCCGCTAACTCGACCGACCGGGTCGCTAAATCTACCGACCGGCCTGCAGTTTTAGGTCGGTAGATTTAGCGACCCGGTTGGTAGATCTAACGACCCGGTCGGTAGATTTTGCGCCCCGGTCGGTAGATTTAGCCACCCGGTCTGTGATTTTGCGGCCCTGTCGGTGATTTAGCGACCCGGTCGGTAGGTTGCGTCGGCAGGTTAGTTACTGAGGTACGGTTACTGAGGTTAAGTTTAGGGTTAGGGTTAGGGTTAGGGTTAGTAGCCCGGTCGGTGGATAAGCGACCCCGGTCGGTGGATTTACCTACCTGGTCGGTGGATTTAGCGTCCCGGTCGGTGGATTTAGCGTCCCGGTCGGTGGATTTAGCGACCCGGTCCGTGGATTTAGCGTCCCGGTCGGTGGATTTAGCGTCCCGGTCGGTGGATTTAGCGTCCCGGTCGGTCGATTTAGCGACCCGGTCGGTCGATTTAGCGACCCGTCCGTGGATTTAGCGCCCCGGTCTGTGATTTACCGGCCCGGTCGGTTGATTTAGCGACCCGGTCGCTGAAAACTAACGACCACGTTGCAACCCGGTTGTAGGTCGCTAAATGATCTCGCCCTCTCTCAGGCAGCATTCAAGAGAATTGCCTTGTCCAAAACTCTCCTGAACTTGAATACAGCATCGTATGTTGAAAGAATTGCCCTCTCTGTGTAGAAATCCATGCCGTACGCCACATCTCCAGTATTGACTTGATTATGCTTAGTTCAGTGTGGTATCAAGCACAGAAAATAGCCGACCTCCAAGCTCACAACGGGTCGCGCTGCGACCCGTTGTGGGCTTGGAGGTCTGCTATTTTTGATATTTTCACCAAAAGGCCCTTTTGTCAAATTTCAGCCCCTGCCTCTCTAACATTCTCTGCACGTTCCTGTTCCACATGGTGATTACTGTATAGAGTTCAGTGTTCACACGCCTCTGAGTGACCTGTACAGTATTTCTCACTTCTTGTCTCTTTCTCTGTCTCGGCGCAGGTGGATGGTTAGCGAGGCATGGTGGTGAAGATGGCTCCAGCATTCTCAATAGGGCCTTTGTCATGGGCACGCTTCAAACAACCCACTGGCATGGGAATAGGAGTCCTTTATCTGCTGCTGCTGCTCTCTGTGTGCCTGGGCCAGGACACTGACGGTAAGCTTTCTTTCTCTCCCTTTATCACTACTCTTTCTCACTCTTTCGTTCTGTCGCTCTACCTGTATTTTTCCTCCTTTTATCAGCCCTCTTTCTCAATCTTTTCCTTCACTCTCCCTTTCTCTCTCTCGCGTTAACATTCATCTTTCTCACTTTTTCTTTGAACCTCTGAGTCTTCCTGATTCTCTTGGGTCCCTCACTCGCCTCTCTCTCTCTCTCTCTCTCTCTCTCTGTCTCTCGCTCTGTCTCTTTATTTTATTTTTATTTTGTTATCTTAAGTAAGGTCAAGATGTCAAAAGTACACTGCGAGAGGCCAGACAGGCCAGGTCACAGCATGTGATGGGTCACCTAATAATGGTGTAACAACACACCCGGTGTCTTATCTGCTAAATGTACTAATCGTTGTTGTCGGGTGGAAACCTTGTATGTCCAAAACCCTACAAGCATACAACGCCTCGCGGACACAAAAGCAGCTCAGGAGGCTTACCTGGAGGCTAATACTGGAGCTAACATTGCTGCTTATTATGCACTATACCGTTAACTGTGGCAGGAGGAGAGAGATCTTTTAGCGAACAGAAAATATATTTTAAGAAATACTTAATATTCCGCAATGAGCCAAGGAGAGGCTCAACAACTTGGCAATACTTGCCATTGAGTGGGAAGCGAAACAGATGGACTTTAAACACATTATTATAAAGAACTTTGCACCCAGAAAAAAAACGGGAAGATGGCTGTATTAGGCAAAAATGAAGCCATAGCATAGAATTTTGCATTTTATGCTAAGAACTGTGTGGTATACTGTAAGCATGTCACGCGTTTCATCAAAACATTCTGTTTTCTATGGACCATATGAAAGAAAAGACGTTCATCAGTCGTCACCGGGACCTCCCGTTCCTCTGGGCCTTGGCAGTAATCTACATTAGTTATGGCAAAATTATGGCAGTCAAAGTGTTAAAATAACTTGTTTTGTAAAAGCCTTTTGTAAAAAAAAAAGATTTGCCGCCTTTGCTCTTTTAATTTACATCATTCTCTTCTGTTTTTGATATTTTCAATTTTGTTTCTATTTATGTAATGTTTTGAGTATAAATGACACATTACAGCTTGATATTTAAGTATAGAGAACGTGGACACTATTCAAAACAGATAGAACATGGCGTCAGCCGAGTTCAATGGAGAAGTGGCACCATGGTACGGTATATTCGGTTCCTCAAGCTATATATGCAGGATCTTGACAGGACCCAAACGCTTGATGTCACTGGTAAACATTTCACTTAATTGCTTTGGGTTCAGGCCAGGCTCTGTTTTTGAGAAATATTGCCAGAAAAATAATCACTGGCAGTTCATCATCAGGAAGATATCAGTGCTACTCAGGGACTATAAAACCACAGACACAAGTCAGGTTTTGGATGGAAATATTTGCATAAGCGTGACCACTCAGGTCAGGCAATCCACTTTGCCACAAAAGAAAACAAATAGAAATACTAATCCATTTGTCACGGATAGATAATTAATTCCATGCATTTCTTAATAGGCTGGATGTGACAATATTCTCCATGGTCAGATTGTTTGGATATTTATTTCAGTGTTGAGGGAAATCTGCTGGATTGATTGAGATAATTGAACCCAGACCTGACTGTAAATGATGCAATCGCCTCTAGAAAGAGAGCTGCAATATTCAGGGGTGACAATCCTCTCTATTTGTCTGAATATTAATATTCCATTTAACACCTAGTCCTTGAGATTTATCTGCTTGGCATTTAGCTGACAGCGGCTTACGCCCCAGTAAGTAAGTGTGTGTGTGTGTATGTGTGTGTGTGTGTGCCTATATTATGCACACACTCATTATATATGTTTATGTGTGGGCTGTGGTGGAGGTAATCAGATATTAAGTAAACGTATCATTTTTATGAATCTCAACATGCATTTTTCAAATATTAAATATAATATAGGGCATAAGAGGTTCATTTGTAATAATAATCAAAATTATGTGAAGTGGTTGCCGTGACGCAAGTCACACTTGCAAATATTTATGTATCTGTCAGTCCCTATTTGAGCGGTGCTAACCATTTTGTCCTTGTCCCTTTTATGCCCATATATGGAGATCCCTGATGTCATCAATATTAAGCCCTTATCTTGGAATGCCCAAAGATGGACATACTGTACTGTGTCAGTCTAATGATGTGAGACATCTCCATATTTGGGAAAAGTTACATTTTGAATTAAAGTCAATGGAGAAAATGAATTCACAAATACATTTATATAAAATAAACTATTGCTAAGATAAACTATCTTTGCAAATTCAAGGAATCGATTCCCGATTAAGCCTGTCGATTTGACATAATGGTCCAAGTGTGTGCCACCAAAACTGTGGGAGGAGTAGTGCGGCAAAATAACGTTTATCTTGGAAGGGAAAGATGGATGGATGGATGGATGGATGGATGGATGGATGGATGGATGGATGGATGAAAAATGGATGAATAAAGTCGTGTGGTTGCCTTCAGGGACAACCACACTTAAACGTACTTCCAACATTTGCCTATAGTGGAGTAGAAGTATGAAGTATTGTAAAATGGAACTCAAATCAAGTAGAATTATGTTCAAAATTGTATTTAAGTAAAGTACCTGACTACATTTTCTTTTCACCTGACACACGTTGTGACAGACTATAGCACCCTGTGCATTTGACCTAAGCTTTAATGCAGCTAAATAATGCTAGCCAATTTCTTCCTTATTCTGGAAAACCATGCTGTGCTCTCCTCTGTTAGAATTGCCTTTCTGTACACAAATCCATTCTTTCAAAATTAAACAAGTTGAACTTATAGTGTGGGCAGGTTTCTGCTGGGTTCTGTCCATGACAAGCGTACCAACATGTTTTAATTGAGCCTGCATCCCAGCAAAAGAGACTGTATTTAATCTGTATGGCTCTGTTCATTGTGAGGGCACTCATATGGTTTTAATGAGCCTATGTCCCGTTGAGAGAACACATTTCCTAGAATGTTTTAACGAGCCTGGGTCTTAGGGAGAGATATATCTGTATTTATTCACTTTGGGCTCTTGAAATAGCTGAGCAACCGCCGATTTAAAATGACGCTTTGACATTTTGAATTCAGATCGTGTTTATTTTTCTTCAACTGGCACTCGGCCACTAAAGGGGAGGGGGGTAGCTGCTTATTGGGAAATTCACAGTTGAAAGCAATATACGCCGAGTGCCACAGGTGAGACAGTTGTGGCTAGCTCTGCTCACTGGTGTGAATGAAGAATCTTATCAATGCTGATGTAAACAGAAAACAAAACAATAAGGAAGGCTATTTTCACCAAAGAGATATGATATAGATGGAAGAAAGGAGGGGGCCAGGTATAGACCTCTGGGGGACCCCACTTAATGAATTGGATGTGGTTTAAAAGGATAACTCCCTTGTTTATGCCTTCATCTCTGTCATGCAAGGAGCCCATATTGTTATTCATGGCAAGTTGTTGAATTAGCCTGTTCAATACAGAATGGGAGTTTGTAGCCCAATAATCTGAGTTCCCAGATGTAATTCTTTTAGTAGCCCAATGGAAATGAATGAAGAAGTTCTCTGATGACACTGCCATCGTCTGATGTATCAGAGGGGGATAGAAGGGGGAGTAGTACAGGAGACTTTGAGGGCTGGAGTCAGCTCTCTCTCTCTCTAACAGGATGAAGCAAAGCCAAGACTGAAGAAATGTTTTCAATTGAGATTTAGACTGAAGATGTAGACTGTTATATGCAGGGGGATTTTAGCCAGATAAGTGATAATTAATTTAACGGACTGAAAGCCTTTTCAATTGCACGGGGAAACCATGCCGTCATTAGACTTTTATCACAAGAGATGTCACTTCCGATTGTGGCACCAAGACTTGTTCCAATTTGAATGGGAAATTGTAATTAGCAAGGGGACATTTAGAACACACCAGAATACTCAGAGTTCAGATAAGAGAAGGGCGAGAGAACTGTTTCAATGCATCCTGTACTGAAACTATTTTTTCTCCCCAAAACAGTTTTCTCTTCTTTCTCTTATCTGAACTGCTGGCATTCTGGTCCCTTGTCAATGTCCCCTCGCTAAAACTACTAAAAGAAACAAGACAGTATGTGTGCACTGTGCAGCTTGTGTACAAAGCTGCACACATCACAATGCAGTGTTCAGTGGTGAAGCCATACTATACAGACTGATTGCTTGCGTTAGTGTCCTAGTGTGGTGGTATCATTTAGCCTAATGGAAATCTAATCTTTATCCCAATAAGAACAAAAGGGCTTCACAAGAACACTTTGTGTAACCAAGAGATTTTACTCCTAGCCCCCAAAAAAGAAGTCAGTCGTTGGAGTAGTTGTGGTATAGCGTAGTCGAATAGAAATAGTCGTAGTTGTGTAGTTATAGCAGTAGTAGTAGTAGTAGTAGATTGATGGATAGTTAGATAGATAGCAATCTGGCTAACCATCGTCAAGATCATGATGATCTTGACTCATTACCATTATCATGGGGATGATAATGGTATGTACATCTGATCATCCCCATATGGGCTGTGATCTGGCCTAGTTCTGAATGTCACCAGATTCACCGGAGGATGTTATCATAAGGTCATCATGACGTCATTTGGCTTGCAGGGAGGGGTGTCTATTAGAATTTGGAGGCCCGTTTCAAAAGCTACTGTGACCCCTACACACATACACACACACATACATGCACACGCACACACACACACACACACGCGCACACGCACACGCACATGCACGCACACACACACACACACACACACACACACACACACACACACACACACACACACACACACACACACACACACACACACACACACACACACACACGCACGCACACTCTCTCTCTCTCTCTCTCTCTCTCTCTCTCTCTCTCTCTCTCAGAGAACCAGGGTGAGCGTGAAAGAGAGAATTATGATGAAGAGAGAGAAGGGGGGATGGGGGTGAGAATTAGAGAGAGAAGGAATGAAAGGAAGAAATGGAGGTAGAGAGTGTGAATGAGGGAGAGAGAAAGAGCTAGTGTAATGGATAAGGCAAAGGCAGCGCGATGACAAAGTGGTGATCCCCACGGCACTGAGCCGTGTGTGTGCGTGTGTGTGTGTGCGTGTGTGTGTGTGTATGCGAGCGCGCGCGTGTGTATGTGTGTGTGTGCGTGCACGCGTGCGCTGACAATCCGTTTTCTCCTGAGATACATCAATCTAGCACAAGGTCATACTGCTTCAATCCTCTCCTCTTCTCCTTTCCGTGCTCCCCTCTTTTCTTCTCCCAACATCCGACTACCCCTTTTGCTTTCCTCTCTCTCTCTCTCTCTCTCTCTCTCTCTCTCTCTCTCTCTCTCTCTCTCTCTCTCTCTCTCTCTCTCTCTTTCTCTCTCTCTCTCTCTCTTTCTCTCTCTCTCTCACACACACTCTCTCCCTCTCTCTCTCACCTTCTCCCTCCCCACTCCTATTGGCAGATATCCTCACTAATCCTCGCCTTTGCCTCTTCTCAACATGTCTTTCCTCTCCAGTCCTCTCCTCTCCTCTCCTCGCTTCCCCTCCCCTCCCCTCCCCACTCCTCTCCTCTCTTTTCTTCTCCTCAACCTATACATTCCACAACTTTCTCCCTTCAATTTCCCCCTTTTCTTCCCCCTCCATCCCCTCACACCTGTCCTCTGATGGATGAATGGATGTACAGGGAGGTCTAGATGGACAGGTGAATGGATGATGGATGAGAGGCTGTGGGTGCTGGGATGCGGGGAGGCAGACAGAGAGGGATGGCTCCCTGAGGAGGGATGTGGATGGGTGTACCTGCTGATGGAGGCTGTTAAAAGGACAAGAGATGCTATTCCCCCCACCCCTCTGCGTCCTTATAGTCCCCCTTTTTTATGTCACATTCTATTTCCAATCTTAGCTGCTTCTCATCAGAAAGGATTTCAAGGTTGGCGTATCTTTCAGATGCCAAATCTGTTTGTCAATCATTATTGTAGATCTGCTATTTTCGCTATTTAAATAAAATGTTAAATACACTGGGTTTGAAGTAGTTTGACAATAATTACAGGGATGCCAGGTTAAACTGGCTCAATAATCTTATGAATTGAATTTGAATTGATATTACCGCCCCTCCATTCTAAAAGCTCCCCCTTGGGGATGTGGCCTGCTAAAACCAGCTAATAAGCCAGACATCCAGTCGGTCAGTCATCCAGTTAAACGATAAGCCAGACTTCTAGCCATCCAGACTTACAGCCAGCCAGCCAGCCAGCCAGCCAGCCAACCAGACAGCCAGCCAGCCAACCAGCCAGCCAGCACCCTGGCCACAATAGGCGATGTAAATGGCATGAATCTGCAGACACCGGAAGTGCTGGTTAACGAAAGTTACGTCATGCGCAACCGGTGAAATTCTCCCGGCGGAAGTAGCACCGTTTCATGCCGTTTCAGCCTATGGTCGTAACCAGGCTTTTCTCTTCGCAGATGAGTAAGCCTGTCTACGCGAGGCTAGCCAGCCAGCCAGCCAGCCAGCTAAATGATAAGGCAGACTTCAGTCAGTCAGTCAGTCAGACAGACAGACAGACAGACAGACAGACAGACAGACAGACAGACAGACAGACAGACTGTGAGTTACAGTGTGCACCTCTAGGATGACTGTGTTGTTGGCACTTGGGCTGAGGTTTTCTTTATGGGCTGTGTGGGCCACAGGCCAAAACAGGGAGCCGGCCATTCATTAGGGATGTAGCAAGCTTAGCATCTTACACTGTGTTATTAATATACTTTTTAATATGCACGTTATTTCAAAATGACTCCTTATGGATTCATTAAAATGACTTTAAAACACAATGTGGGAACACACACACACACAAACACACACACACACACACACACACACACACACACACACACACACACACACACACACACACACACACACACACACACACACACACACACACACACACACACAGAGAGCCTGCTCTGCCGAAGCTGCAGTCAGTGCGATGTGTCACATCTATATTTCATGGTAACTCTAGCATGCGTTGCATGTGGGTTTGTTTGTGGTGTGTGTATCTGGCAGGCACACATGCTTTAATAACAGTTGCTAAGTGATGTGTGTGTGTGTGTGTGTATTTGTGTATACCATGGAGACCGTTGCTCAGCGTGTGTGTCGGCGGCGTGTCCGTCTTAGTGCACAAAACAACTTCCCACAGGTAGGATCCCGTTCAGTATCTATGGGTGTATGTTTCACTGCTGCCCGGAACCTGTGGCAGTGACACACTCACTTATCTCTGTCACTCCCTTTTTAGTTTGTCCTTAAAGAGGCCCTTTTTTCTCTTCTGTCCATTTCTGCTGCACTTGCCAACTCACTCTCAACTCGTCTCTCTGCCAAGTTGGCAGAATTTGGATTAAAGGAGAAGGAACAAAACACACACACGCACGCACGCACGCACGCAGGCACGCACACACACACACACACACACACACACACACACACACACACACACACACACACACACACACACACACACACACACACACACACACACACACACAGACACAGATTGATTGAAATACTCGATTTAGGTTTGGAAGCTTTGGATGGATGATAAATCTGAGAAGGACTTTATAATCCTTTCTGAATAGAGAGGTCTCTTTTAACCTTGATGATCTCTTTCATGGGCGGTACGCTTTTTCCTTTCGAAAGGGTGATTTATACTTGGTTGCATGCCTGTGTTGCGTGCCGAAAATAGCAGATCTTCAAGCTCACAGCCCATTGCATTGCGACACATTGTGAACTTGTAGATCAGCTTTTTTTAAGGCGCAGGTACTGTAAGTGTAAATCAGCCATAACAGTCAGTCGTCTCCTGAGTGGTCCATCAGAGTGACAGCAAAATGTCCGTCCGTGGGTGTGGACTTGCTGAGTGGCGCATAAATGTCATCTTATATGATGATATTCTCCCCAGAAACCTTTTAAGATAAGAGCCAAGTGCATAGTTAGATATTTCTATGTTTGTGGATATTAAAGGGGATAAATGTACTCTAAAAAGGGTGTAAGTGCATACTTAAGGAAGGAAACACATGCTAGCTGTGCTCCAAGAGCACTTTTACTGCGGAACAGGTTAAAGCACACAGTCATGACAAGCATCTATACAAGTATGCACTCACCATGAAAAAAATAGTTAAGATGTTTGAGAAAGAGCCCTTGAGATGTAGCTGTGTTTGTGTTCCTCTTCAGACATATATTTTAACCAGTAAGACTCCCTAATCGGGAGATAAGCGACCGTAGGTGGCTTATCTCCACAAATAGGGCAAAAATGTGTTTTTCCAAAATCTTCCTGATCCATGTTGATGACATGAGTGTAGACATGCTGTGTAGTGATATTCGTGATTTTAGGGCAAAAACTGTAGGAGCAGTGTCCAAAAATGTGTTTTAAAAATCGGCCTGAAGGTGGCGCTAGAATAGGGCCATGTGAGAAATGAGGGGTGGGGTCTCCGCGTTGCCTTGGCGGACGAATAGGTACCGGCCCCGGCTCTCCCGGACGCTCCTAGCCCGAGTTACGGCATTTTATGTGTGCTGCAGTGGCAGGGGGTCCTCCACTGGGGGCGCCACCACTTTTGCATCCGTTCTGGAGCACCAGGAGTCGGTGGTCCCCGGGAATTCCCCGTGAATTCCCCGTGAGCAGCCCCGTTGGGGTGGTCATTTGGTCATTTTTGCACATTTGGTCATTTTTTACATCTGGGGGTCCCCCAGGGACCCCTCCGGGGGTCCTTGGAGGTTGTAGTTTGGCAGGCAAGGAGTGTGTGTGTAAAATCTGGCATGGATGGGGTCAACGGGTGCGGAGATATAAGCAGGGAAAAAGTGTGACGTGTGAGCACATTTGGTCATTTTTTACATCTGGGGGTCCCCCAGGGACCTGGGGGTCCCTGGGGCTCCGGGGGTCCTTGGAGGTTGTAGTTTGGCAGTCAAGGAGTGTGTGTGCAAAATTTGGCATGGATGGGGGCAACGGTTGTGGAGATATGAGCAGGGCAAAAGTGTGACGGACTGACTGACTCACTCACAGACAGCCGGTGGAGGTTTTGGTAGTAAATGCGACCTACGGTCGCAATCACCATTCACTCTCGGACTGCCATCCTGGTGTATCTACCGTACAGCTGGTAGTTTTAAAGTTAGAAAAAAAGAAAGTGTGGCTCTCACAAAATCCCAAGGCAGCCAGGGGCCAGTCTCACAGCACACCAGTGTGCCTCGACACACCATTCGGGAACCACTGTTCTACGATATATTAAGACCAGATGAAGTTCAACGTCATTTTGTCGTGTAAATTGTCTGCCCTCCGCCGTGGAGACCTTTCTCCATGGTGCCTCCGGCTTGGCCAAGGCGCTTCAACCAACACAACTGGAAGTGTTTGCGAGTGGGAAGCTGGCAGGGGAGGACGTCCTCTGTCCTCCCCTGCCGGTTATATTATACAACAAAATAGAACTGTATTTTGTTGTATTAAAAATCTCTAGTGGTGAGCAAACAGTTGATCCACAAAATGCCAAGCTACAACACCAATTTGCATCTTAAGTCATCTCACACTAGGAAACTTTATGCAGGGAAGTGAAATGGCTTGAGCCAAGCTTTCAAATGCATTCAGTCTCATAGTTCAAGAATCAAGAGCAAACAAAAAGGGTTTATTTGTCACTTACTCTAGGAACAAGTAGCGAAATGTTGGTCGGGGACATGTTCCTACTGAGACTGTGTTAAAACAACAATACAAGATAACAACAGAAGAAGAAGAAGAAGAAGAAGGAGGAGGAGGAAAAAAAGTTATAATACGGGATGAGCTACCCTCATCAAAAAACACTACTGAATCACTACACAAAACCTATTCGTGTAGTAGTGACTGTGTAGTCATGTGTAGCAATTGTGTAGTAAATCTGTAATGTTTTCACTACTCATGACACACCAGTAGAGTTTTGTAGTGAAACAGTAGTGTTTCCAGTAGTAATCAATCGTAGTAGTGAAAAAGCTGTTAAAACACTACTGCTTCACTACAAAGGCATTTAAATAGTGATTATGTAGAGATTTTACTACTTGTTTATGTGTAATGAATATGTAGTCACAACACTACATATTCACTACTCATGACACACCAGTAGAGTTTTGTAGTGAAACAGTAGTGTTTCCAGTAGTAATCAAGCAGAGTAGTGAAGGCATTTAAATAGTGATTATGTAGAGATTTTACTACTTGTTTATGTGTAGTGAATATGTAGTCACAACACTACATATTCACTACTCATGACACACCAGTAGAGTTTTGTAGTGAAACAGTAGTGTTTCCAGTAGTAATCGGAGTAGTGAAGGCATTTAAATAGTGATTATGTAGAGATTTTACTACTTGTTTATGTGTAGTGAATATGTAGTCACAACACTACATATTCACTACTCATCATGACACACCAGTAGAGTTTTGTAGTGAAACAGTAGTGTTTCCAGTAGTAATCAAGCGGAGTATAGTGAAAAAGCTGTTAAAACACTACTGCTTTAAGGGGGCACGGTGGCGCAGTCAATAGTGCTGTCGCCTCACAGTTAGAAGGTCCTGGGTTCGATTCCCGCTGGGGGACACTGTGGGTTTGTGTAGAAATTAAAAGTAATTCAGTAGTGATAAAACACTACATAAACACTACACAAACAGGAGTGACCGAATGATAATCGTGTAGAGTTTCAAAAGGGTTTGTGTAGAAATTAAAAGTAATTCAGTTGTGATAAAACAGTACATAAACACTACATAAACACTACACATACAAGGATGTATTAATTCTATTGGGATTGTGAAGTGATACAGAAGTGAATGTGTAAGCATTGTGTAGTAATTCAATAATAAATGTGAAATAATTGAGTAGTGATTGGGTAGTACTTTCCCAAAAGCCAATAGTGATACTGAAGTAATTAAGTAGCAGTCGTGCAGTGATTTGAATAGTCATTAAGTAGTGATTATCAGTAGTGTTTCAGTGGGTGAAACCAGCCAATACTCTACTCATTACTACTGGGAATCACTACTTAAATCACTACACATTGCAATAGTAATCAAGTAGTGAAATGGTAGTGTTTGTGTAGACATTTAGTAGTAGTGATGAGTAGTGATTCAGTAGTGTTTTTTGATGAGGGGACATAAACTTAAAAATACATGTAGCACGGCAGTGTGATAAACTTGAACACCAAGTTGCATCTTATGCCAGAAATTACGTTAGAAATGTCATATGCAATTTCATGGCCTTGTGTTATGAGTTTCAGTATTTTCATAGTTTCAAGCAACATGGACTCTATGAATGGGTGATAAATTATAATCTGAACATGTGATCAAATAAATGGTGTGCTGAGGCAGACTGGTGTGCTGTGAGACAGACGTGTCTTGGCCACAACACTGTTCTATGTGGTGCTATATGACTCAGAGAGGCCTATTAGAGAGGGGTAAACAGGGGGAGGAGGGGCTGCAGACAGACAGAGAGGAACCCCACAGAGAACAAATGGCTGGTTAGTAATTGATGAGGTGCATCAGCTTACTCTGAAGGATAAAGAGGCAGTCAAGCAGAAGATACACATCTGTCATCTTTAGTCTGGTCACTGGTGTGTGTGTGTGTGTGTGTGTGTGTGTGTGTGTGTGTGTGTGTGTGTGTGTGTGTGTGTGTGTGTGTGTGTGTGTGTGTGTGTGTGTGTGTGTGTGTGTGTGTGTGTGTGTGTGTGTGTGTGTGTGTGTGTGTGTGTGCGTGCGTGTGTGTGTGCGTGCGTACGTGCGAACTAAGCGTGTGTGTGTGTGTGCATGCACTGCTGTCAGTAGTACGCACATGTTACTGGGTGACTCCGTTGTAACTAGTGACTATTGTTGATGATGTCATTACGTATCGCAGTTGAACTCTTGTAGTACTGTGTATGGGGCGTTCCATTAGTTAAGAACGGTTTCCAATGGCAGCCGCCACCCCCGACATACGACTCGTGTCTCCCTTCACATCCAGTAAACACAAACCGTTGTTGTTGCCTCTTTTGTGTTGCTAAGCAATGGGAGCAGTGGGGGGTTTGTGAAAGAAAGGGTACAAGTCTGTTCTAAGGGTGTACATGCTGGCATTTTGATCGCTGGGTTTTCAGTTTGAATGGCCATCGACACAGTTGTGTTTCTAAAAAAGAAAAAAAGACAGCAGTGTAGAGCATGGCCTGCCATCATGAGCAGGTTCACTCATTCACTCACTCACTCACTCACTCACTCACTCACTCACTCACCGCCATTATGATTAATTTGTGCCATTGACCAGAGAATTGTCCAATCCGACATTCGGTTTATCGCCTCAATACCACAACTAGTAGCCAATTGCAATGCTCCTGCAATTACAAAGCGCCGGCAGCAGCCATTGGCAGACTTTCAAATCACTGGCACAAGCCAAAAGGCGAGACACTGACAATTGACATGCCAACCTCAACCTGTCTAGGTTGCATTGCAGTTGGTGCTCGATGCACTTCAGCCAGGAATGAGAGAACAAGACAACCCCACGTCTTGACTTTGAGATGAGCCAGAGCAATTTGATAGCCTGACAGAAAAGTGTTTGATCTGCCCTCTAACCTGTTACAGAGAGAGAGAGACAGAGAGCGAGAGAGAGAGAGAGAGAGAGAGAGAGAGAGAGAGAGAGAGAGAGAGAGAATGGAAGGACGTGAGGGAGCGAGGCAAAGAGCAGGGGCGTAGCCATCATTTCACAAGTGAGCGGTACAGATTGTCCGGGAGTGAGACCATTTTTATTAAATGATTTATTCACAGATCCTCTCCCGTGGGATCTTCAGAAACATAAATCAACCGATTTCAAATAACTCAACAGTATTATAGGCCTATTTATCATAGCGTAGTACACACACAAACTAAAGTCTAGAGCCTGTCTTATTTGTTGAGCATAATATTCATGGCCATGATCTAGCCTAAGTGAAGCACCCAAATGTGTGTCTGTGCCTCTCCGTAGTCGCGTTATTGCTGAGCAATCAGTCTCCTATCTAGGTTGTCCAGTTTCACTTTGTGGATGTGACTCACTGCAACACTGTTGAGCCCAGATTGTGTCATTGTGCTCTGGAGCTAGGTTTTTAACCACCAAAGCTCTATTTTATACTTTGGCAATTCGAAAATAGCCAATTGACAAGCTCACAATGTGTCGCAATGCGACATGTTGTGACCTTGTATATATCTGCTATTTGTAGATCTGCCCTTTGGACCTGTCGGGGACTAGGGGTTGATGATTCTACTGTTTGTGTGCAAGGATTTCTGGCAACTTTCCTTGCAGAATGGTTGCAGCTTCACTGCTTAAAGGGGTATTTCACTTTCAAACATGTTTGGGGTAATTTCAATGTCTACTATGACTTCTGTGAGCACCCCAGACAGTTTTTAGGTTTTTAAGCATACAAAATACGGCCCCCTCACCTATTAGAAGGACAATATCAGTCAATAGAACCAAGGATGGGTGTTTTTGATTAATTTTATCATGGTTAGTTTCAATGGGTTTGTATAGGAAGGGGGCATGTCTGATAAAATGATTATCAAATATCTAAATACCGAATCAAGCAACCCACTGAGGGTGAGAGCAAAATAGAACGAGAGAGTGTAGGCGGGTATGTATGTGCACTTGTGCACACGCTTGAGGAACAGTGTGTAAAATCCTCCTGATGTTTGTTATGAAATGAACCAGTTCATATCAAAGGGTAGGGTTAGAATTGTATCACATTAGCGTTGGGCTTAGGGCAGGGAATGTTGTGGACACACTGTTAGTCATAATGAACAATGAAGTGTTCATTATTGAGAAATAATGAACACCTCACTGTTCATTATCCCATTTATTACACAGCTACCTACTAAAGAAATCAACAATTTCACGCAAAATATAACAAAAATGATTTGATTGATTTAAAAAGTATGTCATTGCTTCTGCAAATGAGTATAATCTGTTAGTCTACAGTTGCCACAGGTGTATTGCATTTGAGCTGATTATTAAAGCTGCAAAATGTACCAGGCTATTGTGGATTGATGTGATCCATGGGTGCTCAGTCTATTGATCATGACTATGCCCATAGCAACGGTCTGTTATTCATAGCTGCACACTATCAAGAAATAACCACAGAATGCTGTGATTGACCAATCATAATCAAGCATTCAACCAAGCCATGTATATGGTATGGTCGGGGAGTAACAAAATGAGATTAGTGATATTGTTATGTGCCTGAGTGTGTTCCAGTTTCATAAAGTTAAGGCTATTGTGACAGCTGTTTTGATCTTGTAGCTACCTATCATGATATAGCAGTGAAGAGACTATCGGCCCAATTAAACAATTAAAATGTCAAAACATTGACAATCATCTATCAGTTACTCTTGTGTTTCGTGAGCGAGGGATGAGGATTCTCTCTCTCTCTCTCTCTCTCTCTCTCTCTCTCTCTCTCTCTCTCTCTCTCTCTCTCTCTCTCTCTCTGTCTCTCTCTCTCTCCTTTATCGCATAACAAATCCGAACAATGCAGATTTTGCAAATACATCAAAACATATGTCCTAATTCTTTATCCAACTGAACATTTGTAATCTTACTCTGGTCTCTCTCTGATCTCACAGAATCTGATGGGTGACAGGAGTTAATATTGCTTATCACTTGCTTACACGTTTAGAGGAGATGATGAGCTGGGGGACCAGCCCCGGTCGATGTGTTGAAGTGTCCCTGAGCAATACACTCTCTCTGTTGTCACAGAATATGATGGGTGACAGGAGTTTTTATATTAATAGAGTTTTGGGCCGCTACCCACCGCGGTCCTCATAACTGAGGTAGATCGCACGGCTGATCCGACTGATATGCCCATAGAGATCTCTCTATCTGTCAGACCATGTCCCTTTTATGCCCATCCGCCTGCCCACCCACCCGCCTGCCAGCCGGTCCTCCCTTAAGCCAAATTTAATATAGGATTGGCATAATCCACTTTGCTTTTGTTTATATATTTACCTGGGTTAAGTTGAAAAAAGAACATTTCCCTCACAGATACAGTAAATGTAAACTTTTTTTGTGTATCAGCATCAAATGCCCAACTCCAGGGGCAGCCACGCCCTCATCTCTGGTCCCACTAGGAAGAGGCCCTCGTCTGAAGGTGGTCTATAGCAGTGGTTCCCAAACTTTTTAGCTCGTGACCCAAAAGAAAAATGATATATTCGCCCAGGAAACAGTGGCCTCGGCCAGCGGCCTCGCTAAACGTCTTTTCCCTCTACTTCAAAGGCAAGTGGGAAAAGACGTTCAGCGAGGCCGCCACGGGCGACGCTCTCTTATGAGTACCCGGTTAAAGCGGAAGTGAAGCCTCCTCCCCACTTCCGTTTCATTTTTAATATCGCACACATTTATCCTAATATAAATAAAAATCATCTAAGCATATTTAGCTCTGCTTAGCAGAAATGACATTTTAAAATATATTTTCATGAACGGAAATGCCAGCTTCCAGTATACTCGCCATTCAGGAGGTGTAGTTCCAGACTCTATATAGCATTCTGAGATTGTGGAATAGTTGTCTGGCTACGCGAGACTATAGTGGTGGATACAGGATGTAGTGGTGGATACAGGATGCTGCTAACCTCACGTCACCAGACTTTCCACCAAGAAAGCCTGGTATTCCTTTTAAAACTAGCCAGTTATGATGATCCGGATAGCATTGTTCAAGGAAGAGGGAGAGGAAAATGTAAAAAAAACTAAAACAAAGCCTTGATCATATACATAGGTGTAGGTTGTGGACGTTAGAAACTCCAGGCAGGGGACCGCAGCAGAGATATTGTCCATAGATAATGCTGACTACTGATGCAAGGTCTGTCTTTTTCAACCCACACTGCATCAAGCCTCTTCGCCTATTTTCAAAGCCCGACTCAGCCCACAAACCGTGGACCCTGTGGTTAACGACTCAACTAGCACATATCCTGTTATAAAGTAATTTACCCCGACCAGACCTACCCGCGTATTTTTCCCCACCCAACCCTATACCCGCAACTGCAGAAACCCGCAGTTAACATGTGAACCGCTTCACTAATGCAGACATAGCAAGTGATAAAGGTCAGGAACCCATTCACAGCAGTGCTCTTAAACCCATCAACCACTAAAACACTGGCGTACAAGGATCCATCCTTGGCAGGGGCAGAGACCATAGACACTATCCAATGCAACCATCAGTTCCAGTGATGACAGTGGTCAAAGGCCATTAACAGGGATAGCGATGTTGAGCAATCCATCCATATCAAAGGACAGACTTGTCCAATGAGCGTTGTAGATCATAGTAGTAGTGACACATCCAGAGTACCATAAACATCAGGGACAGTAACATTTGCTGAAGCTCCATCTACCAGCCTCGCTGAGACAAATTCCTCATAACGTGTATACCTGGCAATGAAAGAATTCTGACTCTAAAAATAAATAATGATGTTGACAATACAGACACTGTGGTCTAATAATACACAGTAGCCTATTGGTACAGCCACACACATGTCATCAAAGATAGGAATGATTTAGATTTTCAAAAATTGTGAACATTGCAGATTTAAAGTGTGTGTGTGTGTGTGGGGGCGGGGGGGGGGGGGGGGGGGGGGGGGGCTGTTGATGTACCGGTATAGGACATGTCATCATACCTATCTGTTACTGATGTACAGTACAAGAAGAACGTTTTGCTCCATTTCTACCATGGCATCCCAGCCTGGTTTGGAAAGCTCAGTTCAGCCTGGTTTGGAAACCTTGGAGCACAGCTGAGAGCCCAGATTACCCGGCTAACACAAAGAGCAATGGAAATCATGGAGTCAGGCAGCAACCCACACTCCAGGCTGTATGTGATGAAAACTATCATCAGAAGGGCTCAGCAGATTATTTCAGATCCCACCCATGTCCTCCACACTGAGTACCAGCTTCTTCCCTCAGGCAGACGCTTCAGAGTCCCCCAGTGCAGCTCAACTGCTTTAAGAACGTTTTTGTCTCTCTGTCCATCAAAGCTAGCTTAGATGACAAGCTAGTCAAAGCCTGACCCCCTGTAACGCCGCTTCTATTGTTTTATTATTGTATAAATATTTTTTTGTCCAAATGTCACGCAAATTGTTACACATACCACTAGTCATATGATCAATACAGATCTGTCCAATTTCCATATTCTATCCTGATTGGCTAAGGCTAAGATTGTCTTCTAAGTTTGCAGGAGTGGACCGTTTTGAACAAAATGTCCGATTACTGTGAAACTTTGCACGCACATTCCCGCCAGGCCAAAGCAGAAATGCCACCCTGCCTTTTTCAAATGGGCCACATGGTGGCACTATAACAGGCAGATATCTGTGAGCAGCTAATCACCATTGGACCGATCAGCGTGAAACTTAGCACGCAGACTCCCTGGAGGCCAAGGAAGAACCTCGGCCCCAAATTTCTGATTAAAAAAATATCTGTGGCAGATATTTTTTTTATCTGTATCTACCTTCCACTTTGAATGGAAACATATCCGGGAGAAAGAGATTTTTTTATCTGTTATCTGGCCCAGTGGGAATGGGCCTTAAGGCACCACTTTCACTCAATAGGGGTCGCTCACAACGCACGTTGATGATGTGTGGTCCAGTCAGCTGGATGTATCCTTATGTATGTATTATTGTTATTATGTGTGGTTGTGTTCCCGCACACAGCTTTGAAAGGACATGGCTGTATCTTTCTGTCTTAAAACACTTCCACCATGGCACACTATTGTGTGCAAACTGTGTATGTCATTATAGGCAAACACATTTTAAAGATTTACAAAGAGCAGATCTGCAAGCTCAATCAAATGTTGTGTGCTTAATAGATCGGCTATATAGTGGTTAGAATTATTGCTTCCAATTATGCTCCCCACATACAACAATGTCCCGTTCATTGAGCAAGCCTTTATACTGATTGAATCCCACTTTCCTTTCTTTCTCTCGTTTTCATCATCCATGTGTTTCTCCCGAAGCTTGTGTTGTCTGAATCTGATGTGGTTCTGACTCTGATTTTTCTTTTTTCTCCTTATCTTCCTCTGCACCCTTCCTCTCCCTTCCATCTGCTCTTCCTGGCTCATGTTCTGTTATACTGGAATGTGACACTCTGTCTCTGACTGCAGATTGGCAATATGACGGTAAGAACAGTCTTTTGTCTGCACTCTCTTTCTCTCTCTCTCTCTGGTCCATCTCTCTCCTGTCTGCCGCTTTCTCTCTGTTCCTTCTCTTGTTTTTATTCTATTTCCTCACACTCTCTGATGCTCTTCTCTCTCTCTCTCTCTCTCTCTCTCTCTCTCTCTCTCTCTCTCTCTCTCTCTCTCTCTCTCTCCCCTCTCCTCTTCTATCCTCTCCTCTCTTTCCCTCCCTGCCTCTCTCTCTCTCTCTCTCTCTCTCTCTCCCCTCTCCTCTCCTCTTCTCTTCTCTCCTCTCCTCTCATCTCCATCGCCTCTCTCTCAGTTAACTGTGTGTGCAGTGACTGTGCTACTTTATTAACCCCCGGGTAACCCTGCAGTGCTGATAGTGAGGATTACATTTGTCATTATCACTGCTAGCCACCAGAGCTGTCTTCCTTGGTCTGTCTGCCTCCCCCCCCACTCACTCTCTCACACACACACACACACACACACACACACACACACACACACACACACACACACACACACACACACACACACACACACACACACACACACACACACACACACACACACACACACACACAGGGGTGTCGCACCAAATTCTGGGCCCTGGGTACAAGGTCCAGTCACATTTTTTGCTTTAATAACTATTTTTGAAAAATCTTGTCAAGTCTTTGAATATTTTAGTCTTTTTTGAAAAACCCTATATTTCTATGTCAGTGGTGCTCAAACCTTTTCATGTGAAGGACCCCCAAAATGAGATGTATTTGGCCACGGACCCCCATCTCAAAACATTTAGTTCCAACCCCCCGGAAGCAAAATTTGAGTTACAAATGTCCGCTTACAAAATACATACAGTATATTCAAAGATTTGCACACATTTTCACAACTTTTCAAAAATAGCTGATCTACAAGCTTGCAGCGTGGCACTCGATGCCACACTGTGAGCTTGTATATCTGCTATTTTTCAATAGCTAAAGTATAAAATAATTAAGGCCCCTCCATTCTAGTAACTCAGTCCCACTCCCCCCCCCCTGTGACGCCCCTGCACACACACTCTTTCTCTCTTTCTGTCACTAACACTTTGCCTAGTCTTCCGCTACATGTCTCCTCTTCATGCTCCTTCATCTCTGACCAGGGGACAGTCTAGTCCCCACCCCACCATTATTTCCACACTTCTCTACCTCTCACCAACTCTCCACTCTAAGGTTGCAGCTTATCAACGGATTATGTGCTGGTTTTCCCCACGCTTCCGTTTTTCCATTATTCTTTTATGTATTATTCACTGCATTCTGTATTGTATTCCCCTCTCCTGTACATTTTCTTCCCCCTCCCTCAATGTGTTTCCTTTCTCCATGTAACTCGCACTGTTGATGCTGTCAAAGTGGAAAATCCACCCTAAAACTGCATTTACATTACATCTCACTGAGTTTTATTTTAATATACAGTGGGGATCGCCACTTCATAGCCCAGTAAAACTCACTATGGCTTCTGTCATAGTGTCCTATAGGGTGTTACATTATTCTAAATTATATAACAGATCTGTCTCCGCAGTCTGATCATAACTACAGTTCAGTCAGGTAACTCACGATATATTGAACAATGTTTATGTTTATTATTAATGAGTATACAAGACAAGTGTGTATGTCACATTTAATTTGGCGTTTGGCTCTGCAAAATTTTCTCCCTGCTCAGCAACAAGCAGCACAGAAGCAGAACATCATTAACCATAATGAGCAGGGAGATACCTATATAGATATATAAACAATAATAGTGAGTATTAGTGTCCTTATACAACTGCAATGCAATCTACCCTCTCGAGTATACCTGCCTGAACTAATTTTGCAGGCTAATTATCATTCTTGTCACCCTATTGTCCCTATTTTTGGGGCGTACATTCTGTGAAAATAGCCGATCTACTGTACAAGCTCACAACTCATCTATTTTCACCAAAAATATTTTTTGTTTAGAATGTTTTATTGCTTTAACTGAGTTGTGTCAGTGTCTTGTCTTGTTATTGAGCTGTTGAAATTACACCAAAGAGGCACAAAACATTAGGGCTTAAGTGTTTAATTTCACAAATTAAAACTGTACATTAATCATAGAAATAACACATGAATTCTATTTCACACTGGATTCTCAACTCTAATATTTGCTTCTGTCTTTGTCCACACATCTCTAACTGTCTTAATTAATTGATTGATTGATTGATTGATTGATTCATTGATTCATTCATTGATTCATTCATTCATTCATTCATTCATTCATTCATTCATTCATGTCCTCTCGTCCATGCATTTCTCCTTTGCTGGAGTACAGAGCTCCTGTAGGTCAGACTCTGTTCCACAAGAGCCCTCATTATAAACCCACATTGCGTCCATTTGAAATGGCCTAAGCTGACAAAAGACTTTCAGGGTTCACACTCTTTTCAAGAGAGAATTTTCTAGGACATTTCCAGGACATTTAATACAACCCACAACCTATATTGATATCAAGTCGGTATCACATGTTCATATTTGATAATACTGCATTGTAAAATTAAGCTATGTTACAGGGATGAAATGTTGGAGTGCACCATATATTTCCCAGGACCATTTTGTTATTTTGTCATTTAACATGACTATTAGATGACTTTGAAACCGTATTAAAATGTTCCATGTTTTCCAGGGCGCATGGGAAGCCCAATTTAATTGAACGTTAAGGCATAATGGACTTACTGTAGTAA
>NC_137825.1:37940475-37985475 GCF_963921795.1 Nannobrachium achirus | reverse complement strand
AGAACACTTGTCCTGTCATCATCATTTCACTGGGATGACAACTCTCCCTCTCTCTTGATACACATGCCGTTGTTTCTCTGCTCTGGTTAACAGCGCCATGTTGTCAACGTCATTGACGAACAGTTATTTTCCCCATTCACTTTTGTGTGGGCTTGTAGGAACATCAGCGATCGCAGACATGCACGATGGGCGGTGTGCTGCAACACAAACCCATCCCTTAATTCAGATCAGCAACTAAAGTTTCATCATTTAGGGTCAGCTTTGTTTTACCATTATTGTTCTGATTGAATTGCATTTTGATTGTTGCAGTAAAAGCAGTAAACACTCTTCACACACACACACACACACAAACACACGCGCACACACACACACACACACACACACACACGCTCGCGCGCGCGCACACACACACACACACACACACACACACACACACACACACACACACACACACACACACACACACACACACACACACACACACACACACACAAAATAATAATGTCTAAGCTAGTATAGTGCAGATTTCATGTATGAGTATAGGTATAGGTACAGTAATAAGAGGTCTGTGAATTCCCAGCGACATACCAGTGTCTTGTCCACAGGGGGGTTCTTGTTAATCAAGCTGCCTCACACTACAGAAACAGGAGATAGGCTCCTGCCCTATGGGCCTCATGGCTTGGCAAGGCTTACTCATGAATTCCGGTGCCTACATGTCTTCTACTGTACGTCCTATACACTACTCCTTGGATTGTCAGAATACACCAAGGACAAAGAGACAAAGCTCATAATAATGATAGGAAACATATAGTTTCCATTTCACAGGAACAGAGATGGATCGGAACTAAAGAACCAGGCAGACGAACACAAGGTGGAAAATACGAGAGAGAGATTGACATTGTGGTATACTGTAAGTAGTATTATTAGGGCATGCCTCAAGGCGGAGATTTGAACTCAGCTGAGATTACATTTTTATAGTTGCGGTCAAAGTATGTCAGAAAATTGGTTGTGACCAGAAATATTGCTATCCAGAAATCCTATGATCCTATCTGGAGTGGTAACTGAAAGTTATTGAACTGTGAAATACCTCTCCACTTCTTAAAGTTGAAACGGTTACTGATGTAATGTGAAAGAAAGCTACAAGAGTTCTAAAACAGAAATAACTAGAAGCAGTGCTCTTCCGAGCACAGGTCTCCACCAGGCCAGGCAGTGGTACTACTATATAATAGGCCAATGTAAAAAGGCTGGCATATGTTCTTCACCTTAAGGGCCATTTATAGTTACGTATGGTTGATTTTGTGTACGTTTTTGGGTGAGAACTACGTACGTTAATTACGGCCCCATGCATAGTAGACATGCACGTTATTTATGTGCCGACCCGCTCTCCGCTCCAATTCTGCTCCCCTTTGGGCCGCGCGCCACATGAAGGTGGTTCTCACACGTGTAAAAAACCGAAGCATTTAGTCAAAATAATGTAGAACCACAGATTTTTGACCCGCCGTGATTTTTGGTACAGTATAAATAACAGTCTGGACTGGATGTGCTGTCTGTCGTCTGTCGGCAACATTTATCACGGTAAATGCAACTCCGCGAGGGTACACATTTAACCACATGGATGCGGACCCGGAGTAGGCTAATTATAACAAAACACGTACACACCCGCTCATATATTGAACATAATTCCCAAGTAATAAATGAGCCGCATCATCATCTCTTCTTGTGACTTGTGTGCCTCGCTGTCTGTGGCTGTGCTCAGCTGATGACTGTTGATGCGTGATGAGGAGTCGAGGCATCCTCTTCAGTGTTTGTGTAACAACCTTTTTTCCGTTTCTTGATAAAATATATTATTATGGGACACACAGTTTGAGAACCGCTGTTAGAGCAGAGTTAAAGTAATTGTCATCACTACTGCGCCTATGTTTTATAACGGTGGTCACTGCACCCATCTCGCTTTTGGAGGAGAGGCGACCCGAGTATAGTAGTGGTATTCGCGGTAAATGTAAAACTCCGCGAGGTACAGATTTAACCACATATGGATCAGGACCCGGAGTGATTATAACAAAACACACCCGCATATAATTAATTAATCAGCTCTTCTTGTGTGCCTCGTCTTGTTGGCAGCTGTTGGTGGAGGATAGGCGGTGTGTGTGTGTGTGTGTGTGTGTGTGTGTGTGTGTGTGTGTGTGTGTGTGTGTGTGTGTGTGTGTGTGTGTGTGTGTGTCAAGCCGTCCTGTTGCGAGTTGCGACGTTCCTTTTTTACCGTTTCTTGATACAATATATTTATCATTTGGACACATAGTTTGAGTACCGCTGTCATAGAGCAGAGGAAAAGTAATGTTCCTCACTACTGCGCCTATGTTTGACAACGGTGGCCGTGGGTACTTCTTGCTACGGATACATCTTGTACGTTGAGTCCGTCCAGTTGGGTGCTGTCCGTAAGCGTCCGTATACGGAGATAAATCATCCGGAGTGTTACGTACTGGGAGTCAAACCGGACCAAACGGAGTAAAGTTCTCTCCCCCTCCGTTTCTTGTGTATTCCTGCGGTCCTTATGTACTACTATGCATGGTACTTTAGACCTTTCATGGCAATCGGACACTGCATGCATGATTTGAGGCGTTGTGTTCCAAAAATGTGTTTTGCTAAAGTCTACCTGCTGGTGGCGCTATAACAGGCCAACGTGAAAAGGGTAGCATTTGTTCCTTGACATAGTGGGAACATCTGTGGCAAATTTCACGGTAATCGCAAGCTGCGTTGATGATTTGAAGCATTTTGTTCAAAAACTGAGCAATCCTGCAAACTTTGGAAGCCAATATTAGCCAATTAGGATGGAATATGAAATATCAGACGGTTCGGATTTGATCACATGACTAATAGAGATACTGTGTACCGATTTGCATGATTTTTGAATAAAATCTCAAGGAATAATAGGAAAAATTGTGTCTTACATAAGTCGGCCTCCTGGTGGCGCTATAAAAGGCTGATGTGAAAAATGCAGGGAAAGGGTTTTTCCTTGGCCTCTAGGGAGTGCGCTTAAAAAGTTTGAAACTGATAGGTAAAATCACAAATCGGCCTGTTATAGCGCCACCATGAGGCTGATTTCAAAAATTTGAAGTGGCATTTCTTCCTCGACCTAGTGGGAACGTGTGTGCGTGATTTCATGATAATTGCAATTTGCGTTTGGGATTTGAGGCATTTTGTTCAAAACTGCTCAATCCTACAAACTTTGGAAGCCAATCTTAGCCAATCAGGATGGAATATGCAAAATTGGACAGATCCGTGTCGATCACATGACTATCGAGATACTGCCTACCGATTTGTAGGATTTTTCGACAAGATCTGTAAGAGTAGTGCACAGAAATGTGTTTTGCAAACATCGGCCACTAGGTGGCGCTAGAAAAGGCCCATTTGAAAAATTTAGGGCAGAGGTTCTAGATTGGCATCCAGGGAATGTGTGTGCTCACTTTGGCAGCGACCGGGCCAACGGCGACTGAGATTAGGTGCACACAAACTGCGACACACGGACGGACGCACGCACGCACGCACGCACGCACGCACGCACGCACGCACGGACGGACGGACACACGGACGGACGAAGGGGAAAACATACTCTCCCCCATGCCTTCGGCTGGTGGAGACAATGAACAGAGGATGAGTAAATATTCAATGTAAAATGTTATGTAAAATAGACCATTTTAGACCCCTCCTGTCGCTTCCCCCCCAAAGCTCAAAAGGAAATAAAAATAAGAACCTTTGTTTTCAGACCACTGACACTACTTTTACAGTGCAGACTTAACACCACAATTCTACATCTTACGATGTGCATGCGCTAAATGTGAATGTTAAAGCGCCTAAAGCTCACAGCGAAACGCAGCTAAACAAGCATAACATTCTGTGGCATTCAGTATCTAATTTTCTGTATTGGGCTCTAGCTAGAAAATTATTCAATTTTAATGTACTATCTAGCAACACAGTGTGAAGAGCCTCAGTGTGAGGGTCATCTAAATGTGTTTACACTCGTGCAAATGCAAAACACTGGAATTAATTCATGTTGTAATTCGATTTCTCAACGGCATGGATTTGGTTGTAAATGGGTGTTATATGGTTAACGGAGCATCGCTGGTGAAGAATAATTTGTTGCTGATATAATTTGTGTACAGAATACCATGTAGTGCTCTCTGGTTCAGAATTTGAATTTAATGGAGTAGTAGCTTTCAGGTGATTACTGGGGTTTGGTTTTTCTGTAGGTATTGGGGGGGAGAGAGTGGGGGGGGGGGGGAGGTAATGGAAAATGGCAAGTTATTCATGCTCAGGGAAATAAAATAGAAGTGTTATGATTTTAATAATAAACTGTAAACAGAACATTAACATAAGTGGATGTGTTTGTGTGTGTGTGTGTGTGTGTGTGTGTGTGTGTGTGTGGCTGTGTGTTTCTGCATGTATGTGTGTGTGCGTGTGTGTGTGTGTGTGTGTGTGTGTGTGTGTGTGTGTGTGTGTGTGTGTGTGTGTGTGTGTGTGTGTGTGTGTGTGTGTGTGTGTGTGTGCGCGTGTGTGCGTGCATATGAAAGACAGAGACAGCAGTTATGTATGGAGATGATAAACACAAAACAAACATGCACAGCGCTTTACATGGAGCCATTCTTGCTCTGGTGGTCACCATAGCTTCTCTGCTGATCTCAGTGTAACACAAAGAGACGCACGCGCGCACACACGCACGCACGCACGCACGCACGCACGCACGCACGCACGCACGCACGCACGCACGCACGCATACATACACACACACACACACACACACACACACAAACACACAAACACACATTAAGGAGACACACTGACACCAAATCATATTCCCCTGATCCACTAAATGTATCATTAGACTACAGCAACATAAAAAATCCCATATAATGGTGTACAATCTTTCTTTAGCTCACTGCTCCAGTGTCATTAGTCTACTAATGTGAATATATTAAGCACTGCTAATCTAGCTTGACCACTGATAATAATGTGTTTAGCCTTCAGCAAAATGAAATTATTGTTATTCTAGACATGTGCCACAGAGGCTCCCGGCAGCAAAATAAAAAACATTGTGGGCTACACTACAGTCAAGTAACTGTCACAGTTAAAATGCTCTCAAATTGTGTGGTACATGCAGATGTACACTGTATTGTGGATGCATGAAATGTCCCAAAAATGGTCTTTGTTATTCACTAGAAGTTGGTAACTTGAATATCAATATCCCGAGTAGGAATATGTCTTTATATAAACCTACTCCTCCGAATGCTTCCATGGGAGTGTTCCCTCAGCCCTATATGTCAAAACTAGCTCAAACCCCAACCCTAATCCTAACCGTAACCCCTGACCCCAAGCCTAACCACAAACTGAAGCAACATAGGGCTAATAGCTCAGTGGCTTAGTGACATTACCGTTACGGAGCGGATAAAAGCGCAGAACTTTTTTTGAGGCTTCTTTAGGACCTAACGATGGATTTTAGCCTTGGGTACCAAACTTTATTTGGATGTTTACCCATATAATATCCATATCAAGTTGGGCTCCCATCGACTTTCTATACAGGAGGAAAATACCCAGAAAAGAAATCTGCTTTAAGTAGGATGTGAGGGGTCTAACTAGGGGTTTGTCATGATTCTGAATCCATTGCAAGCATTTGTTTTGCACAAAAAACTTTCATTGGGCTAGAAATGGCCCCACAAAACGATGGTTTAGTGATGAGTCATCATTTTTCACAGTTTTTTTTTGTGTTTTTGGGGACTATTTCTAGCCCAAGGAAAGATTTTTGTGCAAAACAAATGCTTGCAATGGATTCAGAATCATCTTGATATGGATATTATATGGGTAAACACAAAATAAAGTTTGGTACCCCAGGCTAAAATCCATCGTTAGGTCCTAAAGAAGCCTCAAAAAAAGTTCGGCGCTTTTATCCGCTTCGTTTCGTTAATGTCAAAAACCAGCGTTAAGCAACTGAGCTATAAGGGAACATACAGTAGGCATGACTTGACCCTGCCTTGATGCACATAAACAATAAACACTATTAGGTGTCTCACAATCTTGGCTTGATATTGGCATTCCTATTATCGTATTACGAGTTCGCATAATGGATACAGACGCTTCTCCATTAGGCTATCAGCTAGCATTATGGATTTTTACATTGCCTACTGTTATAATGGGATCTGGGAGTAAACCAACCAATATTAACAAATGCGTTAACTACACACATCCACATCTTCCTTTGTGATACTATTTAATACAATTAAATTATTACTCTAACAATCTTCCACACATAAACATGGCCATGTATGCGTTTGCATTGCCTTGTCAATGGTTTGGTTTGGCTATAAAATGGGTTTCTACTGTATCTAGGAGGCCAAAATGAACAATTGCCGCTGAGAAGGTCACTGGAATATGAATGAATGAATATGAAATACGTGTTCTAGTTCCTCTTCACAGTCAAAATGTTGAATTGAAAGTGCACAAAACCAGTAAAACTCCCTAGTCAGGTCGCATACACAAACTTTATAAGGCAATGGTAGCCAATAAGGAGGAAATATGGGAAATGGGACAGATCCATGTTGATGACGTGACTGTAGAGATACTGTGTACCGCTTTGCGTGATTTTAGAGCCAAATCTGTAGGAGCAGTGTCCAAAAATGTGTTACATTGTGCACTCTCAGAGTGACATTAACTCTAACTGTACACCTTCTGGAAGTCAAAGGAGGTTTGAAACTCCTTTTTTAATATGTGTTTTATGGTCTTGGTATTAATTTGAGTTTGTGATTAAAACATGCCCTTTCAGACAGAAAATACTTCTAAATAGGCTATCTGGTATGATGAGCAGGTCAGAAGGGGTCTTCATGGGGATCTGAAAACATAACAAATTCAAACACTGTTCTGACCCTTTCACACTCCAAAAAAGCAGGTCATTTTTGTCTTGTATAAAAATGGCCAAAAGTGTCTTATTCTTTGCACCTCTTGAGGTGAGAAGGCCCTTATCTCACAACAGCCCATTTTATTAAGAAGTCTAGCACCTATCAGACATCTTGGTACTATGCACAGACTGATTGAAGTCCTGAGAAACAATCACACAAGCTCACTTGTCTAAAACCCCCAGATCTGGTATCAATTGCGGTGTAATCGTTTCAGAGTCATTCAGTAGTCCTTGAGACAACCCATAGTCATTTCAGCTGGAATAGATATAGTTATAGTCCTGGTATTATTGTAACGGTCTTCAAATTTGTTCTCCTGCTGCCGCGACAGATAAAGCTACTGTAGAAAGTTTATCATTTGAGAGAAATGGGACAATATCGCATGGTAAATTGGTTGTGATATTGGCTTTGTTTTCTTTTTTCCACATTGATTCTTTGTCTCTGTCAGCCACAGTTATTTTTTCCTTACCTGCTCCCTTTGTCTCGCCACTTCCCTTTCCTTGCATCCCTCTTGCCTCGCTCCCTTCTTTCCATTCTTCCTTTCCTTCCTTAATATCTCTCTCTCTCTCGTTTTCCTCTTGTTCCTCTTTCTTTCCAAAGACATAGTGACAAGTAAAAGTTATCTGTATGTCTCCTATAAGTGTAGTGTCATATTTTTACCATGCCATGGTTTAGGGTACTATTGCTTTTATAAATGGCCAGGGTTTAGCAATTTGTGCGTGCAAGCTTCACGAACAAAACATTTTTTTAGATTTGTTTTTGGGCTTTTTATGCCTTTATTTGATAGGATAGTAGACTGACAGGAAATGGGGAGAGAGATGGGGAATGACATGTAGCATAGGTCGTCCAGATCGGGAATCGAACCGGCGACGCCAGCAGGCATTATAGCCTATAGTATGTGGTATGCGCCTTGACCACTAGGCCAGCTGGTGCCCCGTCATGCACAATTTTAACCAAAAACTTTATGTTGCTAATCCAAACCTAGCGTAGCAGTGAGTTATTGTTCATTATACACCAGAGAACTTCAGTGCGTTCCAATGGGGAGTTCTGAATCGACCCTTATAATTAAGCAATAACTCACGACAAGCCACGGTATTGTGATTATATCACAATATATCATGGCCTGGAGTGAGTTAGTGCTTTTATGGGCAAAATTGAAATTATAGACACATCCCAGAAAACATGCATGCCTGCACGAAACAAGGTGGCTATTAAGTAACGTTTATATTTATATTTGTTTCTGTAAGATGGTCAGTCACATCTTTGAGCAGCTCTGCCTGTTGTCCCTTGATGTTTCTGATACTGCCATTGAAATGTAAAAAAGTTTCATTGACCTGCACCTTTGATGCTGTTTGAAGGTACAAAACTACAAATCTTTCCTGACAGCCATCATGGCATAATGTTTGCATAATGGAGTTAGCTCTGTCTGCCTGCATATATAATTATATTGTAGTAACATACTATACTGTTACAGATTAGTTAAAATAATGTTTAATTAATATATATTTATTAATGACCTTTATCTGTACATAGAGATTGTTGTTGTCGGGCAGAAACGTTGTATCTCCAGATTTCAAGATTTTATGTTTGCTTTTTTTTCTCCTCGTAAATTCATGCCTTAATTCCATGTTGTGGAAAACTGGCGAAAATTGCCAAGCTTGTAGATCTGCTTTTTCTCTACTTTCTAAAAAGAAAAACTAAATGAAGAGAAAGTGAAAATGGTTAAGTGTGTTAAGTGTGTGGTGTGAGCTTTTATAAATATTTAACCAATGAAAACTGTTGACAAGAGATTGGAAAAATAACAGTTTTGGACATGGGTTGCACTTGACAGTGACTATTGCTTCAAGGCAGGGTCAGTGTAATCTGGTTCTGCTGAATGTGGCATTCAGCCACACATGCTGTAGCGGTGTAGCCTAATACTAAAGTGAGGTCTCTGAATAGAACCTATTTATATGAGATTGAGTTCAATTAGACACAGTGACAAAAGCACCCTATTTATATATACTAGAAGCTGGGCCGCCCGAAGGGCGGCCCAGCGTCTAGTCGGCGACCTGGCCAACTCGGAACAATGTAAATAGGGAATGAATGCCCCGCCCTTTAAAGCAAACCCCATTATACCTGTTTTCATAGGACCCGTTTTGACCATCTGTCTGCCTGTGTCCATTTATGCCCATATATGGAGATATCTGTATCTGTCTGTCTGTCTGCCGGCGTCCATTTTATGTCCATATATGGAGATCACTGCAGTTATAGTTCTGGGTCCATTTTATGCCCATATATGGAGATATCTGTCTATCTGCGTCCATTTTATGCCCATATATGGAGTATCTGTCTGTGCCTCCAACTGTGTTGCAGACACAGTGCCGGTTCCCCCTTTAATGCAAACCTCATTATACCTGTTGTCATAGGACCCGTTTTGAACATCTGTTTGCCTGTGTCCATTTATGCCCATATATGGAGATATCTGTATCTGTCTGTCTGCGTCCATTTTATGCCCATATATGGAGATCTTTGACCATCTGTTTGCCTCTGTCCATTTATGTCCATATATGGAGATATCTGTATCTGTCTGTCTGCAATCCATTTTATGCCCATATATGGGGGCATTCATTTTATGCCCATATATGGAGAACGCGCGTGCCCGTGGGACGAACGGCTCTCGAGATACGCGGATTACATACATACATACACACTCACAGAGATTTTTTGTTGACTCATGTGGCGTACGTGATGTCAGAGCCTTTTATGAAGTGATGTCACAATGAGTCAGAGCTTTCGCCGATTTCCTCCGGAACAGCCTGATGTCAACAATCAACCCCGCATAAGGAGATTCCGAACGTTTCTGCGTCCATTTTATGCCCATATATGGAGATCTTTGACCATCTGTTTGCCTCTGTCCATTTATGTCCATATATGGAGATATCTGTATCTGTCTGTCTGCAATCCATTTTATGCCCATATATGGGGGCATTCATTTTATGCCCATATATGGAGAACGCGCGTGCCCGTGGGACGAACGGTTCTCGAGATACGCGGATTACATACATACATACTCACAGAGATTTTTTGTTGACTCATGTGGCGTACGTGATGTCAGAGCCTTTTATGAAGTGATGTCACAATGAGTCAGAGCTTTCGCCGATTTCCTCCGGAACAGCCTGATGTCAACAATCAACCCCGCATAAGGAGATTCCGAACGTTTCGCGCCGGTTCGGGGTCCATTTTATGCCCATATATGGAGTATCTGTCTGTGCCTCCAACTGTGTTGCAGACACAGTGCCGGTTCCCCCTTTAATGCAAACCTCATTATACCTGTTGTCATAGGACCCGTTTTGAACATCTGTTTGCCTGTGTCCATTTATGCCCATATATGGAGATATCTGTATCTGTCTGTCTGCTTCCATTTTATGCCCATATATGGAGATCTTTGACCATCTGTTTGCCTCTGTCCATTTATGTCCATATATGGAGATATCTGTATCTGTCTGTCTGCAATCCATTTTATGCCCATATATGGGGGCATTCATTTTATGCCCATATATGGAGAACGCGCGTGCCCGTGGGACGAACGGTTCTCGAGATACGCGGATTACATACATACATACACACTCATAGAGATTTTTTGTTGACTCATGTGGCGTACGTGATGTCAGAGCCTTTTATGAAGTGATGTCACAATGAGTCAGAGCAACATACTATACTGTTACAGATTAGTTAAAATAATGTTTAATTAATATATATTTATTAATGACCTTTCTCTGTACATAGAGATTGTTGTTGTCGGGCAGAAACGTTGTATCTCCAGATTTCAAGATTTTATGTTTGCTTTTTTTTCTCCTCGTAAATTCATGCCTTAATTCCATGTTGTGGAAAACTGGCGAAAATTGCCAAGCTTGTAGATCTGCTATTTTCTCTACTTTCTAAAAAGAAAAACTAAATGAAGAGAAAGTGAAAATGGTTAAGTGTGTTAAGTGTGTGGTGTGAGCTTTTATAAATATTTAACCAATGAAAACTGTTGACAAGAGATTGGAAAAATAACAGTTTTGGACATGGGTTGCACTTGACAGTGACTATTGCTTCAAGGCAGGGTCAGTGTAATCTGGTTCTGCTGAATGTGGCGTTCAGCCACACATGCTGTAGCGGTGTAGCCTAATACTAAAGTGAGGTCTCTGAATAGAACCTATTTATATGAGATTGAGTTCAATTAGACACAGTGACAAAAGCACCCTATTTATATATACTAGAAGCTGGGCCGCCCTTCGGGCGGCCCAGCGTCTAGTCGGCGACCTGGCCAACTCGGAACAATGTAAATAGGGAATGAATGCCCCGCCCTTTAAAGCAAACCCCATTATACCTGTTTTCATAGGACCCGTTTTGACCATCTGTCTGCCTGTGTCCATTTATGCCCATATATGGAGATATCTGTATCTGTCTGTCTGTCTGCCGGCGTCCATTTTATGTCCATATATGGAGATCACTGCAGTTATAGTTCTGGGTCCATTTTATGCCCATATATGGAGATATCTGTCTATCTGCGTCCATTTTATGCCCATATATGGAGTATCTGTCTGTGCCTCCAACTGTGTTGCAGACACAGTGCCGGTTCCCCCTTTAATGCAAACCTCATTATACCTGTTGTCATAGGACCCGTTTTGAACATCTGTTTGCCTGTGTCCATTTATGCCCATATATGGAGATATCTGTATCTGTCTGTCTGCGTCCATTTTATGCCCACATATGGAGATCTTTGACCATCTGTTTGCCTCTGTCCATTTATGTCCATATATGGAGATATCTGTATCTGTCTGTCTGCAATCCATTTTATGCCTATATATGGGGGCATTCATTTTATGCCCATATATGGAGAACGCGCGTGCCCGTGGGACGAACGGTTCTCGAGATACGCGGATTACATACATACATACACACTCACAGAGATTTTTTGTTGACTCATGTGGCGTACGTGATGTCAGAGCCTTTTATGAAGTGATGTCACAATGAGTCAGAGCTTTCGCCGATTTCCTCCGGAACAGCCTGATGTCAACAATCAACCCCGCATAAGGAGATTCCGAACGTTTCTGCGTCCATTTTATGCCCATATATGGAGATCTTTGACCATCTGTTTGCCTCTGTCCATTTATGTCCATATATGGAGATATCTGTATCTGTCTGTCTGCAATCCATTTTATGCCCATATATGGGGGCATTCATTTTATGCCCATATATGGAGAACGCGCGTGCCCGTGGGACGAACGGTTCTCGAGATACGCGGATTACATACATACATACTCACAGAGATTTTTTGTTGACTCATGTGGCGTACGTGATGTCAGAGCCTTTTATGAAGTGATGTCACAATGAGTCAGAGCTTTCGCCGATTTCCTCCGGAACAGCCTGATGTCAACAATCAACCCCGCATAAGGAGATTCCGAACGTTTCGCGCCGGTTCGGGGTCCATTTTATGCCCATATATGGAGTATCTGTCTGTGCCTCCAACTGTGTTGCAGACACAGTGCCGGTTCCCCCTTTAATGCAAACCTCATTATACCTGTTGTCATAGGACCCGTTTTGAACATCTGTTTGCCTGTGTCCATTTATGCCCATATATGGAGATATCTGTATCTGTCTGTCTGCGTCCATTTTATGCCCATATATGGAGATCTTTGACCATCTGTTTGCCTCTGTCCATTTATGTCCATATATGGAGATATCTGTATCTGTCTGTCTGCAATCCATTTTATGCCCATATATGGGGGCATTCATTTTATGCCCATATATGGAGATGCAAACCTCATTATACCTGTTGTCATAGGACCCGTTTTGAACATCTGTTTGCCTGTGTCCATTTATGCCCATATATGGAGATATCTGTATCTGTCTGTCTGCGTCCATTTTATGCCCATATATGGAGATCTTTGACCATCTGTTTGCCTCTGTCCATTTATGTCCATATATGGAGATATCTGTATCTGTCTGTCTGCAATCCATTTTATGCCCATATATGGGGGCATTCATTTTATGCCCATATATGGAGAATGCGCGTGCCCGTGGGACGAACGGTTCTCGAGATACGCGGATTACATACATACATACACACTCACAGAGATTTTTTGTTGACTCATGTGGCGTACGTGATGTCAGAGCCTTTTATGAAGTGATGTCACAATGAGTCAGAGCTTTCGCCGATTTCCTCCGGAACAGCCTGATGTCAACAATCAACCCCGCATAAGGAGATTCCGAACGTTTCTGCGTCCATTTTATGCCCATATATGGAGATCTTTGACCATCTGTTTGCCTCTGTCCATTTATGTCCATATATGGAGATATCTGTATCTGTCTGTCTGCAATCCATTTTATGCCCATATATGGGGGCATTCATTTTATGCCCATATATGGAGAACGCGCGTGCCCGTGGGACGAACGGTTCTCGAGATACGCGGATTACATACATACATACTCACAGAGATTTTTTGTTGACTCATGTGGCGTACGTGATGTCAGAGCCTTTTATGAAGTGATGTCACAATGAGTCAGAGCTTTCGCCGATTTCCTCCGGAACAGCCTGATGTCAACAATCAACCCCGCATAAGGAGATTCCGAACGTTTCGCGCCGGTTCGGGGTCCATTTTATGCCCATATATGGAGTATCTGTCTGTGCCTCCAACTGTGTTGCAGACACAGTGCCGGTTCCCCCTTTAATGCAAACCTCATTATACCTGTTGTCATAGGACCCGTTTTGAACATCTGTTTGCCTGTGTCCATTTATGCCCATATATGGAGATATCTGTATCTGTCTGTCTGCGTCCATTTTATGCCCATATATGGAGATCTTTGACCATCTGTTTGCCTCTGTCCATTTATGTCCATATATGGAGATATCTGTCTGTCTGCAATCCATTTTATGCCCATATATGGGGGCATTCATTTTATGCCCATATATGGAGAACGCGCGTGCCCGTGGGACGAACGGTTCTCGATGAGTCAGAGCTTTCGCCGATTTCCTCCGGAACAGCCTGATGTCAACAATCAACCCCGCATAAGGAGATTCCGAACATTTCGCGCCGGTTCGGGAAAACCGCGCGTCGGGTCGGGTCGAGACCCGGCACTGCACTCCGTGCCGCGGCGGGGAACGCGCGTGCCGAATCTGAAGCCGGTGGGACGAACGGTTCTCGAGATACGCGGATTACAGACACACAGACAGACAGAGACTTCTCGCATTTATAGATAGATATTGGTTCTATACCTCCTTCTCCTGCTGTCGTGCTTCCCATCTTCAAGCTCACAACGTGTTGCGTTGTGAGCTTGTAAATCTGCTATTTTCACTGCTTCAGTTAGCAGTGAAAATTGTAACTGTAAACTGTATCTGCTACAATGGGAAAGATGCAGTACTTGCACCTGCCGCCGGGGGCTTTTCTGAATTTAATGAGACTAAATAAGCCATTTAAACCATTTTCCCAACGCCATGGTTGATGTTTTATTTACCGAGGTTAGGTAAACCACAGTCTGGGAGCTCGGAACTACCTTTACTTTTTGGATAAAATGTTGTTTTGAGTGTTTTCCAACTTGTTGTTGCGGCAGTCCCAGCGATCGCTACGCCTTCTTTTTAGGACCTCATCTCGGAGCACAACAGTATGCAGCGACGGGTGAGGTTCTAT
The DNA here is from genome assembly GCF_963921795.1 of Nannobrachium achirus. NCBI lineage: Eukaryota > Metazoa > Chordata > Actinopteri > Myctophiformes > Myctophidae > Nannobrachium > Nannobrachium achirus. Next base: position 37,970,879 of record NC_137825.1, on the reverse strand, counting down.
ATGGGGCTATGCTTCAGTGGGACACTCTTGAATGAAGTACTGTAAAGGGCCTTATAGTTTACAAAAAGACATAAAAAGTTTAAATGTTTCTGCTAGACAGCAACGATATTCTCCTCGTTCCTCGCTCCTCGAAGAGCGAAGGAGAAAAAAGGTGAAGAAAAACATGGAAGAGAAATGAATCTTTTCCCCTTCCGTTTCTTATGTAAATAAACCAATTTAATTTAACTTCCTTGTTTATTTAATACCAGCCAATCATGGCGAGGCGTTCACAGTTTCGGTGATAGCGCAAGAGGCCATGACCCAATTACACATTTGGCAGATCAGATATGAGACTTTTGATTTGCTGTGTGTGTGTGTGTGTGTGTGCGTGTGCGTGTGCGTGTGCGTGTGGGTTGGAGTGTGCGTGTGCGGCATACGTGTGTCTGCATAGGCAGATTAAATCTTGTGCATCTCCTCAATAGTGTCTCTCAAACACACACACACACACACACACACACACACACACACACACACACACACACACACACACACACACACACACACACACACACACAGACACACACACACACACACACACACACACACACACACACACACACACACACACACACACACTGTCTCGCTTCCTATCTGTCGTCCGGTCGTCTGGCCCATTTCTCCCTCTCCCTCTCCCTCTCTCTCTCTCTCTCTCCCTCTCTCTCTCTCTCTCTCTCTCTTTCTCTCTCTCTCTCTCATTCTGTCTGACTGGGTGTTGATTGGTTGTCAGACAAGCCAGAAGATTAGGATAAGATTCAGACTTGCCTGATAACGAACCAAACTTTCTGTGCGTATTTGCACATCGACCCGTGTCTATGTGCTTGTGTTTGCATCCGTGTGTGTGGGTGTGTGTGTGTGTGTGTGTGTGTGTGTGTGTGTGTGTGTGTGTGTGTGTGTGTGTGTGTGTGTGTGTGTGTGTGTGCGTGCGTGCGTGCGTGCGTGCGTGCGTGCGTGCGTGCGTGCGTGCGTGCGTGCGTGCGTGCGTGCGTGCGTGCGTGCGTGTGTGAATGTGCAGGGCGTTTCTGAAAAATAGCATTCAGCATACCTACCCTAGGTAAATACACACACACACACAATTGTGCGTGCGAAGAGCCGCACGAACACACAAACACTTACAAACATAACCATAGGTATGCATGCGAAATCACATTATGAATAATGCAGTGTTGAATGAGGTAATTGGCTCCTCTGGAGTCAGCCGAGATGAAGATCTGTTTACATTTTCATACTTTACTTATCTATTCTTTTTTGTCTCTCGCATTTTCCAGACTTTTTCTTTTCTTTTCCCAAGAATGCCTTCGAAAAAAGCCCAACAAAGTAAAACAGATAAGCCCACAAAACACACACACGCACGCACGCACGCACGCACGCACGCACGCACACACACACACACACACACACACACACACACACACACACACACACACACACACACACACACACACACACACACACACTGGAAATGTGTTTGTTTTTAGGTCATGACAGTGCATTTTCTTTTCTTTTTTGGTTGATCCCCATGCATTATTAAAATGCCAGTTATTATTATTATTTGGGTTTTTTTCAATGACTTCTGGGACCTCTATGGGAGTGGAACTGGAAATGCTGTAGTAGGCTGGATACCAAGTTGACGTGTTCATTTCCATGCGCACCACCTCACCCAGCCACACATACACAGTAAAGACTGGGCAGGGGTCTTCAAAAGCGGGTCTGTGACCCCTAGGGGGTCCTCAGAGTTACTATAAAGGGGCCACCAAATCTTTGTGTTATAGGATATATTTTTTACATTAACCACCTGAATCCTAGCAGCATCCCTATTCTGAGGGGAACTTTGGCCAACAACAGCAGATCTACAAGCTCACAACGCCTTGTGCTGCGAAAATAAATAAATAAATAAAATTAAAAAAAATCACCAAGTCTAAATCCACACACTCACGCATGCACGCACACCTGTATTCCTCAGGTATTTAACCCCTACCCCATAATGTGGAAGGCACACTCACACATACAGTACACATCACATCATGCCACACAGCATCATTTGAACATATGAAAGGACCATTGTGGTCCTGGAAATGCTGTAGTAGGCTGGATACCAAGTTGACGTGTTCATTTCCATGCGCACCACCTCACCCAGCCACACATACACAGTAAAGACTGGGCAGGGGTCTTCAAAAGCGGGTCTGTGATTTTACATACGTTTATTTTCAATGAAGAGGTCAAAGTCAAAACAGCCATGGAGCCTATGCAATTGCATGCACGTGTACGTGTTATTCATTTCCAGGGTTCTTGCAATGCACCATTGAAAACAATGTACTGTGGTCATAAAACAGTTTTATTTTCTGTAATTCTTTGTTGGTTAAACACTTAAACACTGTAGTGTAACAGGAGACTGATTCTCTCTGTGGCTCCTCTCCCACCATCAGCACACCCCATTTCAAGTGGGCAATAAAATGTCCACTCAAGTCCGATATCCAAAAATGTGGATATCGGTAAAATTTAAAGTGATTACAGTTTTTTTCGATTGCTAAAACACAAAAAGCAAAAATTAGGCACAATTTTCACAACCTTTACTTCTGTCCCCAATCGCTTGACTCAATTTGTTACTACCTTTCCTTATCATATTAGACTCTGACTTTCCTTCTTTACACTCTGATGTCAATTTCACATCACCTTGTTGTCAAAACACACAATTTTCAGGTTTGCACACACTTCTCACATAAAATCTCAAAGCATCAATCCACAACACACACATATTCAAATCTCTAAACTTTCGGGTCAGACATCAATTACACATCACCCTGTTGTCTGAAAACCACACACAATGTTCAGTTGTTGCACAACTGAACATTGAGACAGGAACCGGAGACAGAGATGGGCACAAAATACAAAAAAAAAAGTGAAATACAGGTACAAACACCAGGATAGTATCTTGGTGACAGTATCCTGGTCAGTATTAGACCAAGTACTGACCAATTTCTTTCAAAATATATATATATTTTTAGTTTTTTGTGCCCATGCATCTCTGACCAGAGGCATGGTGCCTAAATTGACTGTAAATCAAAACTTGTTTTGGCTGCATATTTGTGTGCTGTTTTATGTTTGACTATGAAAAAGGTAGGCCTCCACTGACTCATTTTACAAAAGGAGAAATATCTTATTATATTCTCCAGAGCCATGGTCATTCTTATGGTGTGTTCCATTTCGACAATTGTGTTTTCAGTTTTGCTCTTCAGTGTTCTGTACATGCTTGGTAGTGTTCAGCCAAAAGCTTAGTTGTGTTTATTCAATGAATGGTATGTGTGTGTCATGTGAAAATATGGCTGTGTTTACCAAATGAAAACACAAGTTCCATTTTGTGAACATGTTAACAGATTTGATGGCAAAGAGTTGTTTTGCAAAGGGATGCCAGGGTTTAGCAATTTGTTTGTAATGTTTGGAGTTTTGTGTGTGCAGTTTTGAAAAAAAAACGTACAGTTTTGAAAAATTTGTTTTAGCAATCAAAAAAAACTGTAATAGATCTATGGATGCAGAAAGAAAACAAGTGTCTAAAAGTGTTAGTTTGTAAAAAAAACCATTCAAAGGTGGAGAACATATTTTGAAGTTAAATGTGAAAGCGAGGGGGTGGCAATTGGCATCTTCTGGAACCCCAAAGTCGCCCCTGCTGACTTGGTCTTGATCAAATAAATCTTCCAACTAATAAATATACTGTACATCTGTTTTATTTGGCAGAGAACAGGCAGGAGTCCTCCTTGCAGACCGTCTCTCCTTATGTCCATCTGCATCTGTCATGAAGTTTTGTTTGCCACACTTGCAGCAACTTTTAATTGATGACGGATGGCTCTGCCACCTCTCTAAACGAGTGGTTCTCAATTTTGTCCGTGTCAATGACCCCCAAATTAATATTTATTTGAATATATCAAATACATATTCGTCACTGTCGGGCAGGAACCTTGTATCTCCAAGTTTCACATTTGTACGTTTTTTGTAAATTAAAGCCCTGCTTCCAAGACTTTCGCACAAAACTAGTGAAAATAGAAGATCAGCTATTTTCACTATTTTAAATTGTTTTAAAATAGTCAGGTTTCCACCCAACAACGACGATATAGAGTACTGTAGGGTTAAAGTGGTGAAACTGATTTTTGATGCTATATTAAATAATATAAGCCCTTCAAGGAGGTCCCCGGAACACTTTGAGAACCACTGCTCTAAATGGTAAAACTAAAAAAGCATCACGCCGAGGAAGACTCTGCCAAAACGCCTCCATGTTTGTGTGCCTGTACTGTATCTGAATAAAATGTCACTTCCGTGAGCGCTGGCGTTCTTCTGCTTTTATTGTCTCTCTAACACAGGGGTCTTCAACGTTTTCAGTACAAGGACCCCTTAGTTGAGAGAGAGATGAAGCAGGGACCCCCACAACCTGTTCATAGAATCCATATAGTTTAATTGTTTGACAGCACAATCATCAGTGTATTTTGGATTCATGTCCATTTGTGTTTTCAGATATTTAACCACTTGAACCGTCAATACTTAATAAACTTGACCTTTCACTCTGTACTTAGTCTGCTCTTTTTCCCCTCTACACCTACCTCTTAGCCAAAAATAGCTGCTATTTTTTGCTCAAGTTCCCAGGACGCTAGGGTTCAAGTGGTTTATATAAAAAAGGAGAAAAAAAAGTTTCTATCACTCAAAGATTTGGAAGACCCCCTGTAGTAACTCTGAGGACCCCCTAGGGGTCCCGGACTCCCTGTTGAAGACCCATGCTCTAACATATATTTGTGTACCATTATATTTTCCAGGAACGCTATTGGTCGAGAACATGCAGATCAATGGCGTGGCGCAGGGGCCGGATCGCACCATCTCGCTGTCTCTACGGGACAACAATGACCACTGGGTCATTCTGGACCCTTCCAAGCAAGCCCTGTATCTCAACAGTACGGGACGCCTCCTGGACAGAGATGTAAGACACCTCATTCAGCCCGGGAAAAAGAGTTGTTGAGGCCCTCATTGCGCGCTATAGAGAGATCTCTCTCTATAGCGCTGCTGCTACTCAAAGATTTGCCATTTCAGATCATGACAAGTGACAAGCCAGTGGGCCAATTACATGAGTTATATTTTGTCATTGTCGGGTGGAAACCTTGTATGTCCAAAACCATTTTAAAAGTGATTTAAACTAGTGAGAACAGCCGATCTACAAGCACACAAAGCCTCGCACCGCGAGGCGTTGTGTGCTTGTAGATCTGCTGTTTTCACTACTTTTGTGCAACAGCCTTGTATGATGAAGCAGGGCTTTGCTTTGCGAAAAAATGTACAAATTTGAAACTTGGAGATACAAGGTTTCTGCCCGACAGTGACGATTTACTTTGTTGGCCGCCCAGCCCCCAAAATGGAACGAAGGCCGACATTTCATTTTTATTTTTTCCCTAATGGCCAGCCTGGACCGGCCGGGAATGAACCGGCCGTTCGGAGGTTGTCCCTCTTTTCCCAATGGCCAGCACGTCCCTGACCTTGTTGTGCTGCTGTTTCCCTCTAGCTCTCTAGTCCAGTCTATTCTCAAAAGAACGTTAAACGTTGTGTGGGCATAAATGGACAGATGCTTCCGCCTTCAACAATGTATGGCCTGAAGGCCTGGCTGCAGTTTTATGCTCATTTGTTCTTTGTTATTGTTTTTTTCTTTTCGCCATCTGTCTATCTGTCGGTTAGCAGGATATGTCAAGCATTTAATAAACGGATTTGCACAAAACGTGATGGAAAGGTTGGAAGAACTGATTTACTTTACAACCCCTTCTCAAGGGGGCTTGGCAGTAACCGTGGGCGTCCACAAACCCCCCCCCCCCACGACAACACATAACTTCTGAACATATTAGCATAACATTGCAACTATCTAAACAAATTTTTCTTTTATCTTTCAAAATGTCTCCCTTATTTAGTCTACCGGTATGTCAATAGTCTGTCTGTCATTGCCGACTTCTACTGTTGGTCTCGGGGAGGGTGTAACCCAGTGGTTCTCAAAGTGGATTCCAGGGACTCTTTGGGTTCCTTTATAGGGGTCTAAATTGACCCATACAAGTCTGTAGATCTCACAGTATACAAATGGACCCGAACAGGCCCATTTGGTTCCATGTGTACACTGTCAGAGTTAAGGGGAGACCTTGAAATTTGAACGGTTGAGAAACACTGCAATGTAAAAATACTCTACTATTGCAAGTAAAAGTCCGGTATTCAAAATGTACTTGAGTAAAAGTGCAAAAGTATTGGTATCAAAATGTACTCAAAGTACCAAAAGTAGAAAGTACTCATCATGCAGAATGAAGTTTTCAAATGTTTAAAAAACTTTAGAAAATAGCAGATCTGCAAGCTCACAACGCATTGTGAGCTTGTAGATCGGCTATTTTCAAATGGCCGAAATGTATATAGGGTTGAAGTGGTTACTATATGTTTTGTAATAATAATCCAAATCTACAAATTAGTAACAAAATTGGAAATACCTACAGTAAAGTACAAATACCTCAACATTGTACGGTACTTGAGTGAATGTATTTAGTTACTTACAGACCACCCTCCACTACCAGCTTACCACCTTATGTCTTTGATCGTCAGCAATGGCATTACATTTTCAACTCCATAGTTGATGCAGAAATGGGTTTAGTTAAAACCAAAACCTCAGTTTCTTTCATATTGTTTATCCCAATTAACATCAAATTGTGAGACGTGAGAGACAGCACAACTCTTTTTCAAAAGAATGCGATAATTGCTATATTTTTACCACAATTTACTGATCTAAAGACTTTCACAAAACACACAGAGATACAACTCATTTTCCATTCAAATCTTTTCCTTTTGAAAATAGGTACACAGAGAACTCACTGGTTAGTTTACCATCTTTTGAAAATAGATCCAAAAGCCTAGATTGGTTGGATGTAATCGCTCTGGATTAAGAGCGTCTGCTGAATGCAGAAATTGTAAATTGTAAATAGTTTTACCCATGTTCTTGGGTATCGATCTGTAGTTTGCAGTTTGCATGTTGCTTTTGCTGTTCTTTGTCTGCTCTCTGCTGTTATATTTCATCCCTGTTGCTTGTCTGAGGTGAACCTGTGATTTCAATGAACAAATACTCACTGTCAGGCAGAAACCTCGTTTCACTTTTTGTATGTTTTTTGTAAATTAAAGCCCTGCTTCATCATACAAGACTGTTGCACAAAACTAGTGAAAATAGGCCTTGCAGTGCGAGGTGTTGTGCGCTTGTAGATTTTCTATTTTCACTATTTTAAATCATTTTTAAAATGATAAACAAGACAAATTGTTATGGACATACAAGGTTTCCACCCAAAAACAACGAAATACTTATAGCTAAATATTAATGTTGTTTTAACAACAGACTAACAATCATGCTCTCTCTCTCTCTCTGTCTCCTCCAGCCCCCCTCCTACATTCAATCCATTGTGGTTCAGGTGCAATGCACCAACGAGCTGATAGGCACTGTGATCTTGCATGAGGTCCGCATTGTAGTACGAGACCGCAACGACAATGCTCCCCGCTTCCAGCAGCCCAGATACTATGTCGCCATCAATGAGGTACATTCATAAAACATAACATGCATGGTCTCTCTCTCTCTCTTTCTCTCTCTCTCTCTCTCTCTCTCTCTCTCTCTCTCTCTCTCTCCTTCTCTCTCTGTGTCTCTGTCTCAGGACTCAAACACTTGCTCCTTACAGGTAGAGGTCAAGCTGATTGGCAGTGCAGTTCTCTGTCACACGGGCAGGGCAGGCACTTGTAGGTTCAGCACCCGAAAATTGGCTCGCAGGGGTTCTCAAACGTTTTGATCTCACGACCCCATATTGTTAGTGAACTCTTTTGTGCACGTACTCGCCCCCGTGTGCACCCACACTTGTGTGTGTCTTGTGTTCTGCTTCTCCTTCGGTGTTGGAGGAGGAGTGTGTAGTCGTCAAGTGGCTGTCCTCTTCATCTTTGTCGCTTTAACTCTATGGTTGGTTGCGACCACCTCCCTTTTTCCCCCTTTTTTTAAACCATTTCTTGATTTAAAAACATGTTTTGGTTGCCAATGGTTCAAGAACCTGGAGGATATTCTTGTCCATACTTGTTTACATAACCGCTGTAACAGCCTTGCTGTAACAAGCTCCTCCTATGTAGGTCATTGTGTTTTGCAGGGCTCTAACATTGGCAGAGCTAGTGGTTTCACTCTCTCTGGGGCCACCTGTATTTCAACCCATTAAGACCTGAAAAATACCTAAAAATGTCTTCTAAATCCTAATGGTTTTCAGAAAAAGCGTATGTTTCTTTATCTGTGGTGCTCAAAGTTTTTAATAACAAGAACCCCTTGAATTACATGTATTGTTCACGTATTAATCATAGCCGCGCTATGATCTTCAAGATCATAGCGCAGCACTCGGTGCCGTGCTATGAGCTTGTAGATCTGCTATTTTTGAATTGCCTAAAGTATAAAAAATGATGGTTAAAGTGGTTACGTGACACAGATGGGTTCCCGGTCTTAATGCGTTTTTAAACATGTAATAATGTGGATCTTGAGATCCACGTGGGTGATCCACGTGATTCCTCGCCTGTCACATATCTATGATGTTTATGGCAAGGTTTCAGCCAGAGCAGAGCCCCTTTGACTTCCATTATGAGATACAATATTTTGAAAAATATAAAACATAATGCGAAAAGAAATGCATGGTGTAAAGTTGGTCAACTGGCACTGTTCCACAACAAAATGTGCGCTGAGCGGTCTAGCGGGTTTGAGTTTTGCTCTAGACAGACAGACACGCAGACACACACAGGGACACGCAGACACACACACACACACACACACACACACACACACACACACACACACACACACACACACACACACACACACACACACACACACACACACACACACACACACACACACACACACACTGCTACACACCCTCTTATAGATAGATAGCCTCCTACAGACCCATGCTGCAAAAATAAAATTATGTGTGCAGTCACTCTGATACTGTAAATGTCATTATGCATGACATTGCAGCCAACCTAAGGTTGAAGGATGGCTTCTACTAGCAGTACAGTAGATAATATATCATTGTTGTCGGGTGAAAACCTTGTATGTCCAGAACTGTTAGTTTTGCATTTATCATTTTTAAAATGATTTAAACTAGTGAAAACAGCTGATCCACAAGCACACAAGCGTTTACTTGCGAAAGAACGTACACATTTGAAACTTGGAGATACGAGGTTTCCACCCGACAACGACGATATTATATTTTGTCCTTGTCTATGATCTCCATTGAAGACCACTTGGGAAAACAGTTGTTTCAATACGCTTACGTGTTATCCCCTGGGATGCACTATTGCCGGTATTATTTTATACCCAATAAACCAATGAATTCCTGGTATGTGAGTGAAATGCAGAGAAGGGCTTAGAACATCCACTAAAAAAAGATCCCAGCCAGGATCTATTTGGAACAAAAGTCTGTGACGTTTCCAGCACTGACGAGCGTGTCATGATGCTACGGAAGGCAAGGGTTTAACTAGACGGTGTTCAGACTCACGTTGGAGAAGTGTAAGTGTGTTCATCACTGCTTGCGTGCACCCCTGGGCTGGCCAGCTAGACGATCTCATTATACCTATAGACCCTACAACCTGTCCAAGTCAATATCTCTTCCCATTTCTCTGTGTGTTCTCTCTCTCTCTCTCTCTCTCTCTCTCTCTCTCTGTCAGAGTCTCCAAAGCCCTCCAACTCTCCACTTTCTCATTACTTCCCCCCAAAAATTATTCGCTCCGTTCACCTGAACGACCACAGCACAATTTAGGAGACAGATCGTAAAAAGTCTGATATACGATTCCTCGGGCCAAGCCAAGCCAAGCGTGAGCAGTTTGGGGGATAATAACTTAAAAATGAGAGTACATTCATTCATATGGGAGTAATAATTCAAAAATGAGAATAGATTTATTCAGATTTGAGGGAGGACCTCTAGACATTAGGATGTCGGGTATTGTTCTCCCCTTCAAAAACTGTAACTGGCTAACGGAGCCAGTCAGACTGACATTGCGTTCAAGGTCGACTACCGGCCTGCCCACATTGAATTTTGACGTTGGTTAGTTCAAAACCTTACAAACAGAGCGAGAGAGAGAGCGAGAGAGAGAATGATAGAGAGAGAGAGAAACTTATGTGTGTTGTGTTGTGTGTGTAATGTGGGTCCAGTGAGTGAGAGATGGACAGTCTGACGAGCAATGTCGTTATTTATAAGCGCGCCAAGGGCAGCTTTTATGAGTTCCTGGATGCAGCGCTGTCAAGGATTGCTCATACAGCAGACGAGCCGATCCTGCTGAATGACTTTTATGCACTTGGCACTGACACCTCACTCAGCGTGGCGTAGTGTCATCGCCGAGTCTCTGCATGTTATAGTGGTCTCCCAACCTTTTCTGGATCAGGGCCCACTTGAACATCTCTAAAGTGTTTGGAGCATGCTTATTTGATCAATCATTTGGTTGTGTTCCGGGCCGGCTTGGATCAATGGAACTTCAACGTTGTTTGCTTGAAGTTCCTATTTATAGGTGTCACAATGAAAGCTCCTTTTTCAAGGTTTTAAAGAAGAAATGCCATGACTTTTACATCATTATGTTCGTATATGAATGTTATGTTATCTATAAAGTATTTTATTTGGGGTTTCGCTGCAGTGTCGTCACAACCCACAGCCTCATGACTGAGGCTTGATTAGTCTTAGTCTTACTCTTAGTAGCAGTAGGAGTAGTGTTGTTATTATTATTATTATTAGTAGTAGTAGTAGACAGTACCTGCATTGAGGAGTGATTAGTCATAGTAGTAGTAGTAGTAGTAACACTGCTCCTACAGAGATAGGTTAGGGAGTCTTACTGGTAGTAGTAGTAGTAGTAGTACTGTAGTAGCAATAATGTAGTATTAGTAGTAGTAGTAGTAGCAGTAGTAGTAGCAGTAGTAGTAGTAGTAGTAGTAGTAGTAGTAGTAGTAGTAGTAGTAGTAGTAGTACTGTAGTAGCAATAATGTAGTATTAGTAGTAGTAGTACTGTAGTATTAGTAGTAATAGTAGTATTAGTAGTAGTAGTAGTACTGTAGTAGCAATAATGTAGTAGTAGTGGTGGTAGTAGTAGTAGTAGTAGTAGTAGTAAACACTAAACAGTAGGGCCATGCAGGAATAAGTGATTAGTCTTAGTAGTAGACAGTAGGGAACCTGCAGGGATGAGATGAAGAGGGGTGAATGCCAATGAGAGGATTCTCAGTGATTTATCAGCTCGTATAGACACACGTCATCAACTCTTTAATTATGTATATCCATCCATGGATCCCTGTCTCCATGGTCCTGCGTGTGTGTATGTGAGTGTGCGTGTGTGCGCGCGCGTGTGTGTGTGTGTGTGCGTGCGTGCGTGCTTGCGTGCGCGTGGGTATGTGTGTGTGGGTCACCAGTGTCTAGAGCTCAGGATGGATGACAATGCTAATGATATTGCAGCTTTCTGAAGGACATCTATTCAATGCCCAAGTCCTACATACACGCACATACGCATGCAAGCACACACACACAAACATCACAACATCCTAAGGGAATGCTAAATCCATGTCAGCTCGGGGTGTCTACTTTAAAGTTATGTTGCAATTTATTGTCAGATTGATTGAATCATTTTACGGAGTGGAACAAAGCCAACAGTCTGTGTTATTTCTGTGTTTCCAGTTGACACCTGTAGGAACCACGATCTTCTCTGGTTTCTGGGGGAACAACGGTGCGAAGGACATTGACGATGGACCCAATGGACAGATAGAATACACCATCCAGTACAACCCAGTTGATCCGGTAGATAATATGTCTGTATGTCTGTCTGTCTGTCTGTCTGTCTGTCTGTCTGTCTGTCTGTCTGTCTGTCTCTCAGTGGTGGAAAAAGTACTCACATATTTTACTTAAGTAAAAGTATCAATACTGCTATGTAGAAATACTCTGTAAGTAATGTAAGTACTGTAAAAGTATAGATAAAAGATGTACTTAGTAAAAGTGCAAAAGTATTGGTATCAAAAAGTAGAAAGTACGCAGAAGTATGCAGAATGTGCTATTTGACGTTTTCAAAGATCTTTTGAAAATAGCAGATCTACAAGCTCACAATGTGTTGCATCGTGACACATTGTGAGCTTGTAGATCTGCTGAGAGTTGCATATGTATTGAAGATTGTAAGATACAAGGGAATGCAGAATAGATCGCAAGGTACGGTAGTTGCGGAAAGAGAAAGGGCTCTAAAAAAAAAACCCTGTTCTTGCTGATAAGCTCCCACATTATTCTAGAAACGTTTGGCCTACCGGTATGTCATCCTGATATTGCAATAAACATTAATTGGTTCCATCAAGGTTGGCATTTCATTCATCATTCTTGACATCCCATAACAATATGCCCGAGATGTTCTTCCAGCTTAGGGCGTTGTGACCTACTGTCTCACAGCTTTCAGTGTCACGGCCTCGATCATTTTGCTAGTCTTCCCACGGAACTATAGCCGATTCATTGTGACATGGGGTATTCATAATATTTTCACCAGGATGTTCATTATAACATTCGCCACATTTTAAGAGGTTGGTGCATTAATCACAGCTTATCAGAATCGAAAGAACACCACCCAGCTGTGTTCTTTCTCTGAAAATAAAAATAAAAAGATAAAATCATTTTAGACCCCCAAAAGGGCTTCTCTCCTTGGTCTTTGGCAGATAGTTAGTTGGCTCTCTGCCAAATGTTGGCTATATGCCAAAGTTATTATTTGGATAGGATATGGAAAAACCCTCAGTAACTTTGGCAGATAGGGAGATGCATGTCCCAAGAGTTAATGCTCTCAGCACATGCAAGCTCCCCCCTTTTTTTGCAGATGGATTCCCAGATTGGTTTTGTTCAAATAACCTTAACCTTGTGATTTGTTTTGTGTGTGTTTCAGACGGCCAACAAAACCTTTGACATCCCACTGACTCTGTCTGGCTCTGTGGTCCTGAAAGAGAGACTCAACTATGAGGAGATAACACGATACCTGGTCATCGTACAAGCTAATGTAAGTCTCACCGCGAGTCTGTGTTTGTCTATTACACTACACATATGAACTGGTACTCAGAGAGCTTTTTTTCTGGTCAGTTTATGTTTTGAGCAAAAAAAAGTGGAACTGTGAGTTTTGAGTATTCATACGTCTGTGACTCGCCGACAGCGTTGCCACCAAATGTATACACAGAAGTGAATATGGTCTTGTGCATGTCCGTGGTAACGGAGCTTGCTTTGAATAGGCATTTGAAGGACACTCACTTGGGATGCGAAAGGTCACATCCTCAGTTATTGAATATGTCAGTATGCATGCTGCAAGTACTGTAGTTTGGCAGGATTGAATAAAAGCAGTATTTGTCGCCAGATCAATTCAGGAAATATCACAGTCCAAGGTCCACCTAGTTTGAGAGTTGTTTTGGGAATGATTGTGGCAAAGATGAATGTATATCCAGGTACCAGCCTAGAAGTCCATTCACAGTGTGGCATGAAAGAATGCTCAGAATTACTTTGTGGTACTAAGAACACAGTTCCAGAGAGAGTACCCATTTCCAACTACAACAACAAAAAGAACGGAAATAGAAGCGAATGTCCTCGGATGAGGAATGATTGCTTTACCTTTTGGTTCAAAACTTTTTTATTTATTTATTTTTGTTTATTTGACTTCACAATAGACAGTGGAGCGACGTAAAAATAATGCACAGCACCAGCTGCGTTATGCTAAATGATTATAGTAAGACTCTAATTTACAACACCTGTCCACAGGAGGCTTTTAAAAAGAAAGAAGGTTAAAAAGTAAACAATTTTCTGAGGATTTAAAAGAAAAAGGAATAAAAATAAACAGACACAAAACACAAATGTCATCAACTATAACTTATAAGTCATTTTAAATTGGGTGTCTGAAAAGGAAGGTAAAGAGGAAATACAAAATGTATTATCTTTTAACCATAATTTAACTTGATAATAAACATTAAAATGATGTTGTACTTTCAGCTCTGTTGGTAGACAGTTCCATAGGTTTGCCCATTTAACAGTGAAAACAGAAGAGTTGTTTGCTTTGCAATGTGACAATCACCTAATGCCCTGCATTACTCCGCCAGAGCTTTGGCGTCTGGCTACAAATTTAATAAACAAAGGAGGGCCATGAGACATTTACTGTAACAAGACACAGTCTAATAACAGTGTGGCCTCCCTGTCCAATCTTGAACTAGCGATAGTAAATTATGAGTGCAGTTTGTGAATGAAGCTGCACAAATCACTGTGTGGTGGTGAAGCCATGCTCTACAGGCTGGCTGCTTATCTACATCTTTAAAAATTGTATACTGAACTAAGAATTGGATATCATGACAGTATCTATGACAGTAGACTTACTTGGCTGCCACCTCAAGTAACCCTGGAGTGTGATGAGAGGAGATGTGAAAGCTTGAACTTTAAAGGTCTATTAACATGGAGAGTGATTGACGCGCCTAGTAATTCATTTTCAATGAGAGACTAGCGGGCAGGTAGGATATGTGCGGGCGCAATCCTGTGAAACTGTCGCTGTTCATGCTTGTCTCACGCACACGCCTGCCCGCTGAGAGAGTTGAAATGTGTTGAAAGTTTTTCTAAGCGCAATGTGACCCTGCAGACCTAAGCGATTAAACAGGTGTCAGAACAATGGAAGCAGAGCTCCGCAGTCTGTGCTCCACATAGAGTATTTTGTACAAATGCCTCTAATCTTTCCTTGAACTCCACACACCTCCACACAGAACCCAACAAAGTACAGTTTCTATCAAAAAATACAAATGACTCTGCCAGGATAGTAGAAAGTAGAAGAGGAGCTCCTGAAAAAAGTTACAGAAACAATATTCGCTGACTATCTGAAAAGATTTGAAACAAATCAAACCTCACGTTCCACACCGACAATCTCCAGGCATCGCACATAAGAGATCACTACCCATCTGTTTAAAAAGATGGTTTTAGTTCAAGGTAGACAGTGGGAATAAACCCAGAGATGATGAACAAACCACTATAAACCTCTACAAGAAAAGAACAGTGATGATCCAGGCCAAGCTGAGTTGCTCAGAGGAAATCAGGGAGAGAGAGTACAGGAGAACTACAAATCCTATCTTCATCTGACAATGTCACAGAAGAACCCCACTTACAGCGTCAACCCCCACTACGGAGCACTACTCACTCGTTGAGTTGAGAGACAGATTCACACCGTTGGAGATAAAACAAGTGGAGATGGAACCCACAATCAAAAATGACACAGAGGGGGAAAAGCTCCCCATCCAGACCCAGTGGCACAGAGGAAGAGAGACGCCTGCCTGTTCTCTGGACTGTGGTGAAAAGACTCCCAGCACAATGGGGATTTTAAGCAAGAGATGAGGCAGACCAGGGGAGAAGTGCCAGTCGCTTGTACGTTTCCCATGCCAATAAAGCCCATTTGAATTGAATTGAATTGAATTGAATTGAATTGAATTGAATTGAATTGAATTGAACTGAACTGAACTGAACTGAACTGAACTGAATTGAGAGGGAGAGAGAGAGAGACAGAGAGAGAGAGAGATGAATGCTGCAAAAAGCTGTCTCTATACGTGCCTTTGATACTTTTTGCAAGGTCCTCCCATGTAAAAACCAATATCTCAAATTTGATTCAAGAAGTCTTCACATTAGCATACAACATTCACAGAGATTAGATGATAATGTTGATACCTGATAGCAGCCAGGCTCAGTAAAAGCCTTAAAAGCCCTAAACAGCAACATGTGCGGGGGAGCACTCAATTGACAATAGGGAGAGAAAATTGAATCTCAGCCCTGAGTGAGAAATATTGTGCATGTGTCATGTTGATGTTTTCCAAATAAAAATGTTAAAGTGGCACTGATCTGTTTTTGAGCGCAGTAATGGAACTAATGACTGTGTAATGTAAAAGGTGGTGCCTGTAATGCCAAACAACTCTGATGAAACCTTCTGTAACCTAATGACAATGGTGATTACTACTGTAATTTTATGGGAAGGACTTCAGGCACTATATTGAAGAGGGAAGAAATATTCCATTTCAGCATTAAAAATAGAGTACAGAACTAGAAAGATAAACAAAACATTGAAAGCAAACATAGACAGAAGATAAAACTTCTTCTTTATTCTAAAAACTAAGGAACTGGATGAAAATGCAGAACATCGTTTCTCTTGCCTCTTTATTTTTCCTTTTTTGCAGTGATTTAATTTTTTTTTATTTGATGTTGAAACTGTATACCTACAGTATGTTGTTCTTGTTATTTAGCCTCTGAAATGTTATTGACAGTATTAACAGTCTCTAGTATTAATAGTATAATTATTCTTTTCAGTAACCCTGCAATAGGCTCTGTGCATAACTGTAGTCCGCTAATTACCACAGGTGGCATACCACTGATACTTGTTTTGTATGTCTTGAGTGCTCTATTAGAAACAAACACTAAACAGTGAAATGAAAACATATCTGTGTTAAAGCTATACTGTGTAAGTTGCTCAACTAGTGGTCAGAGCTGTATAGCAAACCGCGGTCGCGTCCGCGTCTTTCGGCCGTTTTTCGCGGACCGGGCCTCACCACCGCGTCCGCCTGCAGCTCGCCGAGATCTATCTTTAGAGGGGTCCCTGGTTCCTGTGCGTTCAGGCATTCCAGAGAAACGGACTCCTTCACCCGAGTATATGTTGTTGTTATGTTGAGGCAAGCTACTTCCTGAGAAGTCAGCAAGATGCGCCTGTGATTGGCCGGTAGTGTACCATGTGTTTATGATCCGCGATATGATTGGCCAATGTATATGTCACGGTTTGTTAGAGAAACAGGACGGTCGAGAAACGGAGCACTCGTGGTGCCGCACGGGGCGGAACAAGCGGTCGCCCACAACAACGTCCTCCAGGCGGAGCCGCTCGATTGTCCACGACATTGCAAGCGGCGCGAAGGCCAGCGGACCTTGGTCCTGCTCTTCGCCCCCGAACGCCGCAGGCGCGAGTGGCCGCGAAGAGCGGGCCAGGGCCGCGCGGCCGGCGGAGCGCCGCGCGAGTTACGAAGCCGTGGTGAATGCAATCATTATATTTATGGGCAAGCCCACGATAAACGCTCATAGTAAGCTAATGGCTAAGCTAATGGCTAAGCTAATGGCTAAACACCGCCCAGCTAGGCTAGTAAATAAAGAAAGAGAGTCGCAAACGAGTGACGTCAGCGCCTGCACTAGTGAATGGCTGTCTATGGGCTGTCGTCGCCATCTGGTGGTGATTAGTGTGTGGTGAACGACAAAACAAGCGCTCTTACTCTTACCGTCCTGAGTTACCCAAACATATTGTAACATATACACAACGTATACGCGAAATTCTCCCCCCCTCGCGGCTCATAGAAAACATATAAAGAGAAGGCTTTAGAAGCTGAAATTAACGGAGAGGGGGTTCTAAAACTTTAGCGATTTAACAGTTAGGACAAATTTAAGATTTGTTTTATAAAAAAAGTTACATGGTATAACTTTAAAGCAAGCAGGTGTGTGCACAGTTTGAATGAATCAGGCTATGTATTAATAGTTTACAGTGCCTTGGTTAAAGCCTATGTTCTACTGTGAACTATAAGCACATAAAAGTTGTAGAGCAGCAGCTGATATATAAAGGTATTTAAAGTAATGTATTTCCTGCAAATGTATTGAGGTATTTTGTAGCTAACTCTGTATGTTTTGCTTAATTCATCATTTCTGGCACATCTTTAGCCACACTAGTGAGAGCACTGCTCTCTTTAAGTACTTCAAACCAGTCCTCTGCGCCTAGATCGGCTATTTTTGCTGTTGATGGCAACAGTGGCCATAGAGAGATGGCTGAATATTATTGTCAGTGGGTGTGTTGCAGGTGGATTCATCATGACCTTTCAAGTGATTGCCTGTCATTACTTAATTACACTGTGCATCGTGCTCAACGCAATGGCATACGGGTAATTTCATGGACTGAAAACCCTGTATACTTACTTTCTCCTAAAGACCAAACTGATCAAATACAAAACCTAGACAAGGGAGTGTGGCAGAGTACTGTGTCAGTACTTGAGGAACGTGAGGAGGGGACGCTCTCAGCTGGGGCTTGAGAGCACTGGGAATTGAGAACGCAGGTAAAATGGACAGGCGGGGAATGAAATGGGCTGAAATCCCCCTGGGGAATTCCTTCACTCCCGGGACAGTGAGATTGGGACCAGGCAGGGAAAGGGGCTGAAACCCCCCAGAGAATATTTCAGTGTTTGGACAAGAAAGGGGCGTTGACTTGCGACATTGGAGCAGAATGGGCACTGGACGTTCAGCGCTTGCACGATCAGGACTTCTAGGAGGGGTAGCCGAAACAAGCATGACCATAACATAACTATCAACCAGCATGTGCTTCAATAGTATCCACAGTCCAACAGTCGACCAGCCGGCGATTCAGACGAATCCCCCAACAGTCGACCGGCTGGTGCTTCAGGGACGTCCACTCGCCACCCCTGGAGCTCACACCACAGATTGTCACAGTACCATGGGAGAAGACTGTGTGGTAGCTGGGTGCTGTCCACACTGGGTCCAGTTTGGACCATGAACAAGAAACAAAGCATCAACTGTGACAGTGCTTCTGCCATCTGAAGCGAAGGAAATGGCAGTTGACGAGTGTGCGTATCACTATATGACTGTAGACCTGGTCCACGCAGGCAGGCAGTGAACAGCACAAACCGTGGTCGTTGTTGACCCCAAAATTGCAGTGCGCCGGTGATTTGCAAATTACAGTACATTCCCTCTACTGTGGCTCTCCTCCCACATCATTGCACAGCTAGTTCATAAAATATCAGACACATGCCACTGTGCCTCAGGAAAATAATTGGAACAAAAAATGATTGCGTGAGATGGTGTATTATTCAAGGTCAATGGTGCTGGTCTGAGTGGAAATTTGGTGGGTCAAGTGCTGAGTACGATGACCTTTGTTTACAAGCGTACTACTGTATCCTTGGCAGAAAATTCTCTCTTCATTCTATAGGGAAAAATACCAACACATAAATAATAACAACTGTGGATTGCATGCAACTGCCAAGGACTTTCCAACGATAAGTTATCACTATACTTACATTTATGAAACAGTGACCTTGATCTTTGCCCACCAAATTCTTGAGTCCATAATTTAATCCTCATAATCGAACATTTGGTGTGAAATGCTGCATGTCATAATTAGCATTTCAATTCTTCACTTACAGTATGGCCAAAGTATGTGTTTGTGAGGTCACAGTGTGCTTGCGCTTTGACCACCAAATTATAATCAGTTCATTGTAGAGTCCAAGTGGACGTTAGCCAGATCTAATGAATTTCACTCCTGGAATTACTGCGTTCATGAGAATGGGATGGACATGAGCTCACATTGACCTTTGACTTCTGACCTCTAACTACCCACGGACGGACGGATGGGCGGACAAAAACACAATGCTTCCTTGCACGGCTGTCATTGGCAGAGACATAATAACATATCGTCACTGTCGGGCAGAGACCTTGTAACTCCAAGTTTCAAATTTGTACCTTTTTTCCGCGAAGCCCTGCTTCATTGCACAAAAGTAGTGAAAACAGCAGATCTACAAGCACACGGAGCCTCGCGCCGCAAGGCGTTGTGTGCTTGTAGATCAGGTGTTTTCACTATTTTCTTTTTAATGATAAAAACGAACAGTTTTGGACACCCGACAACGACGATATGCAACTCAAAATGAGACATAGCTTAACTAAGAAGTATTAGAATTGCACATTTCTCTCTTGCACTATCCACTTTCCATTCCCTCTCCCTATCATAGTGTCGTTATGTCACTCTCCCTCTCTCCAGGACCGAGCGCCATACCCCAGTGACCGCCGTACAGCCACCACTACGCTCACAGTGGACGTGTTGGACGGGGATGATCTGGGACCCATGTTTCTGCCATGTGCCCTGGTGGGAAATACCAGAGACTGCAGTCCCATTACATACAGAGCTAATATACTGGAAATTACTGATCCGGTAAGTTTTTATGCTTGAGAGGGTAGAATTGATGGAAACGCCGCACGAGCAATATTACTCTATGGATTTAAAATGTTTGATAAAAACTGTGATATAATGTAAAAATTCATTGCACACTTTAAACTTTTATCCTCTTTTTAATCTGCCATATATCAGAAAGACATACAGTATACTAAGATATGCAAGTGTACCTTTGCGCTTATGCAGCTATATATTATGTCGTAAGTTTTTCATTGGAGGGATTTAGCTGACGCTGTAATCCACAGCGACTTACTACACCACATTGTAAACCACACAACGTGGCTATGGGTGAAATCCTGGACCCTGACAAGTCAGCAGACCATTCATGCCTTAACACGGGCACGCACGCATGCACACATGCACGCGCGCGCACACACACACACACACACACACACACACACACACACACACACACACACACACACACACACACACACACACACACACACACACACACACACACACACACACACACACCTGTATGTGCATGATGGTGGCAAGTGGGCAGTGTGTTCGTGACACACATGCCAAGTCAGCAGAGCAGCCATGCTTAACTGAACATTGCCTGCTACTATTGCTGTTTTACTGAGATCTCTGTCAATCCCCCCCCCCCCCCCCCCACACACACACACACACACACACACACACACACACACACACACACACACACACACACAACTACACATTTCACCAGTAAGAGATCACAAGAGATCTCTGCTTGAGTTTAACAGATTTTATAGAACAACATAATGAATGGATGGGAAGGGTGTAGTCTCTGGAGAGGACGGCCATCGATGCTCACTCGGGGAGCGGTTGTCTCTGCTTCTACTCTGCCCCCCTGGGTTCCTGGAAAAAAGAAAGAAAAAAGGGATGAGAAGGGCGAGATAATACACTTATTGCGACCGTAGGTCGCAGTTAACTATGAGAACCGTCACATCTTGTCCGTACGCCCTTCCATCCTTCTGTAACACCTCAATGTCTATAGTCTATACTGTAGCTGTTGTCACATTGTTGACATTGTGACATCACATCGTTGTGACCTCATTAAAGTTCAAACCCTGGATATCCGTGACATCACATTGTAACACATTCTGTCCTTGTCCCTTGTATGCCCATATATGGAGATCCCTGATTTACAGTTGTACAATTTTTCAGTAGAACCGATCCAACCAATATGCCCATAAAAGGGGACAAGGACTGAAAGACAGATACTGACACGCACGGACAGGGTTCACAGACAGGGTTCTCCATATATGGTCATAGAAGGGATTGTATGTATGATGTCAGACGTCATAGACATCATATAGGACACATAATGAGTAACCGAGTAAGCATGTCTGGGGTCTCACAGCACACAATTGGTTCTACAGACTCAAACCTTTGCACACGGATGGCTCAGATTTTTGCCTGTGTTCTTAGTTGCTTCCCCTGCCGTTACTGTACTTGCACAATGTACAGTTGTATGAAACAATGTTTTTTTGTAGAACCGCCGATCCAACCAATATGCCCATATATCTCCATATACATGGATCTCCATATATGGGTAACTGGTCCGATATTAATAATGAATTCCGTCCTGTGCAAATTCCATCCTGTGCAAATTCCGTCTTGCACGATCTTGCCCTCTGCGACCTTGTCCTTTAGGGCTTTCCGCCCTTAGGCGTCTTACTGGTAGGGTATATTCTTGCATACAATGTTTTCTATACATACATACATGAAAAAAGAAATCTTCATGCGTGAGTGGATTGGCCAGGCGCGGCCAATGAGAAAGGCTGAATTCATTAACACGGAGTGGAAGAAAATCACCGTCCGTGTGATTATGCTTGCCTGCCCGGTGGGTTTCAAGCGTAATGACTCATTCATCCATAACTATGTAATTATGAAACTAAACTCTACTTCGGTCATATCCAGACTATCCACGTGTGTGGATTGGACACCAGTAATACACAACAACCCCATGATTGGGGACGAATAACTATAATGATAGAGGAGGAAGTGTTACATCTGTCTCCAAGTAGTCGTGTTGCCTCGACGGAAAAGTTCCAGCTCACAAGCCCTCCCCCCAAAAAAACTAAAGAAAGAAAAAAGCTTGTCCGTCATGTCACTGAACGTGCTTGTGACAGTTTCTCTAAGGGCACAAGCCTTAAGGCCCTTTCTGATAGTGAACTGTACTAAGCTCTCTACCGGAATGTGTCATATTTGCAATTTAAAAAATGTAAACAGACAGACAGCCAGACAAACTTGACAAACCTGAGGCTTTCTTGGCAGGGTGAAGGAAGGACGCGGGGAGAGGGGGGGAGTGGAGGGGAGAGAGAGAGAGAGAGAGAGAGAGAGGGAGAGAGTGGGGGGTAGCTTGAGGACAGAACAAACTCTTGTAGTGTCTGTGCCGGTGATTTACCTGTAGCTGTATGATTAATATGATCGACCATTACCTCCATACAAATCCCAGTCCCAGCAGGATACTTGTGGCATGCAGCTAACTGCCTTCCATCGCTGCCTGCCAGTCTGTCTGTCTCCACATCTACTGTACCTCTGTGTTAACAAGGCTATTCATAATCATTAACCACAACTTGCTGTCAGCAGAGGTAGTCACATAGGTCAACATTGGCTTGGTCACGATTTTTAGTCTTCAGTCTATTATTCACGCTTTCTTGCTGGTGGTGTTATTGATTGGGATAATCAGTCGAGTGTCTCTTTCCATATTCTCAGTCATATTTCAAGTCCTCATTACCTTAGTTCACCTCTAGATAACTCTGCTAATTTTACAGAACCTAGACAATTTGACTGAACTGACTTTGTCATTTAAACACTTTAACAAAACCGTATGGTAGAGTATATTAATATAACTAACCCAACTGCAGTCGGTTTTATTGTAGGTGGTCTACCTGCTCTTCTATTGAGAGATGTATTGTTTACTGTCAATATTCCAGGATGACCTCCCACTTGGGTAATGACGCCCCCTGGCGATCATTCAGAGAAACTACTTCAGCTCCCGTACTAACGTAGGTAGGAAGGGCCTGTCACTCAAACCGGAGTGACCCGCCTCCAGGCTATATAAGCCCCCGGAGGCGGAAGTAACATCCTCTTTTCACTCTCTGCGATATCACATTCAGATAAGTTGAAACTCAGCCTTTGTATTATTATTCTTCGCGCATTAGCCTAAAGCGGTGGCATTGGAGTCGCCCACCGGCGAGTGTTGAATTAACCCGTACTTAAGAATACTTATTCTTGTCCCGTCCTAAAACGACGGTTATTTCCTTCTATAACAAAGGATTATTACTGCTTGTTCAGGCCTCCGCCGAAGCAAGCGTGGCATAGCATTAGCCGTTAGCTTGTTAGCTCGTCTGCTATTTGTTAACGTTAGCTACACTGCTTACCGCTTGTTCAGGCCCTGCCCGAATCAAGCGTGGCCTAGCCTTAGCCGTTAGCTTGTTAGCTCGTCTGCTTCTGGTTAACTCTATCTACAGTGCTTCGCCATGGATCCTCTGGCCTTCCTGCCGAGGCAATGTCCAGGCTGTCCAGGACTCATCGACGGACAGGATCTTCACCCTCTCTGTGTCGGCTGCATGGGCGTTGCACACGCCTTCTCTGCACTGAGTCCTCAGGGGAGAGCAGGACCTTTCTGTGACTTCTGCGTGGCCTACGACCACGATGTACTGGTACACCGGTTCTACCTAGCCAGGGCAGGCCTCGGGGCCTGCGCTCCACCAGGTGGGTCCACTGCTCTCAACCCCACAGCCCAGTCTTTCCTTCCCCAGGCGGCCCGCACCGTTGGTCAAGGTGCGGCGCTGCCTTCCGGAGATCCGTTTGGCAAACAGCGCGCCATTCCAAGTCAAGATGGCGCCGTGCTACATGAGACACCGCCTGCCGCGCAACCGACCGCAGCTAGCTCCACTGTCACTGGAGCTGGCGGGTCTGGTGAAGTCGCCGCTAAGAAGGCGACCAAGAAGGCTAACATCCCTCCGGTAGCCTTTTCCCCTTCGGGCGCGGTGCCCAAAAAGAAACGCTCGGATGTGACCGTCGGGGACGTTCCCCTCGACGTGAGCATCACCAAAACAGTCCAGACTTTCAGGCGAGAGTCGGACCTGAGCTCCTGTCAGAGCGAGGGTTCTGGTTCTGAATACTCTGGATACACGGCCGAGGAGGAGGAGGACTCCGTCGAGGGCGATGGTTCTCGACTCACGGTCACAGTGAAAGGTAATGCCCCTGCGGCTCCAGCACGTCAACTGGACGCCGCAGGGAGCTCCCAGTCCTCCTCAGGCACCACTGCCCCTCCACCCGCCAGTCAAGCGGGTGAAGCGGGAGCAGAGGACGTCGATTCTGCAGCAGAAATGCTGGATCATCTCACGGTCTACATGAGAGCTCTTGCCAGAGTTGGAGAGGAGTTGCCACCTCCTCTCCCCTCTGAAGAGGCCGAGGATGATGACGAAATGCCCGGGCAGGAGCCTTCGGTTCCCGCCCCGTATGTCCTCTCCAGGCTGCCGCTGGTGAAAGGTTTCACCAAGGCCCTCCATTCCTCATGGAAGACACACAAAGACCCCAGGAAGCTGCCTTTTTCTGTGTTGGATTTGGTTGGCGGTGCGGAGGCAGGCATGTCCACCTGCCCTAACCTGGACCACCTGTTGGCACAATCTTTTCTGGGTTCCGTCAGACCCCAGTACAAGGATGTAGGCACGGCTAAAAACGGGCCGTTTGTCGGCCCCGTCGGCACCAACCCGCCGGGGTTCACTGTCCTGGAGGACAAGCTGCAGTCGGACAGGGCTCGTAACGCCTACCGGTCCGCTGCTCTGGCCGCTAAGGACCTGAATTTAATCCAGCTCTTGCTCGCTTCCACCAAGGACCTGGTCAAAGGTCTGCCCACGGGGGAGCACACAGCTGAACTGAACACTTTATTTGACATCATGCTGAAGGTCAATTGGCATGCGGTTAAGTGGATGGGCAGGTCCATGGACTACAACCTCCAGTCTGAGAGAGCCCGCTGGCTCGACTATGTCGACCTCGAGCCTAAGAGGGACGTGGGCGAGAAGCCTCTAGGTCCTCGCGGGGAGATGTACAAGTCTCTCATTAACATGGAGAACAGTCCCACCACCCTCATGGGTGGGGGCTTGGAGCTGCTGCAGGGTAGAGTTACCTTCTTCAAGGCGGCTAAGGACATCGTCGAGTCCACCACAGTGCCACAGGAAGAACCGCAGCAAGCTAGGAGGGCGTCCCGCTCCTCCCGCGTCAAGGAAAGGGGCCGCTCTGCTTCTTTTAAGAAGCACTCGTCTTCCTCCAGGGGAGCCTCTGCAGCCAGGGCGCCTGACAGGCCCCGCAGCAAGGTTGTGGTTCCCGAGCGCGCTCAGCCGCGCCGCCCGTCCAAGGATGGCAGGCAGCAGTCTTCCTACCGCGGTGGCCGCGGTAGGGGACAGCGCAAATGACACTCGGAAGAGGGGGATTGTGCTGGGGCGGGGGTCCGAGGTGTCTCTCGGTCCCCCTCCCCCCAAACGAGGGCGTTTTTCGGTACCCCGTGTCGGGGAAATGAAAATGTGGAATTTGATGCCTCCTGTGTCGACAATAAAAATGTTGAAAGAGCAAAGTCTGTCTCTGTCCAACTCTCTCGCACTAGCACAGACGACCCCATCGTGCATGCCTCCTGTAGTAATGATGAAGTCCTGTCAGGACTCGATAATCAATCACAGGTTTTATCGGCAACCAGTAATGTTAATGTCAAACAATTATGTGGTTCCTCAAGCGCGCGAGTGGGATATCCCTCGCGTCGACAATATGACTCCTTTATGCATGCCTCCTGTAAGAATGATGGAGTCCCGTCAGGACTCTTTAATCAGTCAAAGGTTTTATCAGCAACCAGTAATGTTAACGTCAAACAATTATATGGTTCCTCATGCGCGCGAGTGGATTTTCCCTCGCGTGAGCGATGCTATGAATTTAACCTTGAGTCAGAAATTCTGTCGGCCTACTATGAGCCCGGGTCAAGGGACAAGCATAAAGGCCTTAGAGCAGGTATTAAACGTAAAAGTTCCTCTCCTGTCAGGGGAGAATGCTTTAGTTGTGGGCGAGTCTGTTTATCAGTCGAATCGCTTTGCTCTTCCTGTCGCTCTATCGAGCGAAAACCGAACGCTTCCGGTTTCACCGGATACGGATTCGCTAGCTACCCGCTTCCGGTCCGGCCGCAAAAAAAAAAAAAGCTCCGCTAGTCAAGCGGTACAATCAGAAGGTGTTCCCGCCTTGCGGCCTATTGAACCCCTGCGCTCCGCATCCGGGTGTTCCGGATACGGATACGCAGGTTCCCCACTTCCGGTCCCGCCGCAAAATAGCTCCGCTAGTCAAGCGGTACAACCAGAAGGTGTTTCCGCCATGCGGCCTATTGAACCCTTGCGCTCCGCATCCGGTCGTTCCGGATACGGATACGCAGGTTCCCCACTTCCGGTCCGGCCGCCAAAAAGCTCCGCCGTCACGGAAGCACAGTGGTGGGGTTTCTCTCGCTCAAAACACGCTAGCACGCTGCGCGCGCCAGTGGAAGTTATGCAACCCGAGCCATTGGGTATTTCGAACGATAACCAGGGGTTACAGGTTACAGTTCGCAGACATACCCCCGCTTTCGAGCAGGGTTATTCATACCAGGGCGCGTGGTTTAAAAGCAAGTCTTTTGAGAGAAGAGATCAGCTCATTGCTAAGCAAGGGTGCTATAGTGGAGCTGGACAGGACCCAATCCCGCATGGGATTTTGGAGCTGTTATTTCCTGGTGCCCAAAAAGGGGGGGGGGCTACGTCCCATCCTGGACCTAAAGGCACTAAACGTGTACCTGAAGAAATACGTTTTCAGGATGCTAACTGTACCCACCATGTTACGGTCGGTCAGGCAAGGGGATTTCCACTGTTCAGTGGATCTGAAGGATGCTTATCAGCACGTCCAGATTTATCCCCCACACAGGAAATTCCTACGGTTCGCCTTCGAGGGTCGCCTGTACGAGTATACAGTACTCCCTTTCGGTCTGTCACTGAGCCCGAGGGTTTTCGTGAAAGTGACCGAAGCAGCCATCGCCCCGCTGAGACAGCAGGGCGTCAGGTTGGCGACGTACATCGACGATTGGATGATTTCAGCGAGCTCCGCCCACGAAGTGGCGCGTCACACACAAGTGGTTTTGGCTCACCTGAAGGCCTTAGGTTTCATAGTCAACCACGGCAAGAGCATGCTGACTCCAGCAAGTCGTCTTACATTCATTGGGGTCCTTCTGGACTCATCCGACATGTCGGCCCGTCTCTCGGAGGAGAGGGTGGACAGGTTTCGGGAATGTCTCGACTCCTTTCAAGTGGGCCAGGAGGTCACTTACAGGAGTTGCATGGTACTGACGGGAATGATGGCTTCCGCAGTACATCTGTTGCGTTTGGGCAGGTTTCATATGAGACCTTTTCAAAGATGGATGTTATCCCTCGGGATCCCGCCCTCCTTGAAGTACAAGAAGGTTACGGTTTCCCCTTCCTGCGCGATCGCCCTGTCTCCGTGGCTGGTGGAGGGGTTCCTCACCAGCGGAGTCTCGATTGGCGAGGTGGTTTCCCGCAAGTCGATCACGACAGACGCCAGTCTCAGTGGATGGGGAGCCACTTTCGAGGGGCGCACAGCGCAGGGGCTTTGGCCTCTGGAGATGAGGGGTCGTCACATCAACTATTTGGAGTTGATGGCTATACTCCTGGCGCTCAAGCATTTCGAGCCTTGGATTTTGCATTGTCACGTCCTGGTCGGAACAGACAATACGACGGCCATGTTTTATGTCAACAAACAGGGGGGCCTGTCGTCGTTGCCACTGGACCGTCTGGCTCGAGAATTGACGGTTTGGTGCTTGTCGCGCCTCAAGTCGATCAGGGCCTTACACGTCCCAGGTCTCCTCAACAGCGGAGCAGATCTCCTGTCCAGGGGAGGTCCTCGCTACGAGGATTGGTCTCTCCACCCCAGGGTGGCGAGCCAGATTTTTCGCAAGTTCGGTCAGCCAGTGGCGGACCTGTTTGCGTCAGCGGAGAATACGAAGTGTCCGTTGTTCTTCGCGGTGAAGGGCAGTCCTCCCTTGGGGTTGGACGCCTTAGCGCACACGTGGCCGAGAGGTCTATTGTACGCGTTTCCCCCCTTCGACTTAATCCGACCCACTCTGGAGAGAGTCAGGAGGTTCGGTCTGGAGATGCTCCTGGTGGCTCCCTACAAGG
This sequence comes from Nannobrachium achirus, assembly GCF_963921795.1. NCBI lineage: Eukaryota > Metazoa > Chordata > Actinopteri > Myctophiformes > Myctophidae > Nannobrachium > Nannobrachium achirus. The sequence goes on along the minus strand of NC_137825.1, from coordinate 37,942,605 downwards.
GCACGTGGAGATCGGCGATCGCCCCTCTCCTTTGCGAACCGGGTTGGCAGCTGCCTCAGTGCAGGGACCTGTTGAGTCAGGCCAGGGGGGAGATCTTCCACCAAGACCTGCAGGTCCTAGACCTGTGGGTTTGGCACGTGAAAGGTTAAACCTGCTGGCAGCCGGTTTTTCTTCTGAAGTGGTTGCTACCATTCAGAGTGCTAAGGCGCCCTCTACGAGGGCGTCTTATGATGGAAGGTGGAATGCCTTTGAGGACTGGTGTGAGTCGCGTGTTCCACCTGTGGTGGCTCATGTGGCGTCAGCCCAGGAAATTCTGGAATTTATGCAGAACCGCTTGAAAAGTGGTCTGGCATTTTCTACCCTTAGGGGGTATTTGGCGGCTATTAATGCCTGTCACCTGGGGGTGGCGGGCAAGGCACCTTCTAAAGTCCCGGAGGTCATCAAGTTCATGCAAGGAGTTGAACGTTTGAGGCCGGTGACTAGGTCTTTGTTCCCAGTTTGGGATCTGCAGGTGGTTCTAGGGGGCCTATGTCGGGCTCCCTTTGAGCCGCTTGTAGGGATGCCTTTGAAACTTTTGAGTTTCAAGACGGCTCTTTTGCTGGCCTTGGCCACGGCTAAAAGAGTTGGTGACCTGCAAGCTCTCTCGGTGTCTGCGGAGTGCATGCAGTTTATGAACAATGATCTCAAGGTGTTGCTCAAGCCTCATCTTAAGTTTGTTCCTAAGAACATGGTGGTTCCTAAGGAGCCTGTTGTTCTTCTGGCTTTTCATCCTCCTCCGTTTGTCTCGGTGGAGGATGAACGGCTGAATTGCCTTTGTCCTGTCAGGGCATTGAAGGCCTACTGTGACAGGACTGCTGGTTCTAGAGCTTCTTCTCAGCTCTTCGTGGAAATGGGCAATGTTCTTGTCAGAAAGCCGGTGTCTAGACCCACTCTTTCGAGGTGGATTGTGGATGCTATTAGGCTGGCTTACTCTAGTGCGGGTGTGGAAGTGCCGGCGGCACTTAAAGCCCATAGCACTAGAGGTGTGGCTACTTCGTGGGCACTGGCAAAGGGAGTCTCCGTTCAGGAGATTTGTGTTTCGGCGAATTGGTCTTCGCCTTCTACCTTTGCAGCCTACTATCACCTGGATATCGAATCCTCTTCGCTAGCGCATTCGGTTCTGGGTGCAGTTGCCTCCTCTACGTCATAGAGGAGTCGGATCTTCCCCTCCCACAGGTGGGCATGTAGCCACCTGGGGTATTTTGGGGGGACCCTGTGTTTTCCTTATATAGTGTGTCTTACTTATAAGGCGGACTTGTCCTTTTCATTTAGTTGAATGAGGCGGACTTCGGTCTGTCAGGGTCTCTCCTTATTTTCTCATGCCTTCACACCCAGGTCCGGTGGGCCTGGGACCTTCTGGGTGATGGGTCACGCCCGTTTGGGCTGTGCTCACCCGTATGAGGGGTGTGTGGGGGTATGAGAGTAGGTTGTGGCTTAGAGGGGAGTTTAAGAATCCCAAGTGGGAGGTCATCCTGGAATATTGACAGTAAACGGTAGGTTCCGTACGGAACCATTGTTTACTTAGATATGGAAGGATGACCTCCCACGTAATGCCCCTCTGTTTCACTGAATGTGGCAGAGAGTGGTATTAAGAGGATGTTACTTCCGCCTCCGGGGGCTTATATAGCCTGGAGGCGGGTCACTCCGGTTTGAGTGACAGGCCCTTCCTACCTACGTTAGTACGGGAGCTGAAGTAGTTTCTCTGAATGATCGCCAGGGGGCGTCATTACCCAAGTGGGAGGTCATCCTTCCATATCTAAGTAAACAATGGTTCCGTACGGAACCTACCGATCCTGTGCTCTTATAGGACTATGTTAGGCAAGAGGTATTGCAATTTATCCTGCTCAATAAGCCATCCATTATGTATTTTATATGTTGAACTTGTTTGATGGTTTTGGCTGTAGATCTACTATTTTTGAAAAAGAAAATTGAGACAAATTGGTTGCGGCTGTTAAATTGAGGCCAAGTTACTTATGACAGTGTTTCTCAAACCTTTATATTTCAAGGTCTTCCCTTAACTCTGACATTGTACAAATGGAACCAAATGAACCCTAACGGGTTCATTTGGTTCCATTTGTACACTGCCAGAGT
>NC_137825.1:37930475-37937975 GCF_963921795.1 Nannobrachium achirus | reverse complement strand
TGCGTGCGTGTGTGTGAGAGAGAGAGAGAGAGAGAGAGAGAGAGAGAGAGAGAGAGAGAGAGAGAGATTGGGTGTATATGTGTAAGAGAGACTGCTGTAGTGATAAAGTGCTTTTTATCCATAGAGATGTTTTTATGCTTCTTATCAGCTGTGGCATATTACCCAGACCTCAGCATATTGCTCAGTAATAATTCAAAATTATGGCCTAGTCATTTCATTGCATGTACTCACACACACGTGAGCACACACACACACACACACACACACACACACACACACACACACACACACACACACACACACACACACACACACACACACACACACACACACACACACACACACACACACACACACACACACACACACACACACACAATTACTGTAACCTGATGTCTTCATAGGTGAATACACATGCAAAAACACACAAATTAATCTGTCTCTCTTTCTCTCTCTCTCTCACACACACACACACACACACACACACACACACACACACACACACACACACACACACACACACACACACACACACACACACACACACACACACACACACACATACTTAAATATATGCACTCAGTCAGCAGAATGTGTATATAATTCATGTTTTACAGCGTTGAAGAAAACTGCTGTTCTGAAGGTTGCTTTGGTTGTAACCCCTAGTAACCCCTTAAACTCTACACTCTGCATGTATATGTACATGTGTATGTGTTGCTGTGGTAACGTGTGGAAACGCTGCGTGTTTGAGGTGTGTGTGTGTGTGTGTGTGTGTGTGTGTGTGTGTGTGTGTGTGTGTGTGTGTGTGTGTGTGTGTGTGTGTGTGTGAATGAATGATATTTCAAGATAGACGGGTGTAATTTAAATACTGTATTTCAGCCATGTCCCATTTAACATATGGTATCCAGCAGATACTGGTGAATGAATGCAATCACATTTCATAATTAATTAATGGTTTTGTAAGCCACTTCTTGTCATTCAGACCCATACTGGTGTCAATATATCTACAGTACTTGAACATTTTCTGTTAAAGAATAATTAAAACAATTGCAGAGTCATTCAAATCTTACCACACCAATGTGAGTAATTGAGTCATTTGATAATCATCATTTAATACTTAATAAGTCATGGATGTTTTGAATTTCATTTGCCAGTCTTTTCTCCACAGAATCCACGGCCAGACTTTTTAAATCAATTGATTCAACACATTTAATGTGTTGGATTACTTATCTCAAGGAAGTTTCAAGTCTCTGAAGGAAATTAGATTTTCATAGCATGCTAAAAAATGAATGTAATCTAAAGGCTTCCTTGAAAATGTAACAAACCACGGCTTAGGAGAAAGTTGAACGCAACTCCCTGCTCTTCTATGGAGACACGTACCGTAGATCCTGTCCTGTAACAAGAGATATTGCATGAAGCTCAAAGCGCAATTTGAGCTCTGCTCAAACAGGCTTTCTGTATGTGGGGTGCCCGCTGGCCTAGTGGTCCAGGTGCATACCACATACTGTATAAGGCTAATGCGTGTTGCAGGTTCGAATTCCGATCCCGACGACCTTTGCTGCTTGTCCCCATCTCTCTCTCCCTGTATCCTGTCCTATCTTCACTGTAATACTATCAATACTGGCATAAAAGCCCCAAAAATATCTTACAACAATAGACATTTTGAAGCTCACATATGAACCTGGGTAACAATCCTAGATACAGTAGAGGACATACTGTAAGTATAAGTGACTTACTAAGTACATAACTTAACCACTTAAGTGTTTAAAAATATAGCAGAAATAGCAGTTAAGCTCATCACAATGCATCGCATCGTGATGGGTAGAAGATTGGCTATCTTTTCTACACGTCGTACAAAGATGTATATTGTGCTTAACTGGTTAATGGGGAAAATGTCAATCTGCCTATGTGCGGTTTCACAATGAAAGACTGAGAACACACATGATTTTATTAATGACTGTAATAGTAGAGTGCTTATTTTAGTTACAAATGTATCTGGCAGGCGGCTGATGAAAATTGGTTATAGGCTTATAATGCCATCTGTGGTTGGGGTTTCAGGTTCCCCAGCAAAAACCACATGGTTGATTTGGCAGGATGCCTGTTTAACGAAGTTGAAAAATGTGTTTGTTAGTACACACAGTACACTGTATGTCCTGTGGGATGATGCATTCTATCTATCTACAGCAGGGGTCTTCAACGTTTTCAGGCCAAGGACCCCTTAGTCGAGAGAGAGATGAAGCAGGGACCCCCATAGATTCCATATAGTTTCATTGTTTGACAGCACATACATCAGTGTATTTTGGATTCATGTCAATTTGTGTTTTCAGATATTTAACCACTTGAACCGTCAATACTTAATAAACTTGACATTTCACTCTGTACTTAGTCTGCTCTTTTTCCCCTCTACACCAAAGCTCTTTGCCGAAAATAGCTGATCTACAAGCTTCTAGATCGGCTATTTTTGGCTAAAGTTCTCAGAATATGGACACTAGGGTTCAATCAGTTAAAACAATGAGAAAAAAAACTTTCTATCACTCAAAGACCCTGTTGAAGACCCATGATCTACAGTATATGTCTCTCTGTCTCTGTCTGTCTGTCTGTCTGTCTGTCTGTCTGTCTGTCTGTCTGTCTGTCTGTCTGTCTGTCTGTCTGTCTGTCTGTCTGTCTGAAGTAAGTTGTCTCACAGCCTCTCTCACGTATGCGCACGCACGCACACACACACACACACACACACACACACACACACACACACACACACACACACACACACACACACACACACACACACACACAGCTATGAGCTATTTTCTGTCAAATACTAATAAACGACTCTGTACTAGATGAAATTACTTATTTCAGATGTGTTATGGTTTCTTGTACTGTGTTGCTTTCTACCTCTAGGTCAAGGTGAATCCAGTCAATGTGACTCCGCCCATTCAGGCTGTGGACCAAGACAGAAACATACAGCCCCCCTCTGAAAGGCCAGGCATTCTGTACTCCATTCTCATTGGTAGGTTTTGAATGTCACACGCTGTTGTGACTGACAGGTTGCAGAAACATGCAGCCTCAAAAGCGAGTATCCGTTTGCTTGAAGCATATTTGCTCCAGGCACGATTGTGTCAGACGAACCTAGGGAATTAACACTTAGGCATCGTTCCTACGGGGGCTTTAGACTCTGATGTGCTGCAGTCATCCTTAGAATATGTCATCAGTGTATGTACGTATGTTCTCAAACGTTTTTATGTCAAGGACCTCCAACTTAATATGTACTCAGCCTCGGAACCCCTTCTTAAAGGATATTGTGCCAGTGTTGTTAGAATGTTTCATAAATATTCAATCATTTTCAAGGCACTTAACAGAATAAGAAAGACTGTTTTAATTATTCAAAGTTTCAAGAAGTTTCAAACAGAAAACTCCCTACAAACATAATTATTTTCAGGAATAGTACCTGTACTTTTGTGGGACAATATTTTCATGTCTCAAAGTGAATATAAAAATAAGTGCTGAATGAAGAGAGCCTCGCGCAGTATGGTTCAAAGAAAGTGCCAGCTATGAAGATGACACACACACACACACACACACACACACACACACACACACACACACACACACACACACACACACACACACACACACACACACACACACACACACACACACACACACACACAGTAATAATCACAGTTGTTATATATATGTGTATGTGTGTGTTTGTGTGCGACTGTGAGTGAGTGCGTGTGCACGCTTGTGCGTGCACGTGTGTCTGACTGTTTGCTTAAATAGAAGCATGCCCACCTGTGGAGAGCAAAGATGAGAAAATTGGTAGTGTCAGCCAATGTTTGGAAAGCATTTGATGCCTTTGAAAGCGTTTGACTCATACAGTATTTGTAGATACACTCTTGTGTATTATTTGATTGTACAATCAACTGAATGTGTGATCTGCCACCCTGACTGTCTGTGCCTTTGTTGTGTCTCTTCCTCAGGAAAACCAGAGTCCTACACAGAGTACTTCACTTTGAACAGAACCTCAGCTGAACTGCAGCTACTGAAACCCATCGATAGGGAACGTTACCAAAGATTTGACCTGGTCCTCAAGGTATGGACTTAAACATGTGTCTGCAAATAGAGATGTTGCATGCAGTTATTGCGCTGAACTAAAGACATTTCTTTTGTCCTTTTATGGAAACTGGTCACTTAGGACTGTACAATATGATGCATAGGATACATTACTAATAGGGTACCTTTATTCAGTCCAAATGTCTAGGAGACATTAAGTGGTTCCTTGGCTGATCAGGTAGTTTATCCCATAATGCCATGTGGTGAGGACAATGATTCTAACATGCTGTTATTAAATGAATAAAAAAGCTCAAAAACATCAACAGAGAAGTGCATTTGCTGTGCAAGAAACTTCTAATTTCATTGGTCACATGATGACACTACCTTTCCACTGTAGATTGTATCATTTAATCACCTTGTGAAAGAATTAAAAACCCTCCTAACTAGGTATGCTTTTTTTGCAAACAGGACACAGCCATACTATGACGATTGTGGTCAATCTGTTTGTTGTCTAAAATAAATTGTCCACATCGACTAACACTTCCCACGAGTGCTGCTCCACAATGCCTGAGGCATCTGTTAAGGTTTGAGCATGCAGTTTATTACTTTGCTGTTAATTCCAGGGTCTTCCAGTTGAATGCAATCTCTCCTGAGGATTTTAAATGGCTGTAATTGTGAAGCAATGAAATAGTGGTGTTCTGTTTGTGGATGTTTTTAATCTTGATTATATCTCGGGCTGGTAATAGAATTAAGCCACTGGGCATGCATCACTTTCTGCTCGAGCTGAAAATGACTCGGAAATTGAACATTGTTTGTGGGTTTGTTGTGATAAGTTTTGAGATATTGAGCTATAAAGTTTTCTCACTACATAGATCAACCATTTTAATTGTTTTTACTACCTTAAGGGTGATCACACCGAGACAAATCGCTACAAGCGCGGGCGCTTCAGAAACGTCTTGGCAAACAGGGCTGTGACCACAGAAAACTGGTACACTTGGTGCTCTTGGTTAACAATGCACTGTGATTGCATTGTGCAGTGACAATGCAACCTTTGACTAAGAGATTTAATCACAACTTCATCTGCAAAGTAAATTAAAGTACGGAAGTAAATGATCACATACTTTTCTAGTTTTAATAATTCATGACCTAGTTTATACATCACGAAATCGTGATTCTGCAACAAGGAGTGATTTTTGTACCTCTGTTGTTTAAAGGCCCCTCATTATGTGATTTAAATTTGGGGGGCAAACTTTTGAAGCCAATCATAGCCAATCGGAATGGATAATGAGAAATGTGTACTGATTTGATCCTACGGTTCAAGTCATGAAGTGGCCTGTTACAGGCCACCGTCCCTGCCTCTGCCCATTCCGGTCTGGCAGAGAGAATCAGCTGCAAGATTGACTGGCTCCATATACTCTCTATACTGTGTGTGTGCTGTGTGTGTGTGTGTGTGTGTGTGTGTGTGTGTGTGTGTGTGTGTGTGTGTGTGTGTGCGTGTGCGTGTGCGCGTGCGCGTGCACGTGTGTGCGTGTTATTTGGATCAATGACGGTTTGTCATTTAAATGGACATTTACGAAAATGAGTTTTCAGCCTGCTAATAGCATCTATTTGTTCCAGAATGTAGAAGCACAAACGTTATTTACTTGAATCAAAGCTCTTCTCTCTTTATCTGTCTGTCTGTCTGTGTGTCTGTCTGTGTGTCTGTCTGTCTGTCTGTGTCTCTGGTTCTCAGGCAGAGCAGGATAATGGTCACCCCCTCCCAGCCTTCGCCAACCTCCAAATCGAAATTCTGGATGAGAACAACCAGGCTCCCTACTTCCTGGAGGCACGTTACCATGGCTACGTCAGTGAGGCAGCGCCCGTGGGTACCACCATAGCGACCAACGCAACCTTGTCTGCGCCGCTGGCTATCGTGGCTCTGGATAACGACGTAGAGGAGGTGAGGATTACACATACGCACGCGCGCGCACGCACACGCACACGCACACACCTTGTATTTTCACATCTCACTTTGTATGATAGTGTCATGCAAAAGTAGCTCTTTTTTATCTTTACCTATAATGACAAGCCCAAAATAGGGATGCCAGGTTAACCCACCAAGACCTGAGGCCGATTCTACAAATGCCTTCTAAATCAGTAGTTCTCAGATTTTTCAAAAACAGCAGATGTCTCTTCGTACCACACTGCCAGCTTGTATGTCTGCTATTTTTGAAAACCAAAACGCAAAATATATAAATCTAAAATGACACGGATGCATTCCCGGTTTTAATGGGTTTAAAGGTTGTTAAATCTGTTTTGAGTTTTCTAAATATTTAACAGTCAATGAAAAGTTTAACAAGAACTTGTGACTATAATAATAATGACATTAGATCCATTGGATCACTAGGGTTCTTTTTTCCACCCGAGATAATGCTCAGAGGCACCTATTTACGCATAAACACACACCACTATTATGTTTGCATTATTTGAGTAAAAGCAACTAAATGATGAGTGCTGTACACATCACCCAATGTCATGAATTGTCTTGTCACCTCCCTTTATAGCTGGAAGCCAACGAGGTGCCTGTAGGTATCAGATGATTGAACAGAATGTTGTGGAACTCATAGATATTACATACGAGATGCCACATTGGCCACTGGATCGTAGCTCAATGTTGCTGCCATATTGGTACGGGCAACTTGCCATGACTCCACTGCAAGAAATATGCCTGATTCGTATATAAGTACCTGGAGAGTGGAGACTAAGGCCTTTTCTGTTCTATAATCATAACTGTTATTATCTATGTCAGATAAGGTTTTGTTAGGAGCACACATTTATGTTGAGAGACCTCCTTCAAAAGACATACAGTACATGCAATGCTTGCCTGGAACACATGGTTCCTACTGTATGAACAGCAGTGGCCAATGTGGTATATCTATGTGGATGAATATCTATGGAGAAACTGTGTTATTTTCCTTCCTTCTACAGTACTTGACTTCACAAAACTTTCAACCAGTAGATTTACCACTACAGAAAAGTTAAGGATTCATCCCCTAAATGCGACACATTTTATTTTGCTGCATTTCTGTGAATAAAGAGTTTGAGCAGAAAACAAAACAAAGTGTATCACTGGTTCTCAACGTCGGGTCCGGGGACCGCCCGGGGGTCCAGAGTGTACAAATGGAACAAATGGAATGGGCTCCATTGTGGTTCCATGTGTACACTCAGAGTTTATGGACTGTCATGCTGGCCTCTTGCACCTGTTTATAGCCCTATAGTGAGCCTTGAGTTTAGAGTGCAAACGTACCTACAGTACCTACACTCTCAGAGTTACATTTACATTCTACAGTGTAGATAGGGAGTCCCATGAATTCTAAATGAATTAGGAAATAGTGGTCCGTGGCCTATTGCATATCAAACTGAGGATCCTTGAAATGAAAAGGGTTGAGAATCACTGGTGTGAAT
>NC_137825.1:37905475-37925475 GCF_963921795.1 Nannobrachium achirus | reverse complement strand
TCCCTAATCCTATAACTTATTGTCTCCACCAGCCGAAGGCTGAGGGGAGAGTATGTTTTCCCCTCCGTCCGTCCGTCCGTGCGTCCGTCCGTCCGTGTGTCCGTGTGTCCGTCCGTGTGTGTGTGTGTCCTCGCAGTTTGTGTGCAGCTAATCTCAGTCGCCGTTGGCCCGGTCGCTGCCAAAGTGAGCACACACATTCCCTGGATGCCAATCTAGAACCTCTGCCCTAAATTTTTCAAATGGGCTTTTTCTAGCGCCACCTAGTGGCCGATGTTCGCAAGACACATTTCTGTGCACTACTCTTACAGATTTTGTCCAAAAATCCTACAAATCGGTAGGCAGTATCTCGACAGTCATGTGATCGACACGGATCTGTCCGATTTTGCATATTCCATCCTGATTGGCTAAGATTGGCTTCCAAAGTTTGTGGGATTGAGCCGTTTTGAACAAAATGCCTCAAATCACAAACGCAAAGTGCAATTATCATGAAATCGCGCACACACGTTACCACTAGGCCGAGGAAGAAATGCCACTTAATTTTTTTTTAATCAGCCTCATGGTGGCGCTATAACAGCCCGATTTGTGGTTTTACCTATAACTCCACCGATCAGTTTCAAACTTTGTAAGCGCACTCCCTAGAGGCTAAGGATAAACCTTTGCCCTGCATTTTTCACATCAGCCTTTTATAGCGCCACCTTTGGGCTGACTTATGTAAAACACATTTTTGGATATTACTCCTTGAGATTTTATCCAAAAATCATGCAAATCGGTACACAGTATCTCTATAGTCATGTGATCAAGTCCGATCCGTCTGATATTTCACATTCCATCCTGATTGGCTAATATTAGCTTCCAAAGTTTGCAGGATTGCTCCGTTTTTGAACAAAATGCCTCAAATCAGCAACGCAGCTTGCGATTACCGTGACATTTGCCACACATATTCCCACTAGGTCAAGGAACAAATGCTACCTTTTTAACATTGTCCTGTTATAGCGCCACCAGCAGGTAGACTTTAGCAAAACTCATTTTTGGAACACAATGCTTGAAATCATGCATGCAGCGTCCGATTGCCATGAAAGATCTAAGGTGAAGAACATATGCCACCCTTTTTACATTGGCCTATTATACAGTAGCACCACCAGGACGCACGGCCTGGTGGAGACCTGTGCTCGGAAGAGCACTGCTTCTAGTTGTTACTGTAATTAATATAAATAACATAATATTCAGTAATTTTTAATAGCTTCATATTCTTCTGACTATCTGAAAGAACCACAGAGCTCATTGTCTCCACCAGCCGAAGGCTGAGGGAGAGTATGTTTTCCCCTCCGTCCGTCCGTCCGTGTGTCCGTGTGTCCGTGTGTCCTCGCAGTTTGTGTGCAGCTAATCTCAGTCGCCGTTGGCCCGATCGCTGCCAAACTGAGCACACACACTCCCTGGATGCCAATCTAGAACCTCTGCCCCACATTTTTCAAATCAGCCTCATGGTGGCGCTATAACAGGCCGATTTGTGTGGCCTGGTTGTTACCAGCTAATCTCCGGCGCCGTTGGCCCGATCGCTGCCAAACTGAGCACACACACTCCCTGGATGCTGATTCAGAACCTCTGCCCCACATTTTTTAAATCAGCCTCATGGTGGCGCTATAACAGGCCGATTTGTGTGGCCTGGTGGAGACCTGTGCTCGGAAGAGCACTGCTTCTAGTTTGTATATCGTTTTGCCTTGGCCTGTCCTATTTTTTTCTCTTCAATTGAAATTAAATATTGGATTTTTGTCTCAGAAATGCAACAAAGAATAATCTCCATGAATTCAAGGCTTCAATGGGTGAGTAATTGATAGTCAAAAGGTAATTTTGTGCGTGACCTATCCCTTTCATTTCCTTCCCTCCAAAATAGCTTACTATGGTTTTTTTTTGTTTTGTTTTTTTGCGCACACACACACACGCATGTGGCTGAGTGTACAGGTTCAGCCTACAGTATGTACAAGCCAGCATAGGGTCTGTGTGCATGAATGAACATAAAAAAATGGAAAGGCCAGACGTTTTAGTCTATTGATTGAAAGGCAGAGCACAGTAATCATTGTGAGAGCCTTGCTGAAGAAATTAAACTCACAAGAGACTGGATAGAGGGAGGGAAAGAGAGAGAGAGAAGGGGCCCCGGGGAGAGATGAGCCATCAGAGATGAACATTATATAAAGTACTTCGGCTCTTTCTTTTGGCAACAAGCGCTTTGATCAACCAACGCCCCCACATGAGAATATTAGTAGTGGTTTCCCTTCTGTGTATCCGGGGTTTGTGCAGTTTCCTCGGACACATGCTGGTTCTTTAGCATGCTGCGCGCGACAGTAGTTAAAGTAAACAGAGCTAGCTTTGCACACAAAGCTGGGCACAAAGAGGTGAAATATGATATTAATCTTCTTGTCGCGCAGCGGTAAGTGGAACAACAAGGCTTTAGTCGCCAAATGCTGCTGTGTGCCTGTGGGGCTTTGCACATATCCACAGTATGCACACACATACAAAAGTATAGTATTTCTGGCTATATTGGAAAGTGTAGTGTAAAGCGACATGGGGAGGAAAGGCAAAACAGGTATTGAGTATATGTGCCTCATCCTGTTGATATACAAGTAATTTGGAGGTAGGAATGTAGGTAGGAAAGGTAGGACAGATGGCGTGACCCACGTCACCTGTCGTGTGGTTAGTTTGCTTAGGCTGTGCTTTTTTTTGCATAATGTCTGTTTTTTATTTAAGCCTTTCAACGTTGGCAGTGATTATGTACGACTCTAGTACACTTTGGATATTGGATTTTGTCAGACTTGCTGGACTTGATCTCATATCTATCCACATCTTTCTCGTCAGCTGAGATACTTTGTGGACAAAGGGAGAGGGTAACAACAACAACAACAATGGCACCTCTTCTTCTCCAAAGAAAGAGCCACTGGGGAAGGAGAAATACAGAACTGACAATGGACAACAGAAAACGGCTTAAGTCAAAACCACATTGAGTGCTTATCCTGAGGATAAAGCTGGAAAATGTACAGTTGATCCAGATCAAATTGATAATTATGATGATGATGATGATGATGAATTTTATTTGTATAGCACCTTTCAAAACAAAGTTCCAAAGTGCTGCACAGAGCAGATCGATGCTCGATTGCTCTTGTGTTGATTCCCACAGCAACAGTGTGAAGTCACTGGCTTCTTTCAGCGCAGCGCCTTCTGCTGCTGTTATTAGACATGGGAGGATGTTATAGGTGATCACCTCTGTGTTTCTGGCATTTAACCTTGGCACACTCTTGTCTCCACTCTGGCCAAGAGCACCTGTCCCTGCTCCACGTTGTCAGAAGGCAGACAGATGTCATCTGCACAGTCCAAGCCCGTTAGGACTACAGCATAGTGATTTTGGACCTCCTAAATGTTATAGTGAGCCCAAGTTTCTTCTCCTCTTCACTGATGGACAACCATACCACATAGTACAGGACTACAATGAAGAGGACACAGGATGTCATACTCCTCAGTGTTGCCATCTGGGGTCACTGCCTTGAATCTTATTATATATAATAATAATACATCAAACTTAGTTATATAACGCTTTTCATAGTACTCAAAGCCGCTGTACAAAACAAAATAAAAACAACTTTATTAGGACAAAATTAAAAAGGCTAAAAGCTAAAGAAGTACATTAGCAAAGACACACAAAGATTAAAAGCTGAAGGGAGAGTAGAGTATCTTGTGCCATGTAATGGAAAATAATAATATCCAGCAAGGGCCAAGTGTTGATCGTTTATTAGGGAGATTTCAGCAGAGCAACAGCATACAGATCATAAGGAACTGTCGGGGCACAAGCCTCCTGAGTTATCATATGGGACACCTCTTATAGTGTCCACTCTATCAGAGATGCTATTCTAAATGGTCTTGCAAGGATATGTGTTAAAGATGAAGGACACACACATACTGTAGTTACAGAAGTACATGATTTACTGACAGAGTAAGAGTAAGCATGGGGGAGTCAGCTCAGCTGTTAGATTGACAGCTGTAGTTGAGTTAGAATTAGCATGTTGATGTGAAAGTTTGAGGCCCACAAGTACACAATACATACGTTTGGTACTCCATACATTTCTGTTACATAATTTTCACTCAAATAATTGCAATTCATTATTTAATTGTGTTTTTGTCGTTGACAATTACATTTCTGTTTGGCTTGTAGGCTTTGAAGTTGCACATGGCAGATATGACACATAACCTAAATATACAAAGAAATGAAAAAGAAAATTGGTGATTCATAGCGTATGTAGTATCTACCCCTTTTCACCGTCTGTGTGAATTAAACTATGTCATATGCACGGCCGTTGCTACACGAAAGAAGCAACATCTTTTATTAAAGTATAACTTTTTTTCACATGGCCAAAATCTAAAAAATAAAAATTAAAAAGAGGGTTGGGGCACACTGCAGAAGATCAAGCAGTAGCACTGCAGAAGCAAGATGTGAGACTGGTGTAAGACCCTTGACAGTTCATTGGCCACACACTGTTTTCTCTAGTTTCTCCTCGTGTCATTGGTGGAATACAGAAACACTACTTTTAATTTGTGGCCGTGCATGTTTGCCCTTGGACACTATTTTTTGTAGTGCGTGCGTGCGTGCGTGCGTGCGTGCGTGTATGCGCGCGTGTGCGCGTGTGTGTGTGGCATGAAGCAATATAAAAGTTAGAAAGCCTGCAAATGTGGGAGTTTGGGGTATTGATTTGAAGTGGAACAGAGCAGGAATCCTCTGGAGAATGCTGCTTGGCATTTTAACCAGCAGGTAGGCTGGACAGTGTCTGACACACTACAGTAATGACTCCAATGCAGTGGTAGAAGGAAAAGTAGCAATACCACGATAAATTAAAGAAGTGCTGTAGTTCACCCCCAAAATGTATTTTTTTCGTATTCATTACTCACCCCATTGAGAGATTATTATTATTGTCGCATTCCTGAGCCAATAATTTGATTGATTCTTTGTGGCTACATTTATTATAATCACATTATTGGCTTAGGAATGTGACATAAACTAAAAAGATATCCATGAATTCAAGTCTCCATGGGGTGAGTAATCGATGGGAAAAAAAGTCATTTTGGGGGCGAACTACTCCTTTAAAGATGGGGCGCCATGATTTTCCCCTCTATAAAACATGATTATCTACTATTATGATTATACTAGGAGGAAGAATTTTTCCCAAAAAGTGTACAGAAAGAGTTAAAATGTTGTTTTTATGTGGCCACACCCACCAGTTCATTGGTATGCGTGGTTGTCATGGTGGGTGGTGACCCAGCTGAAGTTAGCCACACCCACATGTGTTGGGTGAATGGTAATTAGGGGAGGGGTTGATTCTACGATGTAATAAGTATGGGTGTTTTTGGAACGGCACGTCTGACCCAGCAGGTGGCATCCTCCAGCTAAAAACCCAAATAAAAAGAGAATGCATAATTGCGCATAACAACCACACCAGGGGGTCTAATGAAGTACTGTCAAATCTCATAGACACATGAAAACCAGAAAAAGTACAAAACTATGGCACCACCTCTTTAAGAAGTAAAAGGCATTGTAAAATTACAAATCGGTAGTTTAAAAATGACGATCTACAGTATATGTAGATCAGTTATTTTCATCTAAATCTGCAATGTAAACCCACATTTTCAAATAGTTGTGGTTGAGTAGAAGTATCAAAAAATGGAAATACTCAATTAAAGTAGGCCTACCTCAAAATCATACTTAACACATCGGATGCCCACGTGGTGTCTACAAGTCAATTTCTTTGATGTCGCTGGAGGCCCACGACGCGTTTGGCGCGTTGTACAGTAAACTATACTGTACTGTAGCTACTGCACTTGGCTACCACGGTGATGAAACAAACTCCATTTCCCAACATGCAGCGCGCAATTACGTCACCCGGACGTGCTGTGTGTCTCGTTGACTTCCTGTTTAGCGGCTGCACAAAAATGCTGTTTTCTCCTAATCTAGCTTTTAAATCACTTTCATTTCAAAACGGCAGCCTCTTCTACCTGCCGTAACACAAACACTGTGGCTTAGAAATGATAAAAAACGGTCCTGACTGAAAGAAAAGATTTTCGCGAAATAAACAGGACATACTCGGATTACATTTACTCGGATTACTTTTCTCGCCAGTACTCTCGCCGGTAGGTAAAATGACGCGTTGCCATGGGCACCAGCAAATTAAGACACGTTAACCACGTGGGCGTCCGATGTGTTAAAGTACAGTACTTAGTAAATGTGTGTCTGCATATACAGACAGTATATACATACATGTGATGCATACTGTACACACAGCGATATGGATGCTAGAAATGGAAATTGCGGTGGGTTTGGTTTATTGATTGAAAGGCAGAGTGGAACCGTAATCATTGTGAGAGCCCAGCCGGGGAAATTAAACTGTGAGGAGACAGGCGAGAGTGAGATGAGTATGTAGAAGATTATGTATGAGACCATATTAAATACACTGAGAGATGAGAAAATGTAAAGATTGCAGATTAAAAACAATGTAATTCATTATAAGCTGCGGCCAGCTATTGGTTTATCTAAAGGTTGAGAGTTTGAATCAAAACTGATTACTTCATTCAGTCATTCTCTAGTCTCTTTGTCTTTTGTTTCTCTTTGTCTCTTGGTCTTTGGTCCAATAAGGGTTTTTGGCTGTAAGCAGTAATGATTAAAAGTAGGAACAATGAACACTACTTAGAAGTATGAACAGTAAAATGTAATGAAAACTACGATCAATGAAAATTATGATCACAGAAAAGTGTTGAAATGAATAAACAATGAAAAGTAATGAAAAGTGTGTAGTAGAAAGTTGCGTTCACTGTAGCGCAAAACTCCACTATGAGGCGCACCCCAATAATAATTATTGCCCTGTAACGTCTCACAAAATCGTAATAGGTGCTCTGTGTGTATTTCTATTGGTTTCTGTCTGTGTTCTGTGCGTGTGCCAGTGGTGCTTTGGGATTTTCTTTTCCGGGCGGACGCTCTAGACTAGGCTCTAGAGCAGGGTTGTCAAACATACGGCCCGCGGGCCGGATCCGGCCCGCGAGATGGTTCAATCCGGCCCCAGGCTTGTAGAGCATATATTTCTGAGCATTTAGAAAAAAAAAGTAAGTCTCTAGCCCATTCCTGTCAAGAGTTATGATTGTTTTAAGAATTAACCTAACTAATGCCTGCTCACCAGCTGGCAGTGATTGAGTTGATTGATTGGAATGTTAAGTGACCAGCTCTCTCTCTCTCTCTCTCTTTGAAGATGACAGCATTGCTAGGAATGGGGTGGGGGGTCTGGCTATGAATAATACCTGAACATACCTACAATATTCGAACTGTACTCAAAGATTACACATATTAGACATGGAAATTAATGTTGTTAAGAAAATAACTTATTTAAAAAATATAATAATAATAAAATGTAAAAGTTTTATTATTCAGATATTTTCTGAATATGCCATTATTGTTCATTACTTTTATTCTTTTTATTATAAAATACAATAAAAATAATTATTGTCCTGCATCAATAATATTTTTTTTAGCCATTTACAAATTATAGCAGAGACTATCAGGAACTGAATTATTCTATTATCAAATGATTTATTCTTATTGGCACTTCTTAAAGGAGTAGTTCACCCCCAAAATGCCATGGAGCCAATGTAGACTGATTCCTAAAACAGAAATTTGATTACAATAAATTCATGCCTATTGATTCCGGATGGGGATCCAAATGCATTTGGGTCCCCATCTGGAATCAATGGGGGGAAGTGTACTATTATCACATTTTTGTCTTAGTAATGCGACAAATAAAATATATTATTGAACTCAAGTGTCCATGGCATGAGTAATCAAAGAAAATAACAATCATTTTGGGGATGAACTACTCCTTTAAACAAATAGCATCTCTCGTACCTAACTGCAACTGTAATACCAATAATGAAAGTAGCTATTTTACTTAATAATGAACGCAATTTGTAAAATGATATACTGCTATACTGCTAGCTATAGCAGTGGCTGAGACGACAGGAAGAAAAACAGAGCGAACATGTGCGCGAGTATGCATGCCATCCGATCCGCGACTGGTTGCGGCCCTCATCAAGTCGCCTTTCATCCAATGCGGCCCTCACCCCAAAATGAGTTCGACACCCCTGCTCTAGAGGCTATTTAGATAGAAAGGATGCCAGCAGATCTTTTAATTCATTTAGAAAATACAGCGCTGCAGTAGGCTAGAGAAACAAAGTTTGCCTTGAACGAATCTCAAACACTAAATACCACAGTAATGGAGCCATGTATGAGGACACACACACATCGACACACATGCACATGCAGTCACAGCTGGAAACTAGGTGTTAAAGTAGGCTATATCCATATGAATAGAGGGGGCTTGAGGACGCTCACACATTCACCGCTAGAAACCTGTTATGCAAAGTATTAGCCACTGATTAAAGTATTGCTTGTAGTTATCACGGATTCGCGGGGTGGGGGGTTGTCGCGGCTCTCGCGGGTCGGGGGGGTATGCACCGTTCAGTGCCGTCCGTGTGGGAATTTTTCGACCACACGGCGTCCAGTCGCGTCCGGCCTCCAAAGCGCTATTGGCGTGTGCCATGCATGTGTGAGTGTCATAGGTATTGACACGTTTAGTGTGTTGGTGGTAAGATTTGGGGCTTTAACTTAACTAGCCCTTACCCGTTCAAAGATATGAGCTCCAAAATGATGTGCAGTGTGTGGGTTATGGGATGTGCACTGTGCATACAGTATATGAGGGATGGAAAGTAACTTTAACTGGTGCTTGCATGATAATATGTAGGAGCATCAATGTAAGAAATACCCGTTTCGTTTAAAATTATAGTATAGATAGTGTGTGTCACAGCCTCACAGGTGCAGTGGCATCTGTGTGTGTCTGTCTGTGTGCATGCACACTTGGGCGTGGCGTAGGTATTGATTACGGTTCCACATCCCTTTCAATCAATACACCAAAGTTGACAAAACCCATATCGCTGTGTGTGTACAGTATGCATCAAATGTATGTATGTCTCTATATGCAGTCACACATTTAATCAAGTACTGTACTTAAGTATAATTTTGAGTATTGAGTATTTCCATTTTTTTGATATTTCTACTCCACCACAATTATTTGAAAACTTGAGTTTACTGAGTTCCTCTGGCAAGGTGTACACTAAAGCTTCGTACACACCGCCGGCGAATTGGCGAATAGCGAATTAGCGTATAATTCGCCTTTTGTTTAAAACCTTATAAAGTCAATGGAAGCATCCACACCAAACGCGAATTTAAAAAAAGCGAAAAGGCATCTGTTTTTTATTCGCCCTTGTGTCGAATTTAGCGAACGTTCAAAGGCGAATTCCTCTCTCTCTCTGTATCAAAGTAAGCTCACTCTACCCTATTTCAAGAGAGAGAGAGAGAATGGTGGAGGGACCTTCGCGTTACATTGAGGCCGAGGGGAACGGAGTTTTTCTCCTTTTCCGTGTCTCTCTCTGTGTGGCAGCGTGGCTGCTTCGAAAAAGTACTCGAATGTATTACTGGTAAAAGCATGGTATGTTTTAGGCTAATTTAACTGCAAAAAGACTAATGTTTTAAAATAAATCGCTGGGTATTAAATACAAATGGATCCGAAGTGTAGTGGAGTAGAAGTAAAGTACTGGAAATTGGACACATCTACAAGTACAGGCTACTCAAGTAAATGTACTTTTAGTTACTTTCCACGAGCTGTTGCGGGGATCTGCCAGTATGCAGGGACACGGGCGGACGGAGGAGGAACGGTGAACGCTCTGCTCCCCTGGCTTCCCCCCTCTCTCTCTCTCTCTGGCCAAATGCACTGCATGCAGACTCAGAGAGATGCGATATATATTGCACTGTCTCGCAAATAGGGAGCGCGTGTACTATTTGTTTCCCTGGACCCTGTCTCCGTTCTACTCTCTCCTCTCTTCTCTTCTCCTTTCTCCTGCCCCAGAGGCAGATAATCACCCCCTCGTTTTAGGCGAATTAAGCGAATATCATACGCATATTCGCGTCGCTTTTTGGTGTGTATGGAAAAAGGCGAATCGCGAATTCTTCGCCTTTTTGGTTCGCTTATTCACGTCGCTTTCGCTAATTCGCCGGTCTGTACAGAGCTTAAGTCTGGTGTAAACTATGAGCAATGAAAAATTATGAAAAGTGTGAGCAGTGAAAAGTATGAGCAAATAAGTAATAGTTGCCCCTCCCTCTCTCTCTATGTATGTCTCTGTTGCCCCCCCCCTCTCTCTCTCTCTCTCTGTCTGTCTCTGTCTGTCTCTGTCTCTCTAGATACAAGCATCAGATGGTGTCCAGCAGAGTGTTCCTGTGTCTGTGATGATAACAGTGTTAGATGCTAATGACAACACACCAACGTTTTCTAAAGTGTCCTATGAAGTTAACCTCTACACTGATATGATGCCTGGAGAAACTGTAATACAGGTAGGAATGAACACGCATACGCACACACGCACACACACACTCTCTCACACACACTCTCTCTCACACACACACACACACACACACACACACACACACACACACACACACACACACACACACACACACACACACACAACACACACACACACACACACACACACACACACACACACACACACACACACACACACACACACACACACACACAGGTGTTGTACTTATTCTCTCTGTTGTTGTTGCTGCTACTAGTAAGACGCCTCAGGGCGACATACGACCTGAGGTTGCGCCAATTCTTGGCCATCTGGAGTAGTTACCCAGATATGGAGACCCCTGGTACCCATATATGGAGATCCATGTACTGTATATGGTACATGCCTTTTATGCCCAGTTAGATATGGGCTTAATATTGATGACATCAGGGATCTCCATGTATGGGCATAAAAGGGATTCTGTTAGAGTGGTTCCCATGACATCATTCACAACATACAATCCCTTTTTTTGCCCATACATGGAGATCCCTATCTGAACCAGCCACACAGATATGGGCCATGTCTTCGCCATCTGGCCAGTGATGTATATCAATGACATCAGGGATCTTTATATATGGGCATAAAATGGGATTCTGGGGAATACCCATATATGGACTTTTACATAGGTGATGTCACCTGTGATATCACCTGTGATGTCACAGTGATGTGTCAAGGGAACCACAGTGTCAGGCGTGACCTTCAGAGATACACAGACAAGATGTGGACAAGATGTGCCGGATGTGTCATCACAGTGACATCAGAGCATGATGTCAGAACAGCAAACCCTTAGACCGTAAAAATGTGTACACACACACACACACACACACACACACACACACACACACACACACACACACACACACACACACACACACACACACACACACACACACACACACACACACACACACACACACAAACAGACAGACAGACACACACACACACACGGAGACAAGCTGTAACATTTCTCATGGTAAACTGCGACCTTCAGTCGCAATTATGCATGCATGCATGTGTGTGCGTGCGTGCGTAGGTGCGTGCGTGTGTAACTTGATGTTTTCTCTTTATGTGCCTTTGCAGCTGTCAGCAGTAGATGACGATGGCGGTCCCAATGGTCAGGTGACCTATCGGATCTTAGCGGGAGATCAGGGACACTTTCTCATCGACAACACGTAAATATGTCACTCATTGCATCATTATATCCTGTCTATACTAATTACTTCAGGGGATTCACTGTTCTCTGGTTGAATATTAATGAGCCCACTGAGGCACATGAGTCAACTCATTCATGTGTTCCTATCTTTATTTAACGAATACATTTGAATATTGTGTACTGTGTGTGTGTGTGTGTGTGTGCGTGTGTGCGTGCGTGTGTGTGTGAGTGATTTCATATAAATATATAGCTAAATGAAATAATATATTCTTAACCAGTGGCTCAAATTGGGGTCCAGGGAAAACTAGCTGTAACTCTATGGAGATGTCTGTGAATTGCAGGCTGTGTGTTTCTGGCCAATCAGAGGGAGTGTTCTAGGAACGGCATGCCTCTCCGGCATTGGTTGAGGGGTTTGTGTGTGGGACTTGTTGAGGAAATACAAGTGTGTGTTTTGCCTGTAACTTGTACCAAGCTGTTAACCAGCTGTTGATCAGACTGAGGAACACGGCTCTGCCTCCGATTATTGGGAATGATTCAATATATACAATATGTACATAATAAATGGTACTTTGTCTCTACAGCACCGGGGTCATCACCGTGGCAACGGAGGTTGAATTAACTATGGGAAGGAGCTATGCTTTGACCGTGGAAGCCACAGACAATGGACCTGAACCTGATAGGAGGTATGGGACCTTGTCTTGTCTCTTTTGTATCTGTCCTCCGCTATGCAGAGATTCTGTGCCTGCTTTTGTGTGTGTGCGTGCGTACGTGCGTGCGAGGTGGAATTTCCATCTCTACAGAGCGTTCAGACTCATGTCATCTTTATGTATTTGTGTCACCTCAGAGCACCCTAGTTCTCAGGTTCAGAAACACTGTGAAAGGAGTTTTATGTGGTTGCAACTAACAGAGAGAGCAGAAGTGAGCGTAGGGGTAGCAGAGAGCACAGTGGTAATGACACGGTGCCGCCTTTTCCAATAAGCGGCAAGAAAATGACACACCATCTCTGCATCTCAAAACAGGAGTACGGTATATGAGACATTCAGCGAATACAGGACCAGGGAGAGACCTGCGCACACACACACACACACCACAGTTGTACACTTAAACACTGTATACTTTGTTGACTGGAACACTAGGACTATATACAAGGCCCCCTCCTTTTTTGACTCTAGACCATATATCTTCGCCATTGCGATGCGTTGTAGAATTTTAGCCAACATTTTTTGCCAAATGTTCGCCCCAGAATAGGGATGAGGTTTAAAGTGGTTAAGGGGTTCTGAACAACAGTACGTGTTTGCCACAATACTGAGAGAGAGAAAAAAAGTAGCATGCAGAGAAACACTCCACTGCCACATTCTTCAAGACTGAAGATGTGACCTCATTTTTACAATTTGTCCTTCAATTCATCTTGCCTTTGTGCCACAAGTGTGAACATATGTTCCAACGTGACATCAGGTTGAAAGTGGTTAGTGGCGCCTGTATAGAAATGGAAGGACCTTGCAAGGATTCCTCTCATTTCATTCTCCATGGATGTAGTGCTGTTATTGTATCTTTTATGGAAATGTTTCCAAGTGGTCAACACTAGGGATCTCCTTGTAGAATAAGAGTAAGAGGGGGATTTGAACATACTGTACATGCTAAGAGCACTATGGTATGAATTCCTCTCGGCCTGCTAAGCCACCACTTTGCTCACCCATGCTGTGCTTTAATCTGAATTGCTGTCTGCCACAAATGAAAAAGGTGTAATTAAAGTGGATGATTGCTTCCAATGCCATATCTGTATAATTTTAGTGTCTGAACTTCTGAAATGTGTCCATGCTATTATAAGGTTACAATAACAATCTTTCCCACAATTATTTCTGTGTGTACTGATTCAAATATTCAACGTGAAACATCACAAATTGTGATAGAGAGAATAAAGAATGGAAAATGCCCTAATACTGTACGTCCCCAAATTGAATCACATTATGTAATAAAAGCTCTTAAAGAAATAGACAATATACTGTATGCAATGGAAGTAGAAAGATATCGATAGGTAGATAAATGATCTAATATATCGAACTAATTGTCACAATAAGAATAAATGGCACATCTCTTCCCCTCTCTCTCCTTTCCCTGTCTCCATGGACCCTAATAAACAGCATTTGTCAAAACAGGAATTGCTCTCATGTCCGCTGAAGCTCAGCTGCTGCCTGATCAATATGAGCAGTGAAAGCTCGCAGATTGAGGTGCTTCCAGTGATTGGCTTACATGCTGTCTCCAAATTTCCCTAGACCCCCTTCTTCCCTCTGGCTGATTACAGTATATCGTTGCTGCCTGGCAGAAACCTCTTATCTCCATATTTTAACCTTTTAGTTTTTTCGCAAATGAATGCCCTGCCTACCTGGTCATCATACTACAGCGTCAAAAGTAGCAGATCCACAAGCTCTAAAAAGTTTGAGCTTGTATATAGATGATCTATATACAAGCTCAAACTTTAAAAAATAGGAAAGGTAGCAGATCTATAATAGATCTGCTACCTTTGCTATTTTTTTATTTGAATCCTGAAAAGTAACAGTTTTGTACATATGAGTTTTCCACCCGACAGAGGCATAACCCACCATAATAGAACGGTATCTCCCTACAGCTCGCCTTGTCAAGACCCCAAATTGGCTGCGGCTCCCGTTTCTGGTGGGCAGCAATATGACACAAGTGACAATATATTTTAATGAGTGTGGATGGCAGGACGAGACTATAGGTTTGGGCTCTTGCGATGAAGAAGCTTAAGATCCCTATAGGGGTGAAAACGGTTGGAAGCTAGGTTAGACTGGCTTATATCGGCTTTCTAAAACGTCTTCTCAAATTGTCAGGACAGGCTAATCGATGTATACAGAGAGATGGAGAGATCGATTGAGAGATGGAGAGATCGACTGAGAGATAGAGACAGACAAACTAAGTGATGGATGGATGCATACGTACGTACATACTGTAGATGAATGATACATATTTGTAGAGATGCACTGATATATCGGCCACACATCTGTATCGGCCGATGTTTACCGTTAACGGTCAATATCGGTATCGGCAAATAAAGCTGACCGATGGCAGTACCCAATATGTATCTGTTGTTTTAGCATGCATTTTGCACTGGCTATGATGTGTGTTGGTTATCTGCAGCCTACAAAGAGAGTAGATTCTGAACAATTATTTCTTACAATTTTGATTTATTTGTTTCCCTGGCACAAAAGGGGAGATATTAACACCAAAAGCAACATAAACAAATATCGGTAACAGTATCGGCTATCGGCTAAATTGTTATTTTAAACATCGGTATCGGGCAAGAATTTCCTTATCGGTGCATCCCTACATATTTGGGCAGACAAATGTGCAGACAGATGTACAGTAGGAACTGTGCAGAACAATGGCAGTGTTTTACTGTTGTCCTCTACACTTGTTTTTGTGGTTCTCAGCATTTTGGTGTTTGTTTCCAGTCGGGTCTTTGTCCTCTTCTGAGAAAGTGGTGTTAGACTTTGGGCAAGGTTCCAACCAGAGGTCATGGCCTCATTTGTACAAGTCTACGTTGCTAATAAAAGTGTTTTTTGTGAGGCTTCTTCTCAGGCCAAACAAAGCAGATTTTCTGATTGTGGTCCCTGCTTCCCTAAATGTTTGGAGTCTCCTGCAGAGAAGGCAAGGCACAGCAGGTTGTAAAGAAAGTATTTGTTTATATTCAAGGACAAAAACATTCACATAAAGCAACTGATTTACTGAGACAAACCTAATGACTGGCGAGACACAGGTGTGTGTGTGTGTGTGTGTGTGTGTGTGTATGCACGTGCGTGTGTGCGCACGGCACGCATATGCACGTGTGTGAGCACATGTGCATAGGTGTGTGCGCGCATACCATACGTGTGTGTATGTATGTGTGCGTGCGTTTGCTCATGGGTTTGCATGTTTATGTTTGGTTTGTGTATGCACATATTCATACTGTACGCGTGTGTGCGCGCGCATTTGCACATAATAGTGGAAACAGCAGGCATAATTATATACACCTGCCAGATGGATAATAAATACTATATAATGAATATGAAACACGGCTCGAGGGATCTGAAAAGAAACAATGAAAAGGCTGTGACTGATGAAGAGAGGAAGAGTTATGGGTGAGGGGCAGAGGCAGAAAATGGAGAAAGGAAAGAAAAGGACAGAGAAAAGGATGAAGAGCAGCAAGTGAGAAAGAACAGGGAACGGAGGGAAGTGCAGAAAGGGAGATGCGGAGTCAGTGGTGGAGGGAGAGAGAGAAGTAAGAGTGAAATAAAAAGAAAATGGACAAAATGTAATTGGTCTGGGCTACATAGAGAGCTATTGAGCAGTGGCCGATCCCCCTCCATCTGTTCCCGCCAGACCTCACCTGATCCATTTATATGAAACACACATTCTCTCTCTGCATCAGTCCTCTTTCTCAATCTATTTTTCTCCCTTTATACATTATCATTCTCTATTTTTTAACCCATTAACCTATTTAGGACTGACGCCTTCTGAATTTTCAGAAAAACTTCAAATATTTATTCAAAAATTACCAAAGAAATTATGCTCAGTTATTATATTTATAGTGACTCATAGGAATAGACTACGTGAAAACCAGGAATAGTCTGGTGACCACCGGAGAGACAAGTTGACAGCCGAAATGTAGACGGCACCCAGGAGCAGTATGGGTTAGTGCGTCAGCCTGTGTCTTCCGTGAGGAAGAAGCCCAACAAACCCACGTTGATGCCTTTAGGAGGGCCATTCAAGCCGCAAGCGGAGCCTGCAGCACCACCGTTCTGTTGCCCAGTTGGAGCCTGCAGTACCATTGCGGCTCTAGAATCCATGACTCCTGAATGAAATGTCTGGTACTGGGGGAGTCTGGTGCAACGCACAGGTCCTGGACCTGGTGAGAGCAGGAGTGGACCTGGTGAGACATAGTAGGAGCCTGGCCAGGAGTCAACCCACAGAGCCTAGTCCTTCCACGTGCCAGATTGGTTACCTCCCAGTTCTGGCAGAGTAGTTTCTGGAGTGGCGGACTGAGTGGCCCTAATAGGACTGACCGTGGGTAGCTACTGGGACGTAAGTCGGGACTTGATCAACCCCGGCTGGGTCACCTGGACATGATGTTGCGAGACCCGAAACCCAGATGAATTCAGGCTACATCACTGATGATACGTCCCAGGTGCATCCATGTGATGTTTTTTTTCGTGCTATACAGTATACTGTACATAGCAACAAGAACCCCAAGAGGGGTTCCCGTCTTCTCACTTCACACTGGGTGTGATTTTCCACTCTCCTTCTTTCGCTCCCTTTATCAGCCCTTTCTTTCACTCCTCTCTCTCCCTTGTTTTACTGTAATCAGGTCTACTAGCAATAAAACCACAAACCAGCTGAGCTTCTCAGAATCTGACTCTGTCAAGAAGCGTCTAACTTTAGATGTATAGTCCTTAGATGATAAAAGGCAGCCTTGCAGATATTTGTTCTGTGCTCCCGGAAGTTAGGATCAACATCCAAGATCAAGTTTTTAAACATGCTCACAGGCTGGCATTCAACAAGATGCTCAAATATCCCCCTACATCATTACCCCACCACCACCAGCGTGAACCATTGAAGGCAAGATGGATGCATTCTTTCATGTAGTAGATACCAAAATATGACTACCATCTGAATATTACTGCAGAAATCGAGACTCACCAGACTAGTGAGCCTGTGCAAATTGTGGCCTCTGTTGTTCTTAGCTGACAGGGGCACGCGCTGTCATCTGCTGTTGCTGTAGCCCATCTGCCTCAAGGTTCAGAGTGTTGTGCGAGATGCTCTTCTGCATACCTCGGTTGTAAAGAATGGTTATTTCAGTTACTGTTGGGATCATAAAGCTCAAACCATTCTAGTATGGCCATTCTCCTCTGACCTCTGTCATTGACAAGGCATTTTCACCCACACCACTGCCACTCAACCTGGTACGAATGCAGACGTGTGTGTGTGTGTGTGTGTGTGTGTGTGTGTGTGTGTGTGTGTGTGTGTGTGTGTGTGTGTGTGTGTGTGTGTGTGTGTGTGTGTGTGTGTGTGTGTGTGTGTGTGTGTGTGTGTGTGTGTGTGTGTGTGTTGCCATAATTCACAAACAAGCATAAACTCCAGGAAGCTGTCATTATGTCCACATTGACAAGCATCCAAGTTGCTGTGAGGGGAACAGCTGGAGGGTGTATAGTTGTGTACCATTGAGAATGCTGTCGGTGTTTTATCTGCTTTGAATGTGTTCACAAGTTGAAGGCGGATCATGGGAATAACAAGTTAAAGTTGACATTCATTGTGGCTTTTCCTTCCAATACGCTATTCGTTTGTATTAATTTTCCATTTTGCCAGAGGGCTTAACAACAGAAAGAAAAGGGGAGAAAAATCAAGGACACAAGCTGTTTACAAAATTGGAAATGGTTCTGTCAATTATTGCGACCGTAGGGAGCATTTACTATCAAAACCTCCACGGGCTGTCCGTCCGTCTGTCTGTCCGTCTGTCTGTCTGTCACACGTCACACGTCACACTTTTGCCCTGCTCATATCTCCACAACCGTTGCCCCCATCCATGCCAAATTTTGCACACACACTCCTTACCTGCCAAACTACAACCTCCAAGGACCCCCGGAGATCCAGGGACCCCCAGGTCCCTGGGGGACCCCCAGGTGTAAAAAATGACCAAATGTGCAAAAATGACCAAATGACCACCCCAACGGGGCTGCTCACGGGGAATTCCTGGGGACCACCCACTCCTGGTGCTCCAGAATGGATGCAAAAGTGGTGACGCCCCCAGTGGAGGACCCCCTCCACTGCAGCTCACATAAAATGCCGTAACTCGGGCTGGGAGCGTCCGGGAGAGCCGGGGCCGGTACCTATTCGTCCGCCAAGGCAACGCGGAGACCCCACCCCTCATTTCTCACATGGCCCTCTTCTAGCGCCACCTTCAGGCCCATTTTTAAAACACATTTTTGGCCACTGCTCCTACAGTTTTTGCCGTAAAATCACGCAAATCGCTACACAGTATGTCTACACTCATCCCATCAACATGAATCTGTCCCATATAGCGCCACCTTCAGGCCGATTTTTAAAAACAAATTTTTGGACACTGCTCCTAGAGATTTTGCCCTAAAATCACGAAAATCACTACACAGTATGTCTACACTCATGTCATCAACATGGATCAGGGAGATTTTGGAAAAACACATTTTTGCCCTATTTGTGGAGATAACCGACCTACGGTCGCTTATCTCCCGATTAGGGAGTCTTACTGGTAAATAATTATGGTGACAAGCTATTGTAGTACGGTAAGTTGATAAGAAAAAATGGCAGTTAATAATATCTTGTCCAAGGCCAAAGAATGAGTTTGCCAGAAGGGGGAGTACACTGTGTAATCACAACTTTGGTTCGATTGCCTTAAACAATACTCTTTTTCAAACGCAATTCTATCAGGGCTTCCTCAGTATGGAACACAACATTTCAGCAACACTCGATTCAACGATTTTGACATCTTGTTACTAATCTGTCGGTAGATAATGCCGGTCTTATATAAGGGTCATTTGTGTACGGTGTGATGTCATACTGATGTCAGCAGTGTGATGTCATACTGATGTCAGCAGCTATGTCTCTATATATGGAGTTATATGTTGTTCGTGTCCAAATATGGGGCTTGTGAGGTCAGACTTAGTGAGATTCGTCGGTTATCTCCATATATGGAGGGATGTGTTGGTTATCTCCATATCTGGAGATTCAACCTTCAACAATTTTGACATCTTGTTACTAATCTGTCGGTAGATAATGCCGGTCTTATATAAGGGTCATTTGTGTACGGTGTGATGTCATACTGATGTCAGCAGTGTGATGTCATACTGATGTCAGCAGCTATGTCTCTATATATGGAGTTATATGTTGTTCGTGTCCAAATATGGGGCTTGTGAGGTCAGACTTAGTGAGATTTGTCGGTTATCTCCATATATGGAGGGATGTGTTGGTTATCTCCATATCTGGAGATTCAACCTTCAACGATTTTGACATCTTGTTACTAATCTGTCGGTAGATAATGCCGGTCTTATATAAGGGTCATTTGTGTACGGTGTGATGTCATACTGATGTCAGCAGTGTGATGTCATACTGATGCGGAGATATGAGCAGGGCAAAGGTGTGACAAGGCCCTGCAGAAAATGCATGACACGCTGCTGCGCCACACTCAGCACCCCTAAAAACCAGTACTTGGGATGTGTTGATGTAAATGTTCACATAGAGTGTGACTCCCGATTAGGGAGTCTTACTGGTGTATACTGCTTAATGTATTCAAACCTGGGATGCTGTTTGTGGGTTGGGGGAAGGGACA
>NC_137825.1:37875475-37895475 GCF_963921795.1 Nannobrachium achirus | reverse complement strand
ATGCGTTTTATTTCATGCCAAAAATAATGTATTTTACAGAGTGGGTGGGGTGCTGAGAGGTTTCCCACCGCGGAGAATAGACTTTCAACAACGCAAAACTACCTTTGGTTTGGTGAGTAGCGAAGTAGTTTAGTTTATTTTGATTGAAGTTGAGCCCTCGTAGGGGTACAGAAATCCTGGTCTAGTCTTAGAGCCCGCCGCCTGTCAGAGGGAGCTGACGCTCAGACACAGGCATCATCATAGCGCACACGCACACACACTGTATATGCAATCAGCAGGCATCTTTTTCACCAGCTCGGCAAGTAGGCTGATGCGCAATGGAGTGTTGTCTTTGTTTCTCTCCGTATTTATGTTCGACACGTGTGGCATAGACGCGTCACCATGAGAACAACAGCTGTCAGTGGAAGGGGTGGGACCTAGCCTAGCGGGCCATCCTCTATCACACACTTCATTTTACCACCGCCAGGCAGTGGTGTTGTGCGGTATGGTTCCATCGCCACCGGCTGTTAGCTTAACGGTTTGGACCGCAACGGCGATTACGTCATAGCAGCCGTAGTCCCGCCTCACATCGCAGTATTAGAAACGCGCCGCTTAATTTCCCCAATATCGCCGTTTGGCAGAAACCTCTTATCTCCATATTCCAACTTGTTGTGTTTTTTTGTAAATGAATGTCCTGCTTGATCATACAACAGCATCACACAATCTTAGCAGATCTACAAGCTTGAAACGCTTGAGCTTGTAGATCTTTTTTGTACATACTGCATGAGATGATATGCTGATCCACCCCTCACAGCAAACTCATCAGTGTGTAACTTAGCTCTTCTACCCCAGATTTGAACCCGCTTTCCTGTCATTTTTACCATGGAGCTAATAGAGCCTTCCTGCTTGCTCAGGGGATAGAGTTAATCTTGAACATCAGGTCAAAACCTCTGTCTAGGTGACACTATCTAAATGTCTCAATAGAAGAGCAGGCAGACAAAATACAACCACTGCAATTGTATAAGTTATATTGTTTTAGCTTACTCTACCATACATATTGGACAAAATCTAAAATAAAACATTTTATTAGTTCATTAATTTAATGCCGCTTTAATTCTGAGTGATTGTACTGTGCATTCTCTGACTGGTGGAACCTCCTTCATTGACTTTGAAACAAGAGCACGTTTAATGAAGTATTATAATCTGTTATTTATATATCATATGAAATACAGTATAATGTATGCTGTACATGGAGGAGTTCTCCCTACTTTTCTATTGAGAAATGTAGACCCTGGTGTCAGACAGGACACCTTCTGATTGACAAGCAGTACTGCCTGAGGCTCATAAGCGCAATGTCTCCCCTAGCCAAGCTCAAGCGGGAGATATTCGAGATAGTCTTTCATGTGGAAGATGCAGGTTTGTTGGATATAAACGTTACAGATTGCAGCTTATGATTATGGGTACTTAATAATTTCTCACCACTACAGCCACAATCATTTCAATAAGTGTCTTTATGGGTACTTTTGTGCTTCATCCTTGTTCTACCTCTGTTTTCCCCCTTGCTCCTCTGTTCTTTTTAATTCTATTCTTCCCTCTCCGTGTTCTCTGTCCAGGACAGGACATTTGCTTCTGGCCCAGTCTCTGGACAGGGAGTCCCTGGACCTCTACACCCTGGTGATTACAGCCTCGGACGGACATCCTGATGGGGTAAGAAGATTCCTTACGTCAGTGTTTCTCAAACTTTTATATTAACCCTTAACTCTGACAGTGTACAAATGGACCCCTTAGGGTACACGGTCAGAGTTACTGGTGAATTTAGACCCCCATAAAGGAAACCACAAAGTCCCTGGAATCCACTTTGAGAACCACTGCCTTACGACACACATGCACATGCACATGCACATGCACATGCACATGCACATGCACATGCACATGCACATGCACCAGTTGCTTTCCAGCACATCATTCTTAACCACTTACTTACAACCTGCTGTCTCAATTTTGGGCATGTCATAGATTATGGGCAGAGATTATTTTCCTCAACTTTCACGCATCTTCAGACACAGCAGATCTAAAAGCTTATGACACATTGCGGTGCAACACATTGTGAGCTTGCAGATCTGCTATTTTGGGAAATCTTTGAATGCCCTATGTCTTAAGCAGTTTATCACCTGCCTCACTGGCAGCAATGCCAGATGCTTGACCTAAAATGGCTGCAGAAAATACAAAATAATCTCAAAGTAAAAGAGCCGTAGAAAGTAAAAATGTTGAGAATTGCTGCAAGTCTCTTAATGCCTGTCAGCAAACATCTTTATTGTTCAGTCTGTTGACAGTGCAGACAGTCGAATCTATGTGCATTGTGGACCCAGCTTGTGCCATTCAGGCCCCTGGAAAGAAATGAAATGGGTTTGAACCCCAAGGGTGCCTTTTAGTTCTGTCTGTATTCATTCCAAAGTTAATCGTCTTTGCACAGTATAAGTAAAAGGGCCAAAATGGACCCGTCCAAGTTTACTGTGATGGCCTGGCCATTACTGTACTGTATGTACCAGAGAGCTCTTTAGAAAATGTTCCTCCGTGTGTCCTTCTACTCTGCTTCTCTCCATGTCTCTCTCTTCCGCAATTTATCCCCATCTTTCCACAACTCTCAATCTGTTGCTGTGAGCATCTCTCCCTCCCTCTCTCTCTTTCCTTCGCTCTTCTCTGCCTCTAGCTTTATTCCTCTGTGGTAGATTTGTGTTTATGCTTGTTACTGCAGGGTACAGTCTCCATATTGTCTCTCAGGCTCCCTCCGTCTGTCACACACACGCACGCACGCACGCACGCGCGCACACACACACACACACACACACACACACACACACACACACACACACACACACACACACACACACACACACACACACACACACACACACAGAGAGAGAGATCAATATATCATCGTTGACTTCACACTAATGCCTGCCTTCTTTCTCTCTCCCCTATCCGTCATCTCTCGCCTTCTTAGAATGTCAAATCTTCCATCGTTCTCACATGATTCTTGTCCATCTCGTCCTGCTATCTCTTCCTCTTTGCCTTTGTCCTCCTCATTAGCTACTCCTCCTCTCTCCCTCTTCTTGCTCCTTTTCTCTTCTGCTCTTCTCTGCTCTTTTCTTCGCTGCTCCTCACCTCTCCACTCCTCTCCTTACTCCTTTTTCTTTTCCTTTCCTCCTCTCTCTCTCTCTCTCTCTCTCTCTCTCTCTCTCTCTCTCTCTCTCTCTCTCTCTCTCTCTCTCTCTACTGACCAACTATCAGTTGAATTATTGAGGCTGGTTTATCTCCTCGCTTCTCTTCCTCTCGCCTCACGAGTCAGTGAAATGGGAGGTAAAGTTCAAGGTTCCCTAAAGGGAGGAACATTTTGATTTGAATACTCTGACCTTCTCAATGTGCACACACACACACACACACACACACACACACACACACACACACACACACACACACACACACACACACACTCGGAGGGAGGTAGAGAAACAATTGCTGCATGGCTGCCATGGGGATTCAGGTGGCTATTTGAGAAGTGAAGAATTCCACCTATAAAGAAGACAACCATGGTGCACGCGCACACACATGCACTCAGACTATGGGCAATTAGTATAATGTTTCCTGCCCAAAGGTCTTACAGTGTGGAAATGGGGGCCAAATGTATCTTGCATAATTAACTGGCTTGACAGTCTTGTTTAGATAATGAGAAATAGGCAAACTGGGGAACAGCAGAGAGGAAGGAAAATGTGAGGAGGATTGGAAGGAAAGACAGAAAGATAGAAAGATAGAAAGACAGACAGACAGACAGACAGACAGACAGACAGACAGACAGACAGACAGACAGACAGACAGACAGACAGACAGACAGACAGACAGACAGACAGACAGAGAGCGAGACATGAAGAGAGAGACAGAGAGAGAAAGAGAGAGAGAGAGAGAGACAGACAGAGAGAGAGAGAGAGAGACAGACAGACAGACAGACAGACAGACAGACAGACAGACAGACAGACAGACAGACAGACAGACAGACAGACAGACACAAACGGAGAGAGACAGGAAGACAGAGAGAGAGAGAGAGAGAGAGGAAGACAGAAAAAGTAGAGGAGATTGGGGTCTAGTTGCCTTATACAGGCCCATTAATCAGTATCACTCTCAAGGCCTTAGGCACACACACACACACACACACACACACACACACACACACACACACACACACACACACACACACACACACACACACGCCCACGCGTCCCTATTATTAAATGTCCTGTTGTGAGAGCGTCAGACTACAAAGTGCCTAATTGGCTATTTGGCCACTGAATCCATCATATTGCCACAAATGGAGGAGCTCTTACAAGCTGGTGCTGTAAGCTATAGCTCCAATGTACTGCTTGTGGAAAGACACTTCACTTTGGTGTAGTCCAAGACAATATACTTAATTTCCCTCTTGAAAGGCCCTACACTTTAAAACGCTATGTTCATTTAAGTCTGAGAGTGTTCACATTTGGACCCATAATGGTCCATTTGGACCCATAATGGTCCATTTGGTTACATTTGTACATTCTGCATAATATCAATTTGGTCTTCACTCCTTTCGAGTATTTTTGTCACTGCACAGTTCTATGAAAATTGTCCTCCACATTTACCCATCCTAACTATTAGGAGTATAATTTTATCTTGCTGCGTACCATTTCATGTTATACATTTGTGTACAGTACCATAAGAATGTGTTTCTTTAATTCCACACCACTCCTGGCATAATAATAAACGTGTTGGTTGTTGTTACTTTATGTTCAATCACATGTTCATTAAAGTTGCACATAATAATGCACTTATAGACAGAGTTTGTAGCAGAAATAAAGTTATCTCATGTACAAAAACATAGAACTAATATCCAATTTACCGCTATGTTACCCTATTGGGTAGCACTTTATAATGAAGTACCTCAATAAAGGCTAATTAACAGCTAATAAGGCACTTATTAACAATGAATTAACAGCTAATAAGGCACATTAAGTCCTAATAGTGCATTTATAAACCCTTTACTATGCACTTATTATGAGATCAATTAACACTAACAAATCCTTAATAAAATCTTTATTATAACAGTATAAACAATTAATTAAGCCTTTATTAACACTTTATTAGGCAATTTAAAGCCACCTATTCTAAAGTGGGGACACATCGGGTACACCCGCCACTCTGACATGTCGGAAAGGAGACATGTCAGAGTGGCGGGTGTACCCGATGTGTTCCCACTTTAGAATAGGTGGCTTTAAATTGCCTAATAAAGTGTTAATAAAGGCTTAATTAATGACTTGTTGTTGTTTATACTGTTATAATAAAGATTTTATTAAGGATTTGTTAGTGTTAATTGATCTCATAATAAGTGCATAGTAAAGGGTTTCTAAATGCACAATTAGGACTCAACCGACATGTCAGAGTGGCGGGTGTACCCGATGTGTTCCCACTTTAGAATAGGTGGCTTTAAATTGCCTAATAAAGTGTTAATAAAGGCTTAATTAATTGTTTATACTGTTATAATAAAGATTTTATTAAGGATTTGTTAGTGTTAATTGATCTCATAATAAGTGCATAGTAAAGGGTTTATAAATGCACTATTAGGACTTAATGTGCCTTATTAGCTGTTAATTCATTGTTAATAAGTGCCTTATTAGCTGTTAATTAGCCTTTATTGAGGTACTTCATTATAAAGTGCTACCCACTATTGCAACAGTTTAATGCTCATATGCAGTATCTATTCAGCTTCAATACGCGGGATTTAGCCATGGCCCATAGAATCTAGTTTAATTTCAATGTAGTCACAGTGTTCCAGTCGCCAAACCTCATAATCGTAACATCCTGCAGTTTGATTCCAGCTGGAGACATGTGTTACAGTCCTCACTCATAATGTCTACTATCTAGTGTTGTAGTCGAGTCCACCTAAAGCGAGTCCAAGTCAAGTCCAAGTCATATGGGGTTCGAGTCCGAGTCAAGAGCCCCTGGGAGGGGGCCGAGTCCGAGTCGAGTCCGAGACCAATGGGAGGCGAGTCCGAGTCGAGTCCGAGACCAATGGTAGGCGAGACCGAGCCGAGTCCAGTTTTCTTTTTTTCCCTTTTTTTTTTGATAGGTAGGCTGCAGAAAACAATATATATATTTTTTTTCCGGACACACACACACACACACACACACACACACACACACACACACACACACACACACACACACACACACACACACACACACACACACACACACACACACAAACAAACAATGCAAGAACCCCCCGTTCATGTGCATGCACCTGTCTGGTGTTTCCTACCAATACCTTTCAAATTAATGGCTTGTCTTCAAATTAAATCAATAGGTCTCCCCAAATTACCTTTGGTTCAGTCAGATAACCCACGATAAGGATTGAAACAATGTTTATTATTATTATGAATGAGTAATGCAAGTGTGTATATGTCACATTTATTTTGGCGTCAGGCTCTGCTCTCCCTGCTCAGCGCAGCACAGAAGAACATCAATAACCATTAGGAGCATGGAGATATAAATATATATAAACACCCCCCATGGGGAACAGAATTAACAGCAGAGCCTACTGGTGGTGCTGGGGAGGCGGTGGGGGCAAGCAAGTGCCAGCTGCCAATCAGCAAGGCAGGAGGAAGAGACAACTGAACAGGCTTTAAGTAGGTTGGCAATGATCAGCTGACTGCCACGTCACCTGTGATGCAAGACTGGCGTAGTAGTGTTGTAACAGAACTGAATGCAACCGCATTGACCCCTCGGGTATAACTGACTGAACCTATGATCGCAGGCTCTATCCATTTGCTGTCAATGCTGTGGTTTAGGTTTGAGGGAGTTTTTTGGAGAGGTAGTTTTTTCCCATACCAATTTTCTGTCTAAGAACTAGACATTTGAGTTGCTACAATTACATGTTCTCCCAGGCAGAGAACAAGTACTTTAGTGTACAAATAAGACTTGGCATATACTGCAGTACAATATCCCAAATCCCAGACGATAATTAGGCCTATCCAGTCTAATATCATGATATGGATATAATATTGATGCCCATGCACCACAAGGCCAAGTGATAACAAAAATAATATTATTTAAAAAATAATTATGTCTACTACTTTAATCTATAACATTTTTAAACATTGCTGTTATAGTTGCATTGAAATAGAGCATGCATGATTTTAGCAAAACGTTTTTCAAACAAACTCTTATCTTAATATTTTATTTTGACTAAAAGCTAAAATAAATAAATAAGGTTTTCCCATTCAAACACATAGCAGTATGTGTCTGTCTGCATTTCATTGTTTAAGGTGAGAAATGTAGGCTACCCTATGTCATTAGTCTGATGCCTTTCAAGTACAAGGCAAAACAATACCCCATGTCACTGCTTCAAGTTGTTTTGATTCGTTTTAACCTCTCTACAGGGACTTACAATGTTACACTTCTCTCTGTTGATCAGTGCACTTTAAAACTTTCGGACGAGGCTTGCTTAACGAGTAATAGACTACACCTGGAAATATAAAAAGACGTAAATTCTTAATCCAGCTGTGCGGGTGGATTAAACTACACAACACATGATCACAAAGGCTTGTGTTTTGGAAGCTGTTAGGACTTATTTATTTGGGGACACAAGGATATCCTGCAGGTAAGAGGAAAGTGGACTGTTGTGCTGTTGTCTGTTTGGCGAAAAAAATAACTTCTGGGAAGATTAGATGCTTGCTGCTGTGCGGCTCTGTGTGTGTGTGCCTGTGTGTGCGTGTGTGCTACTACTGCCTATCAGATGAGCGTCAGAATGCTCCGTTACTTAACAAGGCAGCTCTCTCAATGTTAACGTGAATGCGCTCCTCATATGGATATAACATTTATTCCATTGCATTGTAGTGACTTGACTCGAGTGGACTCGGTGGGGGGCGAGTCCAAGTCAAATTAGACCGAGACCGAGACGAGTCCAAGTCAAATTAAGGGCGAGACCGAGACGAGACCGAGTCAGTGAAAATTTGGACTCGAGTCCTGACTCGTGACGAGTCATTGACTCGAGTAATACAACACTACTACTATCCCACATTATCTACTGCATATAAAGCAAAAAGAACTGCTAGGAAATAAGAATATGTGACAGGCTCAAATGAAGGACAGACGACAGCCAAGGGGTTTTATTTTAAAATGTCTCTTTATTTCCCATGAGCAGACACTGCTTGCAATGCATTTTGGTGTAATGATGGAGTAGATGGCCACAAGGAAACAAACATGAAAGTCACATAAAAGCATGATTGTCTCCCCCTCCTGAATGTGTGTGGGGATGGCTGATCTATCCTTTGTGCATTAATTAATTTGATGCACAACAGGTGTCCAGTCACACCTGCTGTAGCTCTGAGTCCAACTTGTTTGACCCAGGCCAGGTGTGAGTCACACCTGGGTCCAAACTACAGTAATTGGACCCTGAGCTGGTTGTGACTTTGCATGATTGCATTTGTAGTCCTACTGGGAAATACTTTATGGTCACCATGATGCGTTTTGTGAAAATATGGTCCAATTTATGTTAAAGCAGGGTATGCTGTAGGAGGGGCTTGTAATCTATTATGTGTGTGACGATTCTTCTTTGTGTGCTTTATTTTCGGCAAGCTCAAGACAATGTCCAATGTATCCCTGCGGTTGCACGTGAACGTTAGCAGCTAATAGCATTCCTTGGTACCAGTAAAACAATGATGGCGACACCCATACAAGGGAAAACGAAAGCTTCATTTTCGCAGCATAGAAACCAATGGGTTCCCACAGTCCTTATTTTTTACTGTCTATGGGAGCAACACAG
Source organism: Nannobrachium achirus (assembly GCF_963921795.1). Taxonomy (NCBI): domain Eukaryota; kingdom Metazoa; phylum Chordata; class Actinopteri; order Myctophiformes; family Myctophidae; genus Nannobrachium; species Nannobrachium achirus. The sequence goes on along the minus strand of NC_137825.1, from coordinate 37,886,645 downwards.
CAGTTTCTCTCTCTCTCTCAGCATGTCAATATAGAACAGTGGATTTCAAACTTTTAGTCCCCAAGCCATGGCAATGGGCAAGACAAAATGACAATGCACGCCTGGACTGTATTGGAAGTCTGATACAGACACTGATATAGACACGTGTAATTCATGTAATTTTTAATGCATTTATCCATCCTTCTGTTTCCACTGTCTCCTTAACTTTCTTACGAATTAAATCTTCAGCACCCCCCATCCACCCACACGCTCATGCACTCGTGCGTGCACACACACACACACACACACACACACACACACACACACACACACACACACACACACACACACACACACACACACACACACACACACACACCCTCATGAAAGTCAAATAAGGGACTCCGCAACATTAGGATATGTAGATGCTGCAGGTCTTGCATCAGCTCACTATAAAGTAGAAAGCCGTTAGGAAGGAATAGACATTTTGAGAATAGAACAGGTTTTTGTCTTACGATTAGCTTTTCTTTTGACATACAACTAGCAGCCCTTTTTGGAAGGGAAAGAAATGTCCCACCATTTGCCCATGTGTGTTCTTGATCAGGCATGACTTTGCTAAGTGCACCACTTAGACAATACATTGACAATAGCAAGGGTTTAGGGAGGATAAAGGAGTTAATTAGCAAAGAATATGGTCCGTTGAATACAGGGGTACAGGGCACTAATGGCCACCAGTGAAATGGCATCACACGTGAGACTGGGATTCATTCTTTTCAATCTTCATGTGAGTGCCATTAATTGCTAACAATTAGACCTTTTTTGTTACTAGTCAAACATGTGGAAGAGTTGGTGGGGAGGAAAAAAAGTAATTTGTGAATATTGTGAACACGAAGATGGGACCTCTCCTCTCCTCTCCTCTCCTCTCCTCTCCTCTCCTCTCCTCTCCTCTCCTCTCCTCTCCTCTCCATTAAAATGTGTTCCCTTTCAGTCTGACCTCAATCATACGGCAAAGCCGTCTATTAGTCTATTCAACAGTCTCCTTGCGAGGCGCTTTGGGGACTAATGTAGTCAGTGGAACAACGGTACACGGGACGAATACACCATTCTGCACTAACCACTGGCTACCCCAAAGCTGCATCCACGCTGCAAGACGGTGGTGAATTTACATATATATAGACAGTGATGTGCTGCCCAGAGCTAGCAGACATGGTTTGCATAGCATACTGTCTCGTGTTTACAGTACACAGTATGTTGTACAAGCCCTGCAGTAGCCTATGTGAGGTACCGTTGTCCTTGTACTTTGTGTGCAAGTATATTCTCGCAAAGGTCAAGACAAGACTCATGTAGACACAAAATTCCCATATGGTGCCGTTGTTGAACTGTGAGTCCACATATGAAATGTCTTCATAGCAACAACAATGCATATCCTCTGTGTGTCTCTCTCTCTCTCTCTCTCTCTCTCTCTCTCTGTGTGTGTGTGTGTGTGTGTGTGTGTGTGTGTGTGTGTGTGTGTGTGTGTGTGTGTGTGTGTTTTCAGACTTCAACAGCGACGGTGATCATTGTGGTGACAGATGTTAATGACAATGACCCACTGTTCGATTCTTCACTGCCAGTGAACCTAACTGTCACAGAGGAACAGAATCACGCTTTTGTTGGAAAGGTTAAGGTACGCGCACATGCACACGCACATGCACACACCCACACACACGCGCGCGCATGCGCACCCACACACACACACACACACACACACACACACACACACACACACACACACACACACACACACACACACACACACACACACACACACACACACACACACACACACACACACACACCGGTAATTTTACAAACTGCTGGACTCATCAGCGCTAATTGTCTTGTGCACACTGTCACTAGACTAACAATATTATGTTTACATATCTTTTTGAAATGTTCAACTTTTAATTTACCAGTAAGACTCCCTAATCAGGAGATAGGCGACCATCACGTTGCATACACAAACTTTAGAAGGCAATCGTTGCCAATCAGGAGGGAATATGGGAAATGGGACAGATCCATGTTGATGACATGACTTTAGAGATACTGTGTACCGCTTTGCATGATTTTAGGCCAAAATCTGTAGGAGCAGTGTCCAAAAATGTGTTTTCCTAAAATTGGCCTGATGGCGGCGCTAGAAGAGGGCCATGTGAGAAATCAGGGCTGGAGGTTGTGATTTGCCATCCAAGGAGTGTGTGTGCAAAGTTCGGCACACAACGTGTTGTTCGCGTCGTCCTAGCTTTTTGGGGAATGTTTTTTGAAAATGTTTTGAAATAAATAATACCCGAAAACAAAATGTTGGAAACAAAATGATGGAACCCATAAAATGTGTTTTTTTTAAATATGTTTGCTACTTAAAGTACATTTTGTTGTCAATACTTTTTTAAATACAGGAGCATATTACATTGTGGCATTGCTACTTTTTAAAGTAAATCTTAAAGGACAACTTTAGTTTTTTACAACAAGGGTTCATATTTTAGATTGTAATTAAAGAATATAAAAGATGAGTGTTAAAATTATTTAATTTACTTCTTTCTATTGTTTTAGAGATTCTTATTTCAGTGGTTGGGGGCATGCGTACAAGTGGCTAAATATGTCATTTTACACAGAATAAGCTCATTCCCAAGATACAACGCAACCTTTCATGGTTGGATGTGACTTATGGGGGCTAGAAGTGTTACTGTAGATAGCAATAAAGAAACTGCTAGCTTATTGTGTCTAAAAAGACATATTTAGCCCCCATGCGTGCGTACGCATGCCCCACATTTTAGCACGGTAAACGCGATAAAACAATAGAACGAAGCAAATGAAAACATTTTAACACTCACTTTTTCTTTTCTCTATTTACAATCTAAAATATGAACCCTTGTTGTAAAAAAACAAAGTTGTCCTTTAAGTAGGCCTACCACCACTGGTTGTCGAATCCAATCAGCCAGTGCCAAGCTGTTGCTATTTGTGCTAATGTCTGCCAGGTGCAAAATTTGACAAAATACAATTTTAACTGGCCCGGTGTTAATGCGAGGATCTTGAGTCATTATGCTGTATAAAAGGCCAGCATACAGTAATAGTGTGTGTGGGGGTCACCGTGTCTTGTCTCATCCCACACAGCACACAGCAGCACGCAGGCTTACAAAGGCTCCAAAAGTAATCCTCCTAATGTGCTAGGGACCAGAGACATTTAACATTGTTTAGTTAATCCTGGTTGGGCTGTAATTAGGACTATAAGTTATTATGCCCGCAGGCGGGTTTGTGTGTGTGTGTGTGTGTGTGTGTGTGTGTGTGTGTGTGTGTGTGTGTGTGTGTGTGTGTGTGTGTGTGTGTGTGTGTGTGTGTGTGCGTGTTTGTGTACGCAAATCTGTGACTACACGCATTTCTGTGTTGTATTTGTGGATTTATTTGTGGATTAACACATGCAGTATTTGATTAGATTTTCTTGAACTCTAGGGTACTTATTCTGGGGATTGTGAAGTTGTAGTTCGGCTATTTTTGGCAAAGAGATTTGGTGTGTGTGGTGGTGGGGGTCGCTTAAATGGTTAATGTATGCATATTGCAAAGTATAGGTAAGTTAAACTCTATAAGCTCTGTGTGTGTGTTTGTTTCTCTCTCTCTGTCGCTCTTGCTGTCGCTCACTCTCTCTCTCATGCTCTCTCTCTCTGTCTGCCTCTCTCTCTGTGTGTGATTGTGTGCCTGTCTGTCTCTCTGTCTGTCTGTCTGACATGCATCAGCGTAACGCAGCACAAAAAAGACGAACAAACTTTCTGTAGGCTAAATTAATGCATGCATTTCTTGGAATACCAGAAAATAATAATAATTTGGCATATGGAAGTTGCAGATGAGGATGGATGCGGATATATAAATTGGATAATATAATCAATGCGGTTGGATAATGGGCGGATAAATAATTTGCGCGGATGGATTTGGATGAGCTCAAAAGCCTATCTGCGCATCACTCTCTCATGCGACAGGATTCAGGTTTGGCTGCATTCCAAACGTGTATCCTCACATCCTTGCCCAAAAGAATGACATGGGTATTTTAGACCCAATACCTGGCTCCTGTACTCCCTCAGTCAGTGCTCACAGATACAGTAAATATGATGGTTAGACAAGTTTCAATCTCAATGCATGCTCCCTTGGCCCTTCGCAAATTTAAATGTATGGCCCTTGTGCACCTTTGTAGGGGGTCTTTGGTAAACCTGACACTTTGACAGGTTGTAAATGTCCATCACGCTCCTTTGGTTGTGTACTTGCTTTAGTTCCAAGGTCAGTAAGTGCCCTTTATGCACCCATAGTCGGGTCTTTGATATTTCTGACAGTTTGACAGATCTAAGAAGAAAAAAAAAGAAGAAAAGATTCTCCTTTGGGTCGTTGGGCACCGCTCCAAACTTCAGAATCTCTCCATGATGCTTAAACCAGACATGTGGATGCACAACAGACTTAAGACTTAAAACACACCCTCGGAGACCATTCGGCACCACAGAGACCATTCCAGGTCATAAAACCTCAAATAAAACCCCCATAATCCAAAATCCAATCTTTAGAGAGGACACTTGAAAGTATTCCAAACATGAGCATTCGGCGTTCCAAGGGCCCTTGGACGCGTTCCAACCCCAAACAGACGGTGCGATCCCTCAGCGGCCTATACGAGGCACGACTCTGGGCCACCATCCAAGAGAAGGTCGCTAACTGCTGGTTTTAAACAGGCTTCAGCGGGAATGAATGGACTTGACCTTGGGCTGAGGCAGGAGCAAGGAGAGAGAAGAGGAAACCAAGGAAGTGAGAGAGAGAGAGAGAGAGAGACAGAGAGAGAGTGAGCGATGAGAAGGAAAGGGAGAATGATAGAGGAAGGGGACTAGCCAGTGGAGAGACAGGAATGAAATAAACGAGGGAGAGCATGGAATGAGACGTGGGAGAGAAACAGAGGGAGAGAAAGAAGAGGGGAGTTGAAATGAGTGACTGAGAGAAGATTGGCTGCTCCCTGCATCTGACTTTGTACGAAAGGCTGTTTGTTTTCGGGTTATTCGGGCAGTGCATGGTCATCAGCAATGGTGGACAAAGTACTCAAGTCTTAAGTGAAAGTTACTCAATCAAACTAAGCAGTGCTGTGCACTTCAGGCTGTTGAAAGTGTGAACTGGCCATATGTGTTTGCTTAAATCAATCGGCATTCCCACACAACAGTCAATATTGTTAGCCCACATACACACACACGCACGCACGCACGCACGCACGCACGCACGCACACACACACACACACACACACACACACACACACACACACACACACACACCACCGCTAAAGTAAGTTCCCATTGTAGACATTTGGCTAGCCGTGTCAGTAGTATATTATCTAAAGTCATGGCTAAATTATACAAAGATAAAACAAAAGAACATCACACCGACAACAGGACGTGCACACAGGCATACCGTTAGTGTCGATGACCCAACACAGGGATTTAGCTCCAGCAACGTGCTTCTATCGCTGTCACGGCGGGTATTGTAATTACATAGAGAAGAGGGAGATACTGCACATGAAAGAAGAACAGAGCAAGTCTTAAGATGGATGGAGTGCATGAGGAGCACAGTAAAATCCTGTGTTTATTTACAGGATTACAGGTTTCCTTTGTCAGTGTATGTTGCACAGGATGAAACACAAATACCTTTTTGTTTCTATTCAGCTCTCTTTTGATGTCGTGCAATGATGTTTTTGCTGTTGTTACTGTGCTTGGTGAATGTAATTACACCAGTTCACAAGACAGAGGTACAGTGGTGTAAAGTAACTAAGTAGGTTTACTTAATTACTGTACTGTACTTAAGTACACTTTTAAGGTATTTGTACTTTACTGGAGTATTTACAATTCCCAATACTTTTACTTCTACTCCACTACATCTCAGATCCAAATATTGTTCTTTTACTCCACTACATTTATTTGAAAACTTTAGTTACTAATTACTTTGTAGATTTGTATTATTTCAAAACATACAACATATAGTAAGACGCCTCAGGGCGACAACGCGCCATGTCTTGGCCATCTGGCCAGTATATCGGACCAGTTACCCATATATGGAGACCCCTGGTACCCATATATGGAGATCCATGTACTGTATATGGGGATGCTGTGAGAGCCCAAACATGCTTACTCAGTTATTTGTTAGCCTATGTGAAAGTATGATGTCATACATACAATCCCTTTTATGCCCATTCATGGAGATCCCTGTCTGTAGAACCATGCAGCCACACAGATATGGCCTGTCTTGGCCATCTGTCTTGGCAATACAGTATATGGATTCTGTTAGTGTGGTATGTGGCTGATGTGGCCTCCATGGGCATTCCCATATGAAGTCCTGTTAGATATGGGCTTAATATTGATGACATCAGGGATCTCCATATGGACACACTGTTGCTAAGGGAGGCTACTTCCTGAAGAGACGGCAAGACACGCTGTGATTGGCCGGTAGTGTATCATGTACCGGTAAGTATGATCCGCGATCTGATTGGCCAACGTATACACAACATATACAGATGATGCAGATGACGTAATTTTGCCGCAAAATCCGGATCCCGGCCAGGATCATAGAAAACATATTTACAGAAGGCTTTAGGGGCTGAAATTAACGGAGTGGGTGTTCTAAAACTTTAGCGATTTAATAGTTAGGACAACTTTAAGATTTGTTTTATAAAAAAAGTTACATAGTATAACTTTAAGTAACCTTTTCAAAAGTGGTAACCTTTTGGTCAGAACTTGAGAAGAGAACACAAACAAAAACTTGGATCACTTTCAACCTGATGCCCTTATGTTGATAGGCAATATATATATATATATTATAATATATATATATATATATATATATATATATATATATATATATATATATATATATATATATATATATATATATATATATAAATGTCAAAAATCGCAAATTGCCATGTGACAAGGTATATAGGGTGTACTCTTACTTTTGGTAGACACAAAAGTCTGCTTATGCAGAATTCTCTTTAAAGTATTTTTATGTAAATATTTGCTGTGTAGTTTTAAAACCAGTTACCTTGTTTGGAAAATGAAATGAAAAGTACACACAGCACTACGGCTCCTGTCTGCTTATAAAGAAAACAAAACACACTGCACGCACGCACGCACGCACGCACGCACACACACACACACACTTCATTTTCCTCCCTTCCAGAATAGAACAGACCTTGAACCAAACTGCAGATAATCAGAGATGCTTCTACAGTACATACTCCATTAAATCTACAACACTGTTTGACAACCAGGCAGCAGTACAATATAGACTTTCCCAACACAAATATACCAATATCAATCTAAGCTCCCCATGGCTCTCTGTCTCTGTGTGTGTGTGTGTGTGTGTGTGTGTGTGTGTGTGTGTGTGTGTGTGTGTGTGTGTGTGTGTGTGTGCGTGCGTGCGTGCGTGCGTGCGTGCGTGCGTGCGTGCGTGCGTGCGTGCGTGCGTGCGTCCCACTTACAATATACTGTAAGTGCTAATTAACTTTAAATTGATCCAACTCCTGACTAATGTTGTCGTTACCCCAAGTCCTGCTTACTCAAGCTCAGACTGATAACATTACCCCTCCCACAACCAACACCACACACACACACACACACACACACACACACACACACACACACACACACACACACACACACACACACACACACACACACACACACACACACACACACACGCGCATACACCCTGCTCCGTTGTGCTCAACTGTTCTTTGGTCGGCATTGTGTTTGCGTTGCGTTGTGTTTGCGTTGTGTTTGTGTTGTGTTGTGTTGCGTTGCATTGCGTTGCGTTGCGTTGCGTTGCGTTGCGTTGTGTTGTGTTGTGTTGCGTTGTGTTGTGTTGTGTTGCGTTGGGTTGCGTTGTGTTGCATTGTTTTTTCTTTTGATGTTTGATGGGATAATGTTGGAGGAAAGTTAAGTGAATAATAATTGTTATCTTAGAATAAATGCGAGAAGTCTCTGTGTGTGTGTGTGTGTGTGTGTGTGTGTGTGTGTGTGTGTGTGTGTGTGTGTGTGTGTGTGTGTGTGTGTGTGTGTGTATGTAATCCGTATCTCGAGAACCGTTCGTCCCACCGGCTTCAGATTCGGCACGGGCGTTCCCCGCCGCGAGTGCCGTGCCCGGCCTCGACCCGACACGACGCGCGTTCGTGAAACGCTCTGAATCACTGTTTGCGGAGCTGATTGTTGACATCAGGCTTCATTATTATTACTCCTGACACATTAGAAGGACAATATCGTTCACCAGAACCAAGGACGGGTCTTTTCAATGAATCTAACATGGAGTTTGAAGTTACAATGGGTTTGTATAGGAAGGGGCGTGTCTGTTCCGCCGGCGATGTCGCGTTGAATTGCGCTGCGTTACGTCGCTCGCGTCGCTGGCAGTGAGGATGAGCTGTAAAGCACAAAAAAGCAGCCAACAATATCTTGGTCATCTAACACCAACCGAATAATCATTATAACGGGGCAGATCCAGTGCTCAGAGCTAGTAGGCAAGAGAAACAGAGCAGGTATGGGCAAGTGTAAAGGGATTGAACTAAAATTATTAAAGATGAAAAATACAGAGATGTTCTAAGGGGAAAAAACAATGATTAGAATAGCTAGACTTAAGGTCTCTAGAAGGGAGCTCGCAGTTGTTTTTTTTGCCTGTGTTCGGTAGATAATGAGCAGGGTTTAATGACAGAAGCCCATTGTTGTGAAAAGGTCAGAGCAGAGTGCAGCCCATAGCTAATGATACACTTAATATGCACAGGTACAAAACGTTATAGTCACATTGAAGTGATCTGCATTAGACACACACGCACGCACACAACGTATAGACAGTGTTCTATAAAAGGCTGACTTGTAAGAGATTATACTTTACTTAAGAGAAAGTCACGTTTTAATATAGTTAGGTCATGTTTGATGGATTTACACTCTCACACAAAACAGAAACGATTAAATGAAGTTGATGTTTTGAATTTTATACAGCCATCGATTAGAAAACACACTCACGCATCTCACTCAAATAAAAGTGTAATGCAATTCTGATTTTCAAACACAGGCACATTTGCCAACGTCCTTTGCTTCAACATCAAACTGATGTTGTTTTTCTTTTGTGTGCCTGTGTGTGTGTTCTCTCTAGGCTACAGACCCAGACCTTGGCAACAGTGGTCAGGTCCACTATCGTCTGGTGAACCACCAGAACCTTTTCAACATCGACTCCAACGGCACCATTACCACTGCAGTACCACTGGACAGAGAGGTCAGTTGGACTGGTCTCCTCCTTTTTCACCCTCGACACCAAATCTCTTTGGCGAAAATAGCTGATCTACAAGCTCACAGTTCATCTCACTGTGATGCACTGTGAGCTTGTAGATCAGCTGTTTTCGCTGAATGTTCACCTATAGGGACGATAGGCTTCATGTGGTTAAACTTCATTGTTTGTTTCCAATAGTAACCATTTAACTCAGAGTTAAATTAACATCTATTTTAGTGTGTAGCACTACGTTAGATGTCCTTAATTAAAGATCAGTTTAACCATCTCTGACATTCATATCTGAATAAATACAAAACAATAATGTGTAATGTGTGCACATGCTAAACAATAGTGACTCATCCTCATTTATTATTCATGTATAATTCAATGGATTTAGTTTCCCACACTCGCATCATAGGGTATCAGTGCCAGGGTTATTCAATTACTTACCCCGTTCGGTTCTTTTATGCAATAAACAAAAACACAGCCGAAAATTATGTATTTATTTCTGCAGAGGCACCGTTAATGCTTTAACTCTGAGAGCATTCAAATGTTACCAAATGGCTTTGGTAACATTTTGTGTGCTCTCAGAGTTGCAAGGGGACGAATTAACACCCGTTTACTGTGTACCCCATCCTGAAGGTGAAGGGTCACTATGACCTCATCGTTGAGGCGTGGGACGGTGCGGTGGATCCGCGGCGCTCCCGCTTAACGCTGTCCGTCACCGTAGAGGACGTGGACGACAACAGCCCGGTGTTCACCCGGCCAGAATACCTCATCAGCCTGCCAGAAAACAACCTCAAGGATACTGTCATACTGAAGCTAACGGTGAGACGATGAGAGGATGGTCCCCTTGTATAGTCGGCCCACTGGGCATATGCCCGGTATGGGGCGGCATAGCTCAGGGGTAGAGAAACTGGTATTAGAGCACGAAGGGTATAAATCCCGAAGGGTTCCCAGTTCGAATCCGGGCTCCCCCTGAGTTAATGTCGAAGGGTCCTTGGGCAAGACTCTGAACCCCTAATTGCCTCCGGTGAGTAGGTTGGTGCCTTGCATGGCTTCCTCCGCCACCGGTGTATGAATGTGTGTGTGAATGGGTGAATGTAATGCACAATCTATGTAAAGCGCTTTGGATTAAAAGCGCTATATAAATGCACCATTTACCATTTTTACCATTTTATGCCAGATGCCCAGTCCACCCCTGGTGTATGGGTGGGTGGATGGGTGGGTGCATGGATGGATGGGTGGGTGGGTGTATGGATGGGTGGGTGGGTAGGAGGATGGATGGGTGGGTGGGTAGGTGGCTAGGCTTGATGGATGGGTGGGTGGTTAGGTGGATGAATAAGTGGATTGATGGATTGATGGAAGAATGGGTGGGTGGATGGGTCTATTTGTGATGAATGAATTCCTTGTTCAATTATTCTGTGCTTATCTGGCCATTTGTGACTGTGTATCTGTCTTTCTCGTGGTTTCCCTTCATCCCACTTTTTCTTTATCTCTCTCTCTCTCTCTCTCTCTCTCTCTCCACCTCAGTGACAGTCAAATTGAGTCCATTTTTAGTTCAAACTGCTTCAATGGCTTTGAAAAGGAACAAAAAACACTGCTAACACTTGCTAAATAACACCCTCTCTCCCTCACGCCCTTCCTCCCTCCAGGCCATAGATGCTGACCTTGGCTCCAACATATCATATCGGATTAAGAATGGTACCTCCGGGCAGGTCGGCCAGCTGTTCCACGTGGACGCGGTCACAGGGGAGCTGTCAGTTCTGAAGGTCCTGGACTATGAGATGCTGCCCAACGCCGAGCCCACGTACACGTTCACAGTGGAAGCCGTGGACACACAGGGAAGCATCATGCCCCCCGGATTCACCACAGTCACCGTCAAGATCA
>NC_137825.1:37842975-37870475 GCF_963921795.1 Nannobrachium achirus | reverse complement strand
TCGAATGTATATTATTTTTAATTTGAAATATCGTATGCAGTAAAACCTAATTCAAACACAGCAGTAGTCTCTTTCTTTCTCTATATGCGCCGGCCGGGGTTGGTGCTGAGAAACGTGCTCTCTTGTGAGATCAAATTAATGATTCATAACTTATTTTATTCTGTAGCCTCGTTTTAATAAAGCTGTATGGTTTAGATACAAGCCCAAGGATGTGTGCTCATTGTACTGTGGTGGAAGTTGGAACAATCTTTACCTCGATATGAAACGGGAATTATAATGAAAACTATATATACAAGCAAGTTGCAATTCTGGGAAATTACAAGTGTGGTTGCCGTGACGCGAGTCACACTTGCAAGTGAATTCCGTCTTATTCCGTCTTATTTCCCCCATTCAAGTCAATGGGGAACATTAATTCACTAATAAATGAATGGCCATATATGGAGATCTCAGTGTCAGTCCCTTTTATTCCCATATATGGAGATCCCTGATGTCATCAATATTAAGCACATTTCTTGGAATGCCCATATATGGACATACAGTACTGGTTGAATCAGCATTTTCCCATTTGGATTCCATGTCAGTTTCATGTGGTCTATGACTTCAGACATCTATGGTGTCAGTCATCATCTCCATATTTGGGAGATTGGAGAATGGAGAAAATTAATTCACTAATACATTAATTTTTCATTGCATTTTCAGATGCTTAATCTTCATGCTCCTGGTGTATTAAGGACCTTCCTTAAGCCAGAATTCTATTCACTGGTGATCATATCAGGCCAACAGATTTCAGCATAAGCCTTCGTCAGGATAATACTAACACAATATTATCTTATGCCCTAATTTGATTAGAACTTTTAAATCTCACAGTTAATACACTATTAACATTAGCCAGATGAACTCTAGTCTCCCTCTTCTGGGACAAACGTTCAGTGACTTCGAACATAGCAGATCTTCAAGGTTCTGAGCTGGTAGATTTGGTATACAGGGAGAAAAGATGGAGAATGGAGATCAAGTATAGAGCCCTAGGGGACACATGTACCTGTATATAGGGTTTAAGTGGTTAAACATTGCATCAATAGATAGAAAAAAAGGAAATGTGTTCCAAGTTTTTTATTAATCGTCTTTTCTTTTCCTCAACATGAAAGAAATTCTGTCGTGCTAAAAAAAAGCACTTGTACTTGTATTATGAACAGGACACTCCATCTGGTCAGCTGCGCTATAAGGTGGACCCGGAGGCCTATCCATACTCTGCTAGTATATTTGATGTGGAGGAAGACACAGGACATGTTGTCACCAGGGTCAATCTCAATGAGGAGCCCAACCTCATGTTCACTGTGAGTATATCCATAGACACCCAGACACACAGACACACACACGCACGCACGCACGCACGCACGCACGCACGCACGCACTCACGCACGCGCACACACACACACACACACACACACACACACACACGCTGTGAAATGAGTCAAGTGATGTGATCTCTGCACCACTCACATTACAGGTGTGTCTATTGTTTATAGCTATTTGGCAACATGTTTCATATTTTCTTGAGTGGCTATTTGTAGCGTTTGCGTACATAAAAGGTGTCTTTACCCAAAACACTTATTCATATGAATCCCTGCTGCTTGTGCTCTACTGAGCATAATAAAACACTTTTATTAGTTTGGGAACTATATTTCCCCAACAGGAGCCTTCATGGAGGCTTTGGATGATGCACATTTTAATCATCCTCGTTGTTTAATTGAGCTTTAATTAACGCAAGGATTCAGTGTCCTCTGATGACATCACACAGGGGACTCGTTCTACCTTGTTTGCTCCCAATAACTCTCAAAGATAAAATAGTACAAGACTATTAATTATGTGCTCATTTTGATTTGGGGATTATGAGTGAAATGACTTTCCAAGAACACATTCAACCAGTGACTCATTAGCAACTGGCTGTTGTTTTACAGTATTTATTTGATATCATTTCACCTAGTTTTTGATGTGTGTCCTTGGAGGAGGGCATGGTGGTACAAGTGTTTGTTTTGTAAAACAAAAACACTTAAACCCTATATACAGTACTTCTTAGTACAACAAACCGAAATAGCCGATATACAAGCTCACAAGACATTGCATCGCATTAGAAAGACTTTGACGAATCTTTAAGGTTTTGACAAATCTTTACACATTTTGAAAATGTTGTAAAACAAAGGGTAAAAAGACAGGAGATTACTCCGGGGTTAATGTGGTTAACATACCTTTTTAATTAATAATATCACAATCATAAATATCAACCCTGACATTTACCAACTACTAAATATGTATGTATTTAATTCAGTGTGACCAGATGCAGGGATAAAACATATCCCCCACGTACTTAGGTACTGTCCACAACTGCCACAGTCCTACAGGTTGGTCGGAGCACCTGTTCATAAAGGAGCGGAACTTGGAGGGATAATGTTGTGTCCGAGGTGAAATTAACAGAATGAGCTGATCAGAATGACATTTTGGAATCATGGGCATGTGTTATACGGCAGTCTCCACCAATATCATGAAGACACCAAATGAGCGAATATCTCTAGTTAGAATAGTGTTTCCAAAGCACATTGAAGCCGTTCCGTTGCTCCCCCTACTAAGACACTATGATGGTTTCTCCTTTAATTTGTCACCCATTGTGAGTATCAAATGAGGGATTCTGAAACAAACAACATTCCCTAGATATAGAACAGTTGGGTTCAGCTCTTGTTTGACTGCATTTTAATGCAGCTTTGAAACACAGAAGCAGGGGCTAACGAGGACCGAAATGCACCGCTCAGGATCTATTGATCCCCTGTACCCTGCATGCGCTCAGGGGCGTCACAAGGGGGGGAAGTGGGACTGAGTTACTAGGGCTCAAGGTGGAGGGACCTGGAATTATTTTATACTTTAGCTATTGAAAAATAGCAGATATACAAGCTCACAGTGCGGCACCGAGTGCCGCGCTGCGAGCTTGTAGATCTGCTATTTTTGAAAAGTCGTGAAAATGAGTGCAAATCTTTGAATATATGTATTTTTTAAGCGAACATTTTTACTCAAATTTTGCTTCTGGGGGGACCCTGGAACTAAATATTTTGAGATGGGAAACATAGATTTTTCAAAAATAGCAGACCTACAAGCTCGTATTGTGGCACTCTGTGCCGTGCTTCGAGCTTGTAGGTCTGCTATTTTTCAATAGTTAAAGCACGAAATAATGCGTAATAATGCGTTCCCAGTCAATGAATCCTTGTACCCAGTGCAGAGAATTTGGTGCGACACCCCTGATTCCCCGTACCCCGTATGCGCTTTCATACCAGCAGCAATAAAAGCAGAGACAAAGCCACCGGGAGTCATTCACTTCCAAATAGCGCAGGGAGACGAGGAGACACAGAGGACGAAATGACTGCTGGCAATGAGACTTTGGTGACAAAAGACATTTGAGAAAGCTTCAACATCATGCAAATGAGCTATCAGTGTCCCGATGGCCAATCAGAGGGTGGAAGCGTTCATCTGGAGTTCTGCCGCTATGAAAAAAGTTACTATCAATCGCAAAATGGAGGGAAATCCATCTGTATGTTTTTTTCCCCTCTAGAGTTAACATGGGGACACTGAACTTTTCCTATACTATTGATGCTTTTTTGTCCGGTTACTGAGAAAAGGTCATACACAACAACAAAGTCATACAAATTAAATTAAATTAAATTAAATTAAATTAAATTCAATTCAATTCAATTCAATTCAATTTTTTCAATTCACATTAACAAAGCCACTGCCTGTGTAAACATGGTGTTAGGCGACCGTTCCTCCTGGCTGCTGGCCTGGGAGATTCCCATCATAACCTGTTCTTTTGTAATTGTCAACAATCCCAATCAAAATGTCTATTCATTTGTATTCATGCAGCGCTGTTACGGTGTGAGCTGGGTGGTGGATCTATATTTATTTTGTTATATCTTCGCCGTCAGCTCGTTGCAATGATGGAATGCGATGTGGCAGCACAGACAACAGGTATTCAATAAGACTGGCGGCTTCATCAGCCAGCCCAGCGGTGCTGTCCTGCGCTGTAGAAATTCCTCCCCCATTAGCTCTGTGTATCGACTGTTTGTTGACCCGCCCTGTGTGTCTGGACATGATTGACAGCTGGTGGTGGTGGCCTACGACGCCGGCGAGCCGGTGAAGGAGAACAGGACCGTAGTGGAGATCACGGTCCTTCAGCCCTCCGTCATCCCCGTGTTTACCCAGGAAGAATACAGGTACACACACACACACACACACACACACACACACACACACACACACACACACACACACACACACAACGCACACGCGCACACGCGCGCGCGCATACACACACACACACACACACACACACACACACACACACACACACACACACACACACACACACACACACACACACACACACACACACTGTCCTTCTACAGTACCTCTCTCTCTCTCTCTCTCTCTGTTATTAAACACCAATCAACCCAATGGTCACATATCACAGTCTGGCAACGGCAATAAATTCTCCTCTGTATAAAAGCACACACGCACGCACGCACGCACGCACGCACGCACGCACGCACGCACATGCCACACACACACACATGCTCACACACGGCTGATGTGTGGCCGTTATAACTCTTCCTTTTTGCCACTGTTATGAGTTCATGGGGTCAACTTAGGTTTTCTCCCCCGTGATTGGCTGGCCATGCTGAGGGTAGGAGAGGTCAGATGTGCAGCCAGACGATACTCCACAGCTATTATCTCCTCTAATATCTAGTTTCTCTCTCAATCCATCTCTGTCAGTCTGTCTTTGTCTTTTATTATCCTTCGTGCGATCTATGATCATTGGTTCTTATCCTTTTCTTCCCTTTTGAAATCTTGGTGGAAACTTTGTAGTGTTTATCTAGCCCATTTAGGCCTAATTATTGAATGCTTTAACCAGTGAAAAATAGCAGATATACAAGCTCACAGCGCGGCACTGAGTGCCGCGCTGTGAGCTTGTAGATCTGCAAATCTTTGAATATAATATATTTGAAAATATGCATTTTCAAAGCGAACGTTTGTAATTCAAATTTTGCTTCTGGGTGGTCCCTGGAACTAAATATTTTGAGATGGGGGGTCCGTGGCCAAATAAATATCATTGTGGGGGTCCTTCACATGAAAAGGTTTGAGAACCACTGACATAGTAATCTCTCAAGAGTCTCTACTGTATGTGTAAATCTCTCCATTACATACATTATCTCCACAATGCACAGCCACTACTCACAAGTTGGGGAGTCACTTCTATACCCCAGTCTCGTTATTGCTTTTTTGCTGGCTGCTAGCAGCACCTTGACCAGGTACATGTCATCTCTATGTGTGTTCTCCTGTGTCAAGTTTCCTAAATATAATGCCACACTCGTCTTTGGTATTAGCTTCCCTTTTCAATCATATTTCTCTCTCTTTGAGCAGGTTTTTTTTCTCACTGCCCCAGAAAATAACAATAAAGCACGCACATCCGCTCACTAAAAACCAGGTGCTGGGCTGAGGTCAGAAGACACAATATGAGGTCAGACGTGACTTTTCGAGCCTCATCAGACTGATGAAGAGCGATGAGGCTCGAAACATCACATCCATGGTGTAAGGAACCTAAATAAATCTTTATACGTTTTGAGCACGATCCAGTGTGCGGAGTGTTACTTTTTCACTGCCCTACCATACATACAGTATACAGTATGCAGTATAATCCCTAGTGTTTATTTAACTCTGAGAGTCACATGTCTATTTGGTTACATTGGTACATGGATAGATACAGTTACAAATCTTTGTTGTCGGGTGGAAACCTTGTATGTCCAAAACAGTTCATTTTGTATTTATCGTTTAAAAATGATTTAAACTTGTGAAAATAGCTGATCTACAAGCACACAACGCCTTGCATAGTGAGGCGTTGTATGCTTGTAGATCTGCTATTTTCACTAGTTTTGTGCAACAGTCTTGTATGCTGAAGCAGGGCTTCACTTTATGAAAAAGAACAAAGAACACATTTGAAACTTGGAGATACGAGGTTTCTGCCCGACAGTGACAAAATGGATTCATTTGAGCATTTTACTGTGTACCTTGATCTTTTCCCTCCATCTCTCAGTAGACATCAGTGCATTCTGATGTTAAACACACAGGAACGTGATGTTAAACTCACAGGAACGTGATGTTTCAGACAAGCATTTTGCTCTGTCACATCTCCGAGCAATACAACACGTCTTGTTTTAACACGGCCATCAGTGAACTGTCAAGTTACCTGTCAGTCAGCAAGACTGCCAAAACAATTCATCAAACCGCAACGTTGTACCGACATCTCCCCGCGAGGCTACAGCGTGTTATCTGAACCTTGAAAGATTGTTGGTTACTACACATGTTGTTTCGTAGCCATTTTAGCAATAATGAAAAAATAAAGGCACGTATATAGCTTGTGGCTAGTTTCACCCTTTGGTTTCAATTCTGCTCCACGGTTATTAAAGGAGTACTTCACCCCCAAAATGACTTTTTTTGATTACTCACACCATGGACAATATTTTTTGTTTTTTGTCACATTCCTAAGACAAAATGTGATTATAGTAAACTTACCCTGACGGTTTCCCCATCATCCAGTGCCATGCATTTGGGTCCTCATCCAGGGCCATGCATTTAGGTCCCCATCCGGAATCAATGGGGGTACATTTACAAATCACATTTTTGTCTTAGGAATGCGACAAATATAAAAAAAAGATATTATTGAACTCAACGTCGCTTATTGGTTCACAAGTAGCCCTGTCTGAAGTTCATAATGCCTCTATCTCTCCTGGCCAAGCAGATCTCTCTCTCTTGGATGAGCGCTAGATATTTGGCCTGCCAGGCAGGGGACTAGAGCAGTGGTTCTCAACCTTTTCAGTGGACCACTGGACTAGAGTGTTCCTCTCACCTCTCACCGTCCTAAGAGGACATAAAAGTTACGGATTTCAGCTTTAAAGGAAATTATGATAAAGGTGTCCCTTTTACAAAGACCAGAATAAAGCTCCTGTTTATTTTTAGAAAAAAGAGTTGGAGGCAAGAGAGATGCCAGCTAAACCATACAGTATATTACTGCATTTATGAATATGAATCAGGGCTTCAAGCTAAAATTGTGTGTGTGTGTGTGTGTGTGTGTGTGTGTGTGTGTGTGTGTGTGTGTGTGTGTGTGTGTGTGTGTGTGTGTGTGTGTGTGTGTGTGTGTGTGTGTGTCTGTGTGTCTGTGCGTGCGTGCGTGCGTGCGTGCGTGCGTGCGTGCATGCGTGCGTGCATGCGTACTTGTGCGTGCGTACTTGTGCATGCATGTGTGTGTTTGATACGTTTGTGCATATACTGTATGTACAGTATATCTGTGTGCATGTCGCTTTTACCCTATAGCATGATTCATGAATTCTCCCCGAATAAGCTACCCCTGTATCGTAGGCTACTTGTACAAGGAATTTGACGATAATATTAATGATCATGAATTCACTTACTGTATGTTTTTTTGCTAATATATTTTTTTTTTCATCATGCAATTAAGTCACTGAATTGACTGTCATCAACTGTGTTGAAATGAACCACTTGTAACCATGTCATTATACAGTACTGTTAGGTCCACTATGTTCATAAATTCTTTCCCCCCACTTCAGGGACATGCTGGGCCCCTGATTCAGCCCGGGAAAAAGAGTTGTAGAGGCCCTCATTTCGCACTATAGAGAGAGATCTCTCTCTATAGCGCTGCTGCTACTCAAAGATGTGCCATTTCAGATCATGACAAGTGACAAGCCAGTGGGCCAATTACATGAGTTATATTTCGTCATTGTCGGGTGGAAACCTTGTATGTCCAAAACCATTTTAAAAATGATTTAAACTAGTGAAAACAGCCGATCTACAAGCACACAACGCCTCTCGGTGCGAGGCGTTGTGTGCTTGTAGATCTGCTGTTTTCACTACTTTTGTGCAACAGCCTTGTATGATGAAGCAAGGCTTTGCTTTGCGAAAAAAATTACAAATTTGAAACTTGGAGATACGAGGTTTCTGCCCAACAGTGACGATTTACTTTGTTGGCCGCCCAGCCCCCAAAATGGAACGAAGGCAGACATTTTATTTTTATTCTTTTCATAATTGCCGGCCTAGACCGGCCGGGAATGAACCGGCCGTTCGGGAGTTGTCCCGCTTTTCCCAATGGCCAGCACGTCCCTGCCCCACTTTCCCAAAAACAAAAAGCACAGCCCGCAGATAGGAGGTAACAGCAGAACTCCTTGGTCGTGATGTCATAATGCCATGTGGATGTTCAAAAAGTTGAAGTGAAAGCTGAGCAGAGCACCGGATGTTGAAGCGCTTTGATGTCAGATCCGTGAATGTTTCACCTTTTTGTTTCAGAGGTTTTTGGCAGCAACACCTGACAGCTCATAATCGGGTTCTGGAAACGCGTTGTGTACTGTATATGTGAGCGCGTTGAAGTGCATCTGTGTGAGACGGGCAGGGAAGTGTGTGTGTGTGTGTGTGTGTGTGTGTGTGTGTGTGTGTGTGTGTGTGTGTGTGTGTGTGTGTGTGTGTGTGTGTGTGTGTGTGTGTGTGTGTGTGTGTGTGTGTGTGTGTGTGTGTGTGTGTGTGTGTGTGTGTGTGTGCGTGCGCGTGCGTGTGTTTGTATTTTGTGTGGAGAGCTAATTGATTAGAGTTCTTGAGCCAAGAACAAGGCTGATGAAAGAGCTGAGGGAAAGAGAGCCCTCTGCCAGCTCACATGCACACGCACGCTCACACATACACACTTACACATAGGCACACTGCACAGACACACTGTCTTATACAGGATTAAACGGCCAGTCAGTAGGGGCCAGAGATTATACTCCAACCACACAGTTTGTGTTTGTGTATATGGGATTGTAGGTAAATAAATAAATAAAACATGAACGGTCTAGTACTGTATGTACCCTGCCCGCAGGATTTTCCTCGCTTATTATAACACATTTAGCTAATTGGGCCATGCAGCATCTATATCAGTGGAGGTACTGATAATAATTCAATGTTCTTTCATGTTCATCACATAAAATACACACTGAGCTCATCAACAGCTGATGTTCTGAGAGTTTGAGTTTATTGCAGGGGGATAAATGTCAGAATACTTATTGGGGAGAAATGTAAAAGTGCTATCGTACATTCAGATCCCGTGTCTAGGTTGGAAACAACCTTTACGCAATCCTGTTTCTGGATCCATTTTCTCAACTGAACAAGCAGGCCGGCTCTATTAGTTCAGTAGTAAAATGTTCAGCACAAGGGCTCAGGGGTAAAGAAACCGTCTTTAGAACACAGAGGGTTCCCTGAAGCGTTCCCATTTCGATCCCGGGCTCCCCAGAGTTAGTGTCAAAGAGTCCTTGAGCAAGACTCTGAACCCCTAATTGTTCTCGGTGAGCAGGTTGGTGCCTTACATGGTTTCCTCTGCCATCGGTGTGTGTGAATGGGTGAAAGTAATGCACTTGTTTAAAGGCGCTATATAAATGCACCATTTACCACTAAGTTTGTGTTGGAGAAACGGGGCCCTATTTTCGTCCCCTTATCCCTAAACTCTTTTGACATTTTTTATTAGTTAGAAAAACGTTTTTAAATATCTTTTTAAATAGCTGATCTACAAGCTCACAACGTGTCAATATGCAGTAGATCGGCTATTTGAAGTTTGTTTTTAATATATTTCAAAATAGTAAAACGTGGTTTAGGGATAAGGGGTGAATATAGCTCTAAAATATACAGTAGCTCGCAGGCTCAAATCTGGGTATAGATGAAAGTTACTAAGCCGTATTTGTGACCATGTACCCAAATGCAGGGACCAGAGAACAAAGAATATAGATGATTTTTGATGTCATCACGACACAGTTTCATGGACTGTCTCACTGGCAGTGAATGGGAAGCAGAGTTTGTAGAATAGATTAATATGAGAGAGTGGGGGCCACCCACCATAGGATGCCAGAGGGCCAAATGGCAAGGAATTCACATTTAGTTCATAAGACTATTATGTTCCTATTTTGATCATGTCATCATTGTCAGATTGTGTCAACATTTTGGTGGCGTCTTACTCACGTTTAACGGTTGAAAACGAAGTCCTCTGTGAAGCTTGGTGCGTGTAACTGCTGCGGATTGTTGAAAGGAATCAAATGGTTCACACACCAGAGGAAAAACGTTTTAAATGTTCAAATCAGCAGCTCCACTTAAATCAACTTTTACTCAAGAATTTCAAGTTGAAGCAACACAGCGGAGTGAAACGGCGCTGTAGCACAGCTGTTTCGTGCTAAGCCTTCATCACTGAAACTTCCTCGTGGATGCAAAGCTACTCAAAGCTATCTAAAGCCTTTCTGTTGTGGCACGCTATTTTAGAGCGTGATTATCTTGGAGTTCATCTCAAGTTTATAAAAGTAGGGAGCACATAGTAGAGAAATCTAGCCACAGGCCATCATATAATGAAACATAATAACATGTAACAAAGGTGTGAAACTGCATGTGAGAAAGCAGTCAAAAAATATATATCCAGTATACTGTAGTATATTAGCGTCGTGTTAGTTTGGTTTTGTGTATTGTTTTATTATCATATTACTGTTTGCTATGAGAATGCATTGGGAGGATAGATCAGTATGTTACTGTATGTTGCTTTATGTGTTACACCATGACATACATGGATAGCTGTTCTCTGCTGCTCCATCTCCCATTTACACTTAGAGTTGGTTTTAAGGCTTTAGGAACACTCATTAATATGAGTGTTCCTAAAGAATGTCATTGCCAAGACTTCTCCTAAAGAGCACTGGACAATAGGTTATCATTGTAAGTTGAGCTGCTATTTAGCAAACCTATTCACATAGCGAGTCACCCAGGTGTCATCAGTACAGTATATATTAGCCCTACCTACACTATATAAGAGAAAACCTTGGAGACCCTGGTGAATGCTGCTGAAGAGGGGAATTATAATTAATATGCTGTATTAAGTTTGGTTATGATTATTTCACATTTTTATGGAGGTCAGAAAAAAGTGTTAATGTTTAATTACAAAACCCTGCGAGACATACATGCGCAAACATAGAACCACACACAGCTAGAGGCATGACATACTTCCACGTGCGCACGCACGCAGACGCACACGCACGCGCGCGCGCACACACACACACACACACACACACACACACACACACACACACACACACACACACACACACACACACACACACACACAACACACACATACACATACAGCACATGTGCATAGCAGGGTCTGCAGCGCAGTGAAGCGTGACTTTTTAAGCTGCTGCTTTTGCACTTTTCTTCTGTCCTGCTCTAATCTAGTAAAACAGTTAACGAGGCGAGGATGGAGTTTGTTAAATTGCTGTAGCAATCCTGTCCACTCCTGAATACCACTTGTCCTCCTCAATCTTTCTCTCTCTCACTCTCGCTCATTTTCTCTCTACTACTTTTGCCCAGAAAAATGCTCTCTCTCTCTCTCTCTCTCTCTCTCTCTCTCTCTCTCTCTTCTCTCTCTCTCTGTCTCTCTCTCTCTCTCTCTCTCTCTCTTCTCTCTCTCTCTGTCTCTCTCTCTCTCTCTCTCTCTCTCTCTCTCTCTCTCTCTCTCTCTCTGTCTCTCTCTCTCTCTCTCTCTCTCTCTCTCTCTTCTCTTCTCTCTCTCTCTGTCTCTCTCTCTCTCTCTCTCTCTCTCTCTCTCTCTCTCTCTCTCTCTCTCGTTGTGAGTTTATTCATGTCCCTCACTCTCTCTCACAAACACTTTCACACCCTTTGTCTAGATGCTTAGGTCTCTCTCTCTCATTTCCCTCTGTCTCTCACTCGCTCTTTCTATCATTCTATCATCTATCTCGTTGCACCTGCAGAATTGGTATGCAGTCGGCATCACCCATACACACGGAGGCGAACACATACTTAGAGAGAGAGAGAGAGAGAGAGAGAGAGAGAGAGAGAGAGAGAGAGAGAGAGAGAGAGACAGAGAGAGAGAGAGAGAGAGGGTGTGTGTCTTGCCAGCGCTTAATGACAGTTATCAGCAGGAGGTCATAGGGTTTCTGCATGCCCATGTCTGACATACACAATTTTGTGTGTGAAGGGGTGCACGCTGTGTGTGCACAAACACTTCCCCCAGCTTGTTACTATAGTTAATACATCTAATAAGAACGTGATGAGATAGAAAGGACCAAGACTTTTGAAAAGATCAAAGCTTCTCTATCAAAGATGGCAGTAGAACCATGTTGCTTTGTCTTGCGTCATTACTTTTAGAGAGAAGAGGTCGATGCCCGTTGGGAACGATGCCGTTTGGGAACGAAGCCTGTTGGATGTAATACCCTGTTATGTAATACCCATTGTACCCGTTGTCAGAGTATACTCAGAGAGTATATATACTCATTCTTCTGTGCAGCTTTTGCGATATGCAAGGGACGGAGATTCCACACATTTATAAAAGGATAATAGCAGGGGTTTCCTCTGTTGCCCAGGTTATTGCATGGTTTAAATAGGCAACAAGTACTTCGAGGCCAGTCTATGACATCAGCATCTATGACAGCAGTGTTATGACATATCAGTGCCCCTTGTCAGAGGACACAGTTTATGATGTCAGCACAGTGTGAGTCTGTACAAAACAAATGTACTTTTGACTCCACAAAGTCCCACCAGTGACATAATTGTTTTTTTTTAACACAAGCACAATTCCTTCCATTATAGCATGCTTTCCAGGAATAGAAAGCCTGCCGTTTTAAGTCCACAGCCCTCCTCTGAGACACAGACACAAAGTAGACAAAAATTATACCATATTATCACGAGCATCAGTGAGGACCAATTATATGGAAATCTGTGACGTCGTCCTTTAAGTATGTTTAAAAGCAACTACCACAGTGCTAGATGGGAGAGGAGTATTGTCAGTATCAGCTGGTCACGAGAGCCCTTTACAGCCTCAATGAGATTAGCATTCTGTCGGCCACCATTCCGCGCTGCTGCATTGTTGGTTCATGCTCTGAGGATGGATGGTCACTAGGGATGGGACAATAATCGCTATTATCGTTTATCGTGATAAAACGCTAATTCCATCGACCGGGACGCTAATTCCACCGACTGGGACGCTAATCCAGCGACCGGGTAGGTAAATCCACCGACCGGTGGTCGCTTCCACCGACCACCGGGCTACTAACCTAACCCTAACCCTAACCCTAACCCTAAACCTAACCTCAGTAACCTTACCTCAGTTAGGCTAACCTGCCACGCAACCTCCCGACCGGGTCGCTAAATCACCGACCGCGTCGCTAAATCACCGACCGCGCCGCTAAAGCGAGCGACCGGGTCGCTAAATCGACCGACTGGGGCGCAGAATCTTCCGACCGGGTCACTAGATGTACCAACCGGGTCGCTAAATCTACCGACCTAAAACTGCAGGCAGGTCGGTAGATTTAGCGACCGGGTCGGTCGATTTAGCGGCGCGGTCGGTGATTTAGCGACCCGGTCGCTCGATTTAGCGACCCGGTCGCTGAAAACTACCGACCACGTCGCGACCCGGTTGTAGGTCGCTAAATGATCTCGCTCCTACTGCAATTTTATTTGCCAAGCTGCATATCTGGTACAACTTAAACCCTCTATAATTCCTAAAACGGACCAGGAAATAACGTACTTGATACAGTCTTTTTCTTTTGACTCTCTACCAAATCTCTTTGCCAAAAATAGCCGATCTACAAGCTCACAACGCGTCGTTGTGAGCTTGTAGATCTGCTATTTTTTTGGCAAATGTTCCACCCAAGAACAATGGATATCGGGGACATTTTGATTATCGCGATTATAACTTAAATCGTTATATTATTTTGGTCACAATAATCATGAAACAAGAAATGTTCATATTGTTCCCATCCCTAATGGTCACTGGCCTGAACCGTGTGCCAGTCGGAAATGTCTGTCTGTGTTGAAGTGTCCCTGTGGGAGACATGCAGGCCTCTGCTGTCCCTGGATGCCCCACTCTCCCTGACCATGACCCCTCAATTCTCCCATGAGATGCATACATTACAGATGTGTCTGATAGTCGGGGGCCCCAGGGCAATACAAGGACCGTTTG
The DNA here is from genome assembly GCF_963921795.1 of Nannobrachium achirus. Classification (NCBI taxonomy): domain Eukaryota; kingdom Metazoa; phylum Chordata; class Actinopteri; order Myctophiformes; family Myctophidae; genus Nannobrachium; species Nannobrachium achirus. The sequence continues at coordinate 37,856,392 of NC_137825.1, read as the reverse complement.
GTTCAGATTTTCGCAAATTCACCAAATTTGGCACAGATGTTGTCCATAACATACTTAATCATTTTAAGATGGGTGCCAAGATGGGCACCTCATGGTACTGCCATATTGTTACATATATGACTTAGCAACAGGTTCTCACCCCTATTGCGTCATACAACTGACGCGATCTTAAATACCGAATGCTTCTCACCATAGACGCGGACGGATTGCCTAATGTCTCGAGGGTTAGACGCATTGGGTGGTCTAAGAAGAAAGAAAAAAAAGTAGTTCCTGATGCGGGATTCGATACGCTCTGAAGGCTTCTTGGTTTACCAGCCACCCGTCGCTACCGTTCACGCCACTATAAACGACGGAGCAGCGCCGTCTCAGGCGGCGATGACCCCCGTGAGTCGCCACCGAGGCGAGCGATAGCGAGCCGAGTTGCCGCGACGAGCGGTGGGAACGCCGCATGAGCCGACTCAGCCGTGTTACCGAATTACGTGCCGTTATGGACAGAATAGTAAATCTTGACCAGGGGACTGCTTCCGCCTCCGAATGTGGCTCAAAGAAGGGACTACGTTATCATTTCACGTTTTGTCAAAGATAAAAGCACAAAAAAAAAGGTACTTCCCAGTCACTCTCGTTAGCTCAGTCGGTAGAGCATGGAGATACAAATCCAGAGACCGGGGTTCAATTCCCCTTGACGGCCGTCAGTGAAAAATCTTCCAGTAAACACATGTCGGCGCATGCGTACTAAGACTCTGTCTCGTCCAAAAACTCTCCGTCTCCGTCGCACCCTAGACGCAATAGTCACTCCCAAAACTTCACAGGGGTGAAGCAAAGGAAAGAAAGACACGGCGTCGGGAGGGTGAAGCAAAGGGGGTGAGAATGGGTTGGACTTAGCTAGGGCGCCCGAGTCGGCGACCTTCGGGGTCACCACAGCACCCACAAAACTCTGAAAAGTGATGACTCATGACTTTTCATCACTAAAGTCGATGGGAGCCCAACTTGATTTGGCCGCTGTGGCGACCCCGAATGTCGCAGACTCGGGCGCCCTAGCTAAATCATTAGAGCATGCCCTGAGCTACATCTGTGCAAAATGTTGAACTTTTAGACTGATTAGCACGAGAAAAAAAACCCTAAGGCCTCCGACTAACATGAATACTCACCCATACGTGTATTGTTTTCTGAGGCCATTTCTAGCCCACGGAATGTTTTTTGTGCAAAACAAATGCTTGCAATGGATTCAGAATCATGAAAAAACCCTAGTTTGACCAGTTATATGCTACTTAAAGCAGATTCTTTTTTTGCTTTTTTCCATGTAATGTAAAGTTAATGGGACACCAATTGCATTGCGCAATATGGCAGTACCATGGGGTGCCCATCTTGGCACCCATCTTAAAATGATTAACTCTCCCACCGCTTTGAACGTTCACGTTCGCCCGATTGCGCAAGACCTCTCCGCCAATACGGCGCTCGTTCGGTTCGTTCGTCTGATGACTGTAAGCTGATGAGGGGTCGCGCGGCCGTCTACTGTAAACACATTTTCCGCGGTGATGGTGTAAAAAATCCATTATGCGTTAGATCAACGGAGAACAATTCACTTCCTTGTTGATTTCCTCTGGCTGTAAGGCTCTGGGGCCAGTGACTGGTCTTCTTCTTCTTCAACACATAACAGGCAAATTCACATTCATTCTCGCATGACGCCGCCCTCTGCTGCCTGGCAGACCAAAGTGCACTATTGCACAACCCAAAAAAATAAAAATAAATAAATAAATGTCTGTCTGTCTATCTACTATAACGTCGCAAAGGTAAGCCGCTTTTTGATGGCACCAGACCCAATAAATAAATAAATAATCTGGCAGTGGGAAAGTTAAGTATGTTATGGACAACATCTGTGCCAAATTTGGCGAATTTGCGAGAATCTGAACCAAAATATCCCTGGGGCCCCCGACTATGAGGAATGCTTTAAGCCCTGCTTCTCAAAGTGGGTTCCGGGGAGTCCTTGAGGGAGTTCAGAATCTGCTTTATTGTCACAGTTTTACAGGTTTAAAGACAAAATTGGGTGACATTTCTCTGCCCTTGATACAGGTGGGTTGGCGACGAAACAGGTGTTTGTGCAACCTACTGTTTGACTTCTTTCACCTTCAGTCTTCTAAAACGTATCTACATTTAGGTGTCCTTCATAGAGCTCTGAATTCAGCATGAAGCATTTTCAGTACAACGGTCACCCTGGGCTTGAAGTCGCGCCCTCAATAGCCAGTGCTCATTTTGTTATGAGCTAAAAGTATACTATCTACAAGTTGGTCATTTTGAACATGCACAGCATCTTTATACTTTTTTCCTTTTCTTTTTACCCTTTTCTTTTTTTTAAGGTTTAAAAATAAATTATGGGAATTAGTTAACCAATGGTAATGCAGCTATAACAAAAATGATATAAAACAAAAAGAATGCCGAGCAGCTGCTCAAAATGTTACTTGCACACCAACAATTTATTTTGAAACGTGTGCCTTCGTATCTTAAACAAATCATACCTGCGTTAAGAGGTACTTTATAGCCTCTATAAATTATTTAAATATATATATATATATATATATATATATATATATATATATATATATATACATATACACACACACACGTGCACATTAACACATAAGTCGTGTCGTGTCTCCACCGCACTGCTCCCTTTTTACTCCCACTTCTCTCTTCCATCTGTCTGTTTATGAAGTCTGCACTCTCTGTCTCATCTTCCCATAAACCATCTTCTATGAAATTAAACGTCTCCCCTGCCAGAACGCAGAAAGTCACCGAAGCCCCTAAAACATTTTAACCATGAGATAAATGCATCTTCCCCCGACTTGTGCCAAAACAAGCGCGTCCGATCTGTGGCTCTATAAATATATGGCTAACCGCTTCTGTTGAAGGTAACCTTGTTTTGTTGATACCCAACTAACAGGCGGGTGCGCACGGAACGCTGTTGGCAATGTTACAGCTGTGACAACAGGAGCCACTGTTGTTATTTATATGATAAGTTGCAGCTGGGGGAGGGAGATAGAGAGTGAAAGAGGGAGAGAGAGAGAGAGAGAGAGTGAAAGATGGTGGTGGGTTAAAGTGAGGGTAAGGTTGTGAAGAGAGTGTGAGAGATGGGAACGGTAGCATAATGTGAGGTGCGGAGACAGGAGTTAAAGGACAACTTTGTTTTTTACAACAAGGGTTCATATTTTAGATTGTAATTAGAGAAAAGAAAAAGTGAGTGTTAAAATGTTTTCATTTGCTTCGTTCTATTGTTTTATCTCGTTTACCGTGCTAAAATGTGGGGCATGCGTACGCATGAGGGCATGCGTACAAGAGGCTAAATATGTCTTTTTAGACACAATAAGCCAGCAGTTTCTTTATTGCTATTTACAGTAACACTACTAGCCCCCATAAGTCACATCCAACCATGAAAGGTTGCGTTGTATCTTGGGAATGGGCTTATTCTGTGTAAAATGACTTATTTAGCCACTTGTACGCATGCCCCCAACCACTGAAATAAGAATCTCTAAAACAATAGAAAGAAGTAAATGAAAACATTTTAACACTCATCTTTACATTCTTTAATTACAATCTAAAATATGAACCCTTGTTGTAAAAAACTAGAGATTGAGGTGCAAGTGGGAACCATTCAGGGGAGGTAGAGTGCAGAGAGAGAAGTAGTGAGAGAGATCGTAAAGAGTGTGAATCAGAGAGCAAAATACTGTATAAAACAAAAGAGGATGCTTCTAGAGGACACCTAAAAAAGAACAAACCAAAAAAAGAAACATTGGTTACTTGGCAGACAGGTGGAATAGATTGAGCTGCGAGGCTGCCAAATGGACCTGGCAGGGCAACACACTGATAGACAAGCCAAATAAACACAGAACTCTTACATCAGGAGCGTCAGGGGAGACTCACCATGTAAGAGCGCATACCTATTAATAAGGCTATAGATAGTCCTCCTCACAGCTGAACCCAATTCGAATTAGCGTGGGATCCAGCCTGATTCACTACGTTTGTCTTTTTCTCACTTCACTTCTCAGTCTGGTCAGGGTCCTTGTCCATTACGTAGGCAAGTCAGGAAGTGACTCGAGTTTTACATTGGACAGCACTGGTCCCGCCCCCTCCACAGACCAATGGCATATTGTATCCGTTCGGGAAATCTCGCTCTTTCGAACGGCCATCATTTCGACAACGGAGTCGGGAGGGTTAGCGACTCACCCCACGGAGGTTAGGGTAAGGGTTAGGTTTGGGTGTCGAAAAGATGACACGTAGAAACAGCGAAACGCTCCCGTATCCGTTACCAATATATTATGTGCATAGATGAGCAGATGAACATGCACCGCACAGACATTTGGGAATTCCCAGCCACTCACCCCCCTACCAGACACCCTCGTAGTCAGTCTGTCATCATCAGTGTGGTAGACAGTGGTCCCATTTAATACCATATTCTACCTTGTGCGCTGATGCTACAGTTACATTACTAGCCTCATAACTCCCACATGACTTGATAATAACCGCAACCATTAGCATGTACTGTACTAGAGGGCTTTGACAATGTGTATTTTTGTTATGAGCCTGGTAATTTGACAGTCATTGTGTGCTTGTGTAATTAGTTTGGTTAGAGCTTTGAGTTTCGTTTTGAGATATTCATGCAAATGTGTGTTGTCAAAATAGCCTCAGGGGTTTTATCATCTCTATTATAGCTACCAACACAGCAAACAATGCAGAACCCCAGAACTGGTTTGTTTAGTGGTGGCAGTGAATCCCCACCCCCAAACAATTGCTGCTGTTATGTGCAAGGTGCTGTTTTCGACCGCATAAGGGGGTGGCCTGGCAGAGGCCCACAGACACCTTTTCTATGCCCTTCTCCATTTAACCCTTCCTAACTGTGAGGAGTGGGCAGTGGGCAACTATTGAACTTCGCCCAGGGAATCGTTGGGGTTCATTTGATTGATTGATTGATATATTGATTGATTGATTGATAGAATAGACCCACTTCTCCAGACACCGCTTCACTGGATAGTCTTTTGTGTGGATTCCTCATTTATATGGTGGTAGTTTAGTTAAATATTCCAATATCTATCATTTGAAATGCAATTAATGAATTTGTTATTTATTTGTTATTTCATTTATTTTACGTTATTTTATTGCGATCGTAGGTCCCATCTAGTATGAAAACCTGCAGATCATGTCTGTCCGTCGATCACACCTCATTTCATGCCTCATGTCACGACAATAGTAACCAGTGTGGTTTTCGCGTGTGGTAGTCACACTTGCAAATGAATTCCGTCCTTGTGCCTTTTATCCCCATATATGGAGATCCCTGATGTCATCACTATTAAGCCCATATCTGGGAATGCCCATATATGGACATATTGTGTCAGTCTCTGTTGTTTCAGCTTCTCTCCCTTAGGGCGTCTTACTGGTTTTAATTGTTTGAAAACTTTTCACACTTTTCTCTGGGATTACAAAGCAAAAATATTCATTGGATTAATAGTAAAAAAGAGATGTATTAAAACAATGAGACCAGAGGGGATGATGAATGAGGAAAGTGAGAATTGAGAAACTGACTGTGGGGTGCATGGAGAGTAATAGCCAATCAAGAGACAGGTCTTGCTTGATGAGTCATTACAATAAACCCAATCATTACTGCATCTAGATGTCTCAATCAATCATTTACTGTCGCTATCTCTCCATCTCTTCTCTATCTCCATCTCTTCTCTCTCTCTCTCTCTCTCTCTCTCTCTCTCTCTCTCTCTCTCTCTCTCTCTCTCTCTTGCTCTCTTTCCTGCATCTACTGTATGTCTAGGAACATCACTGTGGCCTATACACAACAAATGCATTACCAATCAAGTTTTGTTTCTGTTGTAGACCTTTCTGCAATATGTTATACATCTTACTTATAAAGCTTCCCGTTAAACATGGTATCCCCTTTAACAGTGCAAGCATTGGAATGAATTAATTGTAACCTTTCTTTTTAAAGTAATTTCCCTCGTAAACAAAAGGCCAAGAACTCATAAACGACTGTTGATCAAAGCATTTTTGCCAGTGTTTATTACTTTTTTCTAAAAGGTTCTTGTCTTTCTTGTTTTTCTTTTTCCTTCTGATTAATAATTCAATCAGATGGAACTGTATGGCGTAGGAGTTTAATTGTAAAATATCTCTATTTATAGTCCTAAAAGCTGCCTCTGCCTACGCTGCCATTATTTTCACCATTAAGCGAAATCTGGCAAAGAGTCATAAACGTTCCTTGAAGAAAATACAGAACAAAAGGCCTGTTTTGTGAAACTGTTGAAAACTAAATGGTCCTTTAAAAGCTAGTCCAAATCCAACCTGGAACGTAATATATCAAATCAGACAATGCCATCTTCTAGTGCAGCATTAAATCCACGTTTAAAGATGAACTATTTGGTGTGTGAGCTATAGCGTGTATAAGTGATATACTGTACAGTCTAGGGCCACTTGATAATTATTATATGGCAAATTATTTTTCAGTACAAATAAAGGAGAGCCTGCCTTTTACAGGTTAAAAAAGACATCAGATTAGAAAACTGTCCAACATCATAGGCATCAATCTGCTTTCTTGGTGGCAGACGCTCAGAATCAGTGGTGAGAAGCATCCCTTTTGATGAAAACGTGGCAGAGGACCAATCAAACGGATGAACAGAGGCAGGTCTGTTTTGTGACCAATAGCTCTTTCATTCAACAAGCAGTCCTTTGCCTTTACCCGCTCATCATGTGAACAAACGGTTCCTTGTATGTTGCTCTGGCAAAATGTTCAAAACTTCTTTGAAAATAGCAGATCTGCGGGGCTCCCGGCGCATTCTAATGTGTTGCAAGCTTGTAGATGCGATATTTTGGAATAGGCAAAGTCGTCAAGATGAAGAGAACAAGACGACAATGAGAGACAGAGATTATCGTTATCATTTAACTTTAAACTAATTATGGTCTATGAATGGATTATGCTCTATATGGTGGGGGGTTGGGGGTGGTAGAAGAGAAAGAGGACGACTAAAGTCAGTGAGAAGAAAGCGCATGAAGCTGGGAGCTGGATTTGAACTCGCATGACCTTAGAGACTAATCCTATCTGTAATTATTAGCCTTCTATGTAAGCAGTTAACCTTCAATCCAATGCTTTTAACATAACATAGGGTACATTTCATGTGAACTCTATGTTTACAATGTATTAAAAGAGGGGAAAGTGATCTGGAGAGGGAGTAATCTCAGTTAAGACTCAAAGTGCTGTGTCAAAGTGCAGAAATCTGAAGAAAGGATTTGAAGAGGAGAGGTTAGAGTGAGAGCATGTGTGTGTGTGTGTGTGTGTGTGTGTGTGTGTGTGTGTGTGTGTGTGTGTGTGTGTGTGTGTGTGTGTGTGTGTGTGTGTGTGTGTGTGTGTGTGTGTGTGTGTGTGTGTGTGTGTGCGTGCGTGCGTGCGTGCGTGCGTGCGTGCGTGCGTGCGTGCGTGCGTGCGTGCGTGCGTGCGTGCGTGCGTGTGTGCGTGCGCGCGCACGACCGCACGTGCGTGCATGCATGTGTCTGTGTGTGTACATTAATAATGCAGAATGCAATATCACAGCCCCATCCTGAAGTTTGAGATGTTTATTTTTGAATACAAAGAAGATAGAAATCCCTTGCTAATTGTGTGTGATTGACTGTCCAAATTCAACTGATTGATTGATACTGTATGACTGACGGATAAGATCATTTGTGTTTCCGTTACTTAGCGGACAGTTATCTCTACCTCCATGTTGCCATAAAAAGACCCCACAGTGCGATATTGTGCATGCATGTGATGATAAGGGTAGACACCAACAGCAGTAGATTGCTTGCATAAGTAATAGGCTATGCTGCCTCATAAAGTTACTTTATTTTATTCTCTCCCTTTCTATTATCACTCTATTTATTGGACCATTTAGATGTTCAGTTTTTGTGCTGATGAAACATTTTGTGCACAAAGGGACTCATTTCATAAATAGCTATTTTCATCACTGTGCATATGACATAACCTCAGAACTACAGGAATGGGATTTGAGAAGCTTGTGGACGATCTCCTTCTTAATAGCATCAGATTTGAATGCAATGTGTAGGCTTCCACCTTTCTGCATTATATGTTTCCTTCATTAAATGTGGACATATAAGCCCTAGGAGACATCATCACAACCCCGGAATTTCACATTTGAATGTGTGCAGGCAATCTGTTGATTCTCTGTCTCAGAGGACACAGTGAAGGCTAAGCAATCTTTTCCGTTGGTGCAGACTCAAGATTGCAAGTGTTTAAACAAAATCAGAGCAAAGGTAGAGAATAATTTAGGCTGCAATTTAGGTGTTTAGCAGACAATCTTATCCAAAGTGACTTGACAGCAGTACAAAGTGCAAGATTTAAGCAGCAGGAACCCAATTCAAGTAAACTCAGAGCAAAGAAGACAAGTGCTACAAATTAAGCAGGTACACATCACACTGGCATGTGTAAAAAAATAACAATAATAACATCATCTATTTAAGTACATAGTGTGATGAAGTTACTGACATAAAAAGGCAACGATTACTAATGCAACAATTAAAGTAAAAACAGCTTGGAGCTCTGCTTGAGTCTAAAGTGGCGAGTTTTCTGACTGTAGAAGATAGTCTGCAGCACTCGGTCTCGATAGGGGTGGGGTGGGGTGGGGTGGGGGGGGGGTTCATTCCACAGCTTGGCAGCCAGGAGGGAAAAGAGTCCTAGGTCGTTCATCAGACTATGACGAAGATGATCAAATTTTTTGTAATGTAATACAGTCTATGATACACAAGCTGTGATGCGCGCGCGTGTGTGTGTGTGTGTGTGTGTGTGTGTGTGTGTGTGTGTGTGTGTGTGTGTGTGTGTGTGTGTGTGTGTGTGTGTGTGTGTGTGTGTGTGTGTGTGTGTGCGTGCGTGCGTGCGTGCGTGCGTGCGTGCGTGCGTGCGTGCGTGCGTGCGTTTAAAAGCGGTCTTATTGATTAGGCCATACTGATATATGTATACTGTATAGTATTGGGTTAACTCAGGTATAATCTGAGATCAGACTTTCAGTCAGTGTGAAAAAACACATCTGAACTCTGCCATTCAACTCTATGTACTTTGAGAGCACAGTGAGTTTGCATAAAGAACCCCAATTGCTATGTTTCAAAGGGCACTAATAACCTTAAATCAAAAATTCCATAAACCACTGATTCTCAAAGTGGGGTGCGGGGACCTCCAGGGGCCCCTGAGGGAGTCCAGGATGGTCCCAAGAAGGAAGAACAGTTTAAACATTTAAGCGCTATATCATTTTTTGGCTTACAATGCGCTGTGATACGATACGTTGTGAGCGTGTTGTGAGTGGTTGTTCTGTGATTTAAAATGAAAATGATCCAGTGCTAATGTCACATCATCACTGCAGTATTGCTGGTTGCAGTATTTTTGCTTACGGTATCCATACAAATGTATATCTGATCCCAATACATTCATACATTATTGGAAACACTTACTGTGTTAGTCCAGTCGCAGAACAGTCTGTCTTGTGCTGTTCTGCTGCATAATAATGACAAAGCAGTGGGAGAAGTACTCTTTTTTTCCACTTACTGTAAGTAAAAGTAGCAGTACCACAATATAGAAGGGCTCTGTTACATGTACAAGTCCTGTATTAAACATTTTATTTATTGCCATCAAAATATACTTAAAGTACCAAAGTAAATGTAATCAAAGTTTTCAACATTTGTCAAACTCTTTTGAAAATAGACGATCACCAAAAATAGCAGATCTATGAGCTCACAACCCGTCCCAACCCGTGACGGGTTTTGAGTTTGTAGATCTGCTATTTTTGGCAAAGAGATTTGGTGGAGAGATTAAAGTGGTTACTCAAGTGATATTGATCAATTCCAAATATCATCAAAGTATTGTGCCACGGCACCCACTTTGAGAAACCCTGGTTTGGACAGACGCTAGGTTTGATGTTTACCAGGGTACAGTATGCTAGTTTATTTGATGCACCAAGTTGTTTTCCTTGCACTCTACTTACTGAGCAACTTACCCTGTCGTCTGGCTACGAGGGTTCATGCCATTTACTCTGATCTCACACTTGTAATTTACTCTAAGCGTCTGCTAAATGCCAGCATTGTAAATTGGTTTCATTTGGACCGAGGCGAGATGATGTAGACAATTAGGCGTTCCAAAAAAGACTCGCTGGTTACATAACTCATCTGATTGAATGTCAGCTTCTCTAGGCAAGGCATCCTAGCATCCAAAGAGGTCTTTAAATGAGCACTTCTCCCATTCTCAGTCTTATCTCCTTATAATTGGTCCTCGCTAATGCTCATTATGAGATGGCACCATTTCTGTCTACTTGCTCTGCATCTCAGAGGTGGATTGTGTTCAGTTCAGAAACCTGCCTATGGATGACATTGGAAATTTCAATGGCAACTTTCCAGCAAGAGAAAGGCTGTAGTTTCCATTACACCGATTAAGTCACTAGTAGCTTTCTGAACTGTTCAGAGCCAACCGCTGAGACATACTGTACATACTTACTCGACAGAAATTCGGCCATCTTATAGTGAGGAACAATTATGTGAAAGTAAGCTTGAAAATGGGGGACGTGTTCCGTTAACGGAACAATCAGAGATCTGATCCCTTGCAACTGCTGTGACGCATAGCATCCATATGTTAATCTGTGTCCTCATTGGAGACGCTTAAAGCCAAACCTGCTTGCTCATTGTAGCTCACGCAGTGAGAGCTACAGCTACAGCTGCATGCCCTATATAAGCTCAATGATGCTGCCGTTTGAAAAGGTTCCATGGCCCCATAGACAGGTGGCCGTGCCAGCTTGGCAGAGCTCACCAAAACCAGCAGGTCGGCTCAGAGCTGTTAATGTTTTAATGCTACTCAGTTTCAAAGTAGATACTTGGCTTCATTTAGTGACGATTCGCAACACACACGCGCACGCACGCACGCACGCATGCACACACACACATGCCATGCTTTGTGCAGAACACACACACAAAATGCAAATGCATGTTGGTTGTGTCTAGGAGGCTACAGAAAATACACACACACACACACACACACTAACTCGCACAGACACACAATTTGGCCTTGCCTTATACAGAATAAGTCTTCTTTTTAATACTGATTTAAATTCGGTTGGATGGCTAGCCTGAATATCAATATATATAATACTGTATACATATATATATATATATATATATATATTTCCCCCCCCCCCAATAAATTCATCTCCTGCACATGTTGTACTTTTGCGTTATGTATATACTGTGGCAAATCATTGCGCTGCATGTACTGTACTGTACGTATTCTGTGTATCCTGGTTGCTCATTTATTCTCCCATTTATATTCTATATAATATAAAATATATTCTCTTTGCTGAATGTTGTCCTAGTCTGGCTGCATACTGTGTATCCTACCTCAGTAACGTAGGGAAGATGCAATTCCAATTCATTTTTTATTTTTTATTTTATTATTATCTGTTTTTCCATTTTTCATTTCTCCCCCAATGTAGTCGTTATGCCAATTCCCATTTCCACCTCATGTAGTCCCTGTCACTGCTGACCCGGACTGCTTGATCTTGGTGAGGGCTGCAGACAATACTCACCAGCTAGTCACCAGCTGCTTCTTTTCACGTATGAAATGCCTGGATCCCGAGGCTACTTTTCAGGGTAGAGCCTCACTGCTTTGCGTCTCCTTTCTCCCTGACCTCAGTTTCCTGTCTCAACACTTTTGCTGCACTTTTTAAATACGATTTTTTGAAAAATAGATTTTTAGATCAAAAGGATATTATATATTCAGTCCAGCACGCACGTACACACACGCATGCATGCACGCACGCACGCACGCGCGCACGCATGCACGCACCAATACAGACCTGATGTTTGTCAGCATCTGTGCTTTTGATGAAAAGCTGTCCTAGGAAGTCTCTTGTCACTCAGCCAGTGTCTAGTATACATGTGCACACTCGCACATACGCACACACGCACACGCACGCACACACACACACACACACACACACACACACACACACACACACACACACACACACACACACACACACACACACACACACACACACACACACACACACACACACACACACTGCAACCCCACACACACACACACTGTTGTCAACCTCAGTGGAATTCATTCAGTCAATCAGCCAGAGAGGAAATTCTATTTCAAAGGATCACAACCTTGTCAGACATGCTTAATGTCCTGTCCATATCTCTCTCTCTCTCTCTCTCTCTCTCTCTCTCTCTCTCTCTCTCTCTCCCCCATCTCATCTTTCTCTCATTGACTGATTAATGCTCTGTCTCTATTTTCTATCTCTCTGTCTCTTCTCCAAACAACCCTTGCGTCTATACTCTATACTTGATGTATTGGGGCCGACACCTTTCTGGATCAGCTGAGTGGCACAGGTCCTGAAAGTGACAGACAGCAGGTGACGGATGCTAAGAGATGGCAGCCTGTGACACCGTTGCATAAAGCAAGACGACGCAAGGGGCAGAGACTGACAGGAAGAGAAATCCCTATGGGGGATGTTGAGAGAGGATGAGAGAGATGTCTGAAAGAGAGCCGACACATTCTGATTCTGAACAGCAGTGGTGGAAGAAGAAGTACTCAGATTATTTACTCGAGTAAAAGTAGCCAATAACCACATAGTGTAGAAATAGTCTGTTATAAGTAAAAGGCCCCGATCCAAAGGGAGGGAGAGAGGTGATGGAGAGAACAAAGGAGTTGGGGAGGGTCACAGAAAGACAGCAGAAGAAGTGAATACAGAAGGAGAACGGGTGGGAAGAGTATAGAAAACAAGACCATCTACCACAGTGGTTCCCAACATTTTTAGCTCGATACCCAAAACAGAGATTAGACGTTTTGCCCGTGATCCAGACTAGTGAAAACAGCAGATCTACAAGCTCACAATGCATAATTTATTTTTAATGCTTTGAAATTATAATAATTTAAAAACAAAAATTAAGGGACTCGTTGTTGTGGGTCGCGACCCACTTTTTGGGAACCAGTGATCTACCGTATGATGCAAGGTCTGAAGCTGTACCTTGGGGGCATGTCCAACTAATTAAGACAATTCACCCACTCAATCAATGATCAATTGTACTCAAAGTGAGGTCCAGGGATCCTCACGGTTCCTTGAATGAGTTCCAAATGAAGCCTTTTTTCATTAGAAGCAAATAAAGCATAACACATGATATACTGTATACAGTACATCTTACCGTATTATGCATACAGTATACATACAGTACCTATTGCACACTTACATCATACGGTATACATGTATTGCACATATACAGTGTCATCTAATTTAGACTTCTAATGCAGACTTAAAAGGCAAACTTAAACTCTGGGCATAAACACAGATCTTTTCGCCGGCATTCCACATTAATTGGGCCTTATTAAACA
>NC_137825.1:37835475-37837975 GCF_963921795.1 Nannobrachium achirus | reverse complement strand
GGTCCAACTCTTAATTAAGGGGGTTAGAGCCCCTAAATCCCCCCTGAAATTCCAACCATGCCTCCAAGTATAGTCCACATAATCACCACCATTCCCTATTGTTATTCTGGGAACAGTCCTAACTACAGGACCCTATGGGAGAGGTTACTAGTGCAGCAATAGAGCTCACCCTCCAATTGAGCACCCGGCCAAGCCGAAGGCACCATGGAGAGTATTCTGGGTACAGAGGTGTTGTTTTTGAAAGTTGTTTTAACATGTGCGACCACCCGCACGAACAGACACACACTCACGCACGCACGCACACACACGCACGCACACCCCCCCCCCCCCCCCCTCCCCACACACACACACACACACACACACACACACACACACACACACACACACACACACACACACATGTAGTGTTCATTAATATGCATTGTCCCGTCTAAATAAACAAATAAATACAAATACACACACACACACACACACACACACACACACACACACACATTACTGTATACTCACCATGTGTGCCATTTATCATGTTATAATAACTTTGTCAGTCAGTAGCCCATGTTATAATGTTTAGCCAGCTGTGACGGTTGGCTTAATGACTCAACTGGGTTTATTTAATGAGGTGAAATCTGTTGAAAATGTGAGAGTTGCCAGATTTGTGGGGAATCTGTCAGGGTTATGGGGTTTCCGAAGGACAAATGCGCAGCGGCGGTGACGAGCGAGGGTGAGGCATGCAGAAACAAAATCCGCCCAGTGATGTAGCAGACGTGCAATCATTGCTGCGAGTGGCACATCTATTTTACTGAGCAAATACAAAGCCAATTCTGTAATGCTGAAAGACTGGTTTTATCATTGACAATGATGTCTTATAGATGATCTTTCTTTATTGATTTAAGATAAGCGTCTAGAGCCACCTGTCATTTGACATGGAGATAAGAAGCTTGGCGGATTTGAAGGCTGTGGGTTGCTTAATTCCACTATCTGGAAAAGATTACTTATTGGAGCAGATGAAATATTTAGATTTAGGTTTCTCATTCTGCAATTTCTTAAAGAAAAAAAGCTCAGTAAATGTGTTAATTAGTTATTAGTTAAAATCATTTCATTCTATAATGTATTGTCTATTTTCTAAGGCATAAAATAGCTAATAATTAGCCAAACTCTTTCTCTGCCCTGTCTTTGTTCTCTACACTGTATTGTCTAATGAAGCTAAAATGTCCCGTCCTTAGTTGATTAACTAATTTATTGATTTATGTATGTATGTATTGATTGATTCATTGATTCATTCATTGATTCACTCTTTGATTCATTCATTGATTCATTCGTTCATTCACAGGTTCCCTCCAGTAAGTGAACAAGCTCCAGTTGGAACAAAAGTAGGAGCCATTATGGCTGCAGCTATCAACCAAACTATCATCTACTCTATCATCGATGGCAATGAGAGAGGTGACTATGCATTTTTGATCATTTTCTCTCATATAGTATATGACATGTCCGAAAAATGGATGCCAGGTTGAAAGGCTATTATGTAAACAAGGCAGCAAAATCTATTACTGGTACCTATTTCTCATATAACCATCAATAAGAGAATACTTTGATTACAAATACCAAATTAACAGCCAACTGTTATAGGCTACTGTGGGAGCAAGACTTGCCCAAACCCTCTTCATCTGTCATAAAATATTATGGGCAGTGGAACTGTTCATAAAAGTATCTCTCTCTCTCTCTCTCTCTCTCTCTCTCTCTCTCTCTCTCCCTCTCTCTCTCTCTCTCTCTCTCTCTCTCTCTCTCTCTCTCTCCCTCTCTCTCTGTCCAGGTGTGTTCATATTGAACGATACTACCGGAGTGATTTACACAGCCAAGCAGCTGGACTATGAGACCAACAGCAGCTACGTTCTGAAAGTGGAGGCTGACTCCATGGGAGTTGTGTCCTCCAACCTCCGTGCACCCTCCAAGAGTAAGTCTGTGCATTGCATGTGTTTGTGTCTTGAGCACAGTAGAAAGTCCAAGAAGCTGAATGGCTGCTGCTTCTTCTTCTTCTCTTCTTCGTCTTCTTCTACTTCTTCTACTTCTTCTTCTTTGGCACCTGTTCGAAGTGAGTGGTGCAAACACGACACTCTTTGTATGGGCCGTTCTGTCCCTGACATACGGATCTCCATACATCGAGATCTGTACTAATTCCATACTAACACAGACAGAGTGAAATGGAGGAGCGGTTTGCATCGCTCAAAAATAGCTTTTCCTCTCGTCCGTAGATTTGCTTGTCTGAGCTTGAAGTCTCTGTAGCCTACTCCAGTGGTTCTAAAAGTGGATTCCAAGGACTTTGTGGGTTCCTTTATGGGGGTCTAAATTGACCCATACAAGTCTGTAACTCCAACAGTATACAAATGGAACCAAATGGACCCTAATGGGTCCATTTGGTTCCATTTGTATACTGTCAGAGTTAAGGGGACCTTGAAACGTAAACGTTTGAGAAACACTGGCCTACTCTATGGCGAGAGTG
>NC_137825.1:37720475-37830475 GCF_963921795.1 Nannobrachium achirus | reverse complement strand
TCCCTCCCTCTTTTCGCACTCAATCTCTCCACTGTCTCTGGTGGATTGATAGATTAATAAGTTTGACACACAGCAGCATAATCAGTACGGCTGCCGCTAATAGGGTAGAAATCTGGGCCTAATGAAAGCTGACAACCCATTAAAAGCACATTGGCTTTTATTTCATTTTATTTTTACCATTTATTATTAGTCGGTGGAACTTTGTTCTCCAAATAAAGTGGAATTGGCCAAGTCTGCCAGTTTATTGCACTCAAACTAGAAGCCTTTCTTAAACAACAAGAGGCGGATCCCCACCACACTTGGCACAAACACTGGGCAGGGGTCTGCCATCAGAATAGCCACACTTGTGTCAAATATCTTGTGCCACATGTGCACCGTTGCTCCAGTCCCCACCAAACGTGCCACAACACTGTTCAGGGGTCTGCCACCAATGGCTGCTCTGATCATCACAATGTCGGACTAGATTTGAAGGCTGCGTATCGGCCTGAAAATGGACAAAACTGTGTGCCACTGAGCTTACCTGGAAGCCCTCTACCCCACCGCTGTATTTTTACTGTTTTGATATTTGACACAAGTGTTTGAATATGGATTTTCCAATCATGAGACTAGCTGTGGCTGGAGCTGGCTTACGGTAATCTACTCTGCTGTCAACTGAACTTTTTAAATAGCGAGAGCAGATAGCCGTCTGAGACACCAGCTCACTGAAGGGAGAGAACCTGAGGTGTGGGTGGGGGGTGATGGCTAGACAGAGATAATTCATAGTCTGCTGGTTGAAGAAAAACATGAAATAAAGTAAAAGTACCTCAAAATTGTTGTTAAGTACTTTCCACCACTGATGCTCGTTCATGCTTGGCACGTACTTGTGCGCCTCTGTTTGTGTGCATTGTGAGTGGGTGCCTCTGTCTACATGTTCCATGGCAGATAACAGAGCTATACAGACTGGATGGCAGCCTCTCATAATTGTGTTCTCTACACACATTGTCTTGTGTTCTCCAACTTTTTTTTTGTTGCTGTCACTTTTCACAAATAATAGACCCAGACATAATTGGATCCTGTGTGAATTAATTTATTTTCATATTGAATTCCTTTCTTTATCTCCTTCTTCACTTCAGTTTCGTTCATTCCTCCGTCCTTGCTTCATTCCCTTCTCTTCGTCCTTATTGACTTTATATTCTCTCTTCTTCTTCTTCTTCCTCTTCATCTTCTTCACCTCCATTCATGTTTCTCTTCCTATTACTTGATATCCTCACCTCCATTCTAATATCCAAACCCGTGTGAACAGGGTCCATCTGAACAACTCAATTTAAAAGAGTTGCATGCTAGGCAGTTGGGAAATAACAGTGAAGGTATGCAGCCGTTGTTTCTTTTATTTTGTCTTGTAAATCAATTATTTGCTGCAAGGTTTGTTTGGGTGGGAAAAAAACACTTTAATCTTTCGGGAACGTTAACCGAGATTAAAGAGCTCTAAAGTGCTGTAGGCACTTGCACTTTGTTTTCCGAAAAGTGCATATAAATAGAGTTGTTCTTATTATCGAAGGCCCGCTGACAGGGGCTTTAATATTCACCGTGCTATTTGACAGATCCCACACCCCCAATACTCGGAAGTGGCATTGCATTCCAAGTTATCTGCAGTCAAATGCTGTCAGTTCAGCACGCAATATGTTCTGTTCATACTTAGGCTGTGTTGCGGTTGGTATTCCAGCCAAGACATCTAGCCTGTCTTCTTCCTTCCTCCCTTCCTCCCTTCCTTCCTTCCTTCCTTCCTTCCTTCCTTCCTTACTTCCCACGTACCACTGTTCGTCCCTGCCAAACCTCCTCTTTTCCTCTGATTTTGCTGTTGTTTGCGGCATGCGAGAACATATTACTTTTCCTCATCCCTGTCGTAGTCTTTGCTCTTAATGTGCGGGGCGTCTCAGAGCTAGAGGTTTAGTCCATACTGCCAGCCATTCTCGTAAAGAACTGGCATTGGATCAATGTCTCCCAGACTGTGTGTGTGTGTGTGTGTGTGTGTGTGTGTGTGTGTGTGTGTGTGTGTGTGTGTGTGTGTGTGTGTGTGTGTGTGTGTGTGTGTGTGTGTGTGTGTGTGTGTGTGCGTGCGTGTGCACGTGCGCGTGTGTGTGAGAGAGAGAGAGTGTGAGAGTGTGAGAGTGTGAAAGAGAGGTAGACAATCAGGGCTAGACAGTTAGACAGCCTGACAGACTGCATGAATAACCCATGTGCAGCTCAAAGCAACACTACGCCACTTACTGCCTTCTCTGAGTACTACATCAAATAATGAGACAACCAAGATGTTCAAACTCCTCTCCGGGGTCAAACGTCCCAGAAAGCAAGTGACTTTGAACATTTTTTAGGATCCCACAGTGTGCTTTGTTCCCAATCCTCTGATGTAACGCGGTACTTTTACCATTTACTGCTCTGTCTGTACTGCTCAGATCAAACGATCTGCCATGTTCTGTTGTCATGTAGTCGCTCAAACAAGTCGAGTATGTCTAACTTAAAAGTAAGTATCTAGTCTACTGATAATTGAAATACTGAAATGCTGGGTGGACTCCCTGTTTGACACCTGGTAATCTTCAAATCAGCGTTTAGGGGAGGAATACATTGCTCTATCCTACATTGAAAAGCTTATTTTCATGGCAATATTGTTGAAATGGCTTTTTTCTTTCATTCTTTTTTACCTTTAAGACTTTATAGACGATTATTTTGAGCCCTTTTTAGTCGTTATGCCAATGAATCCTCCCGACACGTGTGTGGTTTGCCACTGCTCATGTACCCTACTGGCTCACCTGCCACCTAGCTGCACCTCCGTCCAGTAGATTGTTAAACACCCCCCGCTGACCGGTGCTGCCCCAGCCCGTAGGAGACCTTAGTGCAGCGACCCTCTCCCAAATTCCCAGTTGACACTGTGAACCCCTAGGCTCCATGGTGGTGCACTGGTAATTTACCCCTGCACCACTGGAGCAACCCTTTTTTGCTGAAGCACTTACTCACAGTTCTTCATTGTTTACAATGGAAGGGGGATTTGTGTGCCTTCGCCGTCCATG
The DNA here is from genome assembly GCF_963921795.1 of Nannobrachium achirus. Lineage (NCBI taxonomy): Eukaryota > Metazoa > Chordata > Actinopteri > Myctophiformes > Myctophidae > Nannobrachium > Nannobrachium achirus. The sequence continues at coordinate 37,827,431 of NC_137825.1, read as the reverse complement.
CTAAGTGCCTTGCTTCTGTTTGTGTGCCCAGATGTGTAAATTTGAGCGTAGCGTTGTACAACAAACACAAGATGGAGGAGAAGCTGATTGATACTGTCTGTATTATGAACTCTCACAATAGGAATGGGGATTCCCAAAATGGGCCAAGCGTTTGCCGTAGGGTATTTTGCACACTGCTGCCAATATAGTGATCATGGGGAGGGAGACAATCATGCAACCAGTGGTAGTAATGATGATGATGATGAGGATAATGATGATATCCTGTCATTATGAGCGCCACGATTAAACAAAATGAGAACGGTGATGATAATGCCATTCTAATGACGATGCCACTGTTTACCCTCTGGGTTTCTCTCACTCTTTCACTCTCAATTGTGTACCGCTGTCTCTTCATGATGCGTCTCTTTCTGTCTCTGCTGTCTATTTGTCATGTCTCGTCAGGCGCTGGACAAGGACACAGGGAACTTCAGTTCCATGTTGTACCGACTCATCATCCGTCCCCCTGCCGGCAAAGACGGTAAGGACAGCAAAGACGGCTTTGTCATTGAGCCATACAGCGGGGTGGTGAAGACTGCCATCATGTACCGCAACATGAGGAGGTCATATTTCAAGTTTGAGGTCGTCGCCACAGACAACTACGGCCAGGGACACAGCAGCAAGGCGGAGATAGTGGTGAGTAAAGCAGATTGTAGGATGCTGTGCCTTGGATTTGAACCATTTTCCAGTGCAGTTTAATTAAGTAGCTACACTGCACTTCTTTAGTCTTTCTCCTTCTATGACAAATACAGATCCACAATCCCACATTGCGTTGCATTGTGCCGCATTTTGCAATTTTTGTAATAAAACAATCTATCTTGGCAGGTAATTTAATCTTGTATCTGGGCTTATCGTTCTTATTTCTCATACAACTGATAAAAAAATGGCATTTGACGTTATCTCAAAGCAATTCTAGCTCACTGCTCTAGTTCAATAGTGGCTTTTGGTTCAAGACATTTATAAAGCTGAACTGGAAACAAGAAGAGGAATTGATTTTCTTTTTTTCTTTTTTGCACAATATAAGACTCAAGACCACAATAAAAATGTGTTTGGGTATATTTTGTAGTGTATCACAACACATTGTTATTTATTTTTGTTTAGTTTTTTTTTGTGCAGTTTTTCAGTTTTTCTTTTTTTGTGATCAAATTCCTTGAAAACATTTTGCATCTGAATGTGTCTTTCTTTCATAGGTGTCAGTGGTGAACCAGCTGGACATGCAGGTGATCGTATCAAACGTCCCTCCTACTGTTATAGATAAGAACAAGGCCCAGTTGCTGAGGTAAGACTTCTGATTGGCCATTGATTCACACACAACACAGCTCAATGCCTACAATAACCACTAACTGTAACGAAAAACACACTTTTCTTTTCATATTGCAAGCAGTAGCACACAACTTACAGGGTCAGACACATGACTGCAACAACGCCAGTTCCATTCCAACTGGATACCAGTGTGCTGTTTTTAGCTTCTAGACATTCTCTAAGACAGTGCTAATCAATGTTTTTTGGCTTCCCAGATTTTTGAATCCAAGTACCCCCTTTACCCGACATAAAAAAGGGAGTGAGAGTTTCAAACGGTGCCTCCTGAACAGATTTATTTTCAACACTGTGGCAATAACTTGCATTCAAACATCATTCAAACACATCCCAGTTACCTGGTACCGTAATTTGGGTTAGCAACTATCAGGCTCACAACACGTTTCTCCAAGTGTCATCATTAAACATAACAGTGATTTATTGGCCTACTTCTATTTTTATTTTTTGGGGGCATTTTCTCAAGTACCCCCTGCAGTACCTCCGTGTACCCCTCCCATTTGGGAAACACTGCTCTAAGAATGATGATGTCCAATTGTCCATCCATCTCTCTGTCCGTCTGTCTGTCCACCCAAACAACATTGAGATATGTTAAGATATTATGTTAACATGTCTCGATGCCTTCATGTGGACATATGCTAACCTTTTGAGTGCCCCCATGACTTTCCTGTAATGCCATCCTCAGGCCAACAATTTAAACTTTGCACACAAGATATTCAAACTAATTGCAGGATGAACACTACAGATCTTTGTGTCCCCATGGCCTTTGCTCTAGTCTAGTGCCACAACTTCTGGTAAAAATGTCTGGTTGGGTCTAAGGAGCGATAGGGGCTGCTTGTGGGGGTTTTAGTCTGTTGTTTTTCTGGAAGATTAGTTTAACCACATAAATCCTGGCATCCATATTTTGGGCAAACTGTCTATCTGAAACGTAGAAAGGCAGGAAACACCCACAGAGAGAGTAGTGGAGTGACACGCAGCCAATGGTGCGGCTGGCCAGGAATGAGGACTGGCCATTAGGCATTAGATGCGCCCTAACCACGCGCCCTAGTTAGGTACGCACCCTAACTATTGGTTGACCCCAATTTCTTCTTCTTTCTTTTCAAATATATTTCCAAATCTTTTGGAGTTTTCAGTTATCCTTTTTAAAAAAGAAAGCAGATATGCAAATGTAAGCTGGTAGATCTGCTATTCATTCTAAGACAAAGTATATAGGGCTTACAATAAGTGGTTGAGACATGTTTTTGGAGCGGTGAAAGCGCTCCCAATAGACAGGTATGTCCGTGGGTATGTGGGTGGCTGGCTGGCTGGCCGTGTCCGTCCGTCCGTAGTCTGGCAATACCTTGAGTGGCCACACACAACACACTAGTTAAAGGAGGGGCGCTGTTTTGTGCAGGCCAGGCACACTCACCACTCACTCTCACACACACACACACACACACACACACACACACACACACACACACAGGGTATAGCTACTCAGATTCACCGCTCCACTTCGAACCGAGGTTTGATTTTTCAGCCTCACCTAAGCTTACCCAAACAGTTCCTGTACCAGTTGACAAGCAGTCCACCAGAGGCCTGTCAAGTTGTTGCTTTGATCCTTTTTGGCTCATGCGCTTATAGTGATGGTTTAGACCACTTACCATAGAAAACCTGTGTAGGCACACAGAGAGCAGAGACACACACGCACGCACGCCTGCACAAACACGCACGCTCACAGTCACACTCAGTAAGACTGTGCTTGCTGTGAGCAGGTGTTTCTGGAGGACAGGAATCAACGTCGCACAGTGGGGTGTCTGTCTGTCTCACTGCCAAGATGAAACATGTATGTATGTTAGCACAAATGCAGGGTTTCAAAGCCTGGCGCTGGGTGTGTGTGTATGTGTGCGCGTGCATGTGCGAGTGTGCGTGTGCGTGTGCGTGTGCGTGTGTGTGTGTGTGTGTGTGTGGGGGTGTGTGTGTGTGTGTGTGTGTGTGTGTGTGTGTGTGTGTGTGTGTGTGTGTGTGTGTGTGTGTGTGTGTGTGTGTGTGGTGGCGGGGAGGCTTTACACATTCACACCCTGTACAGTATGTGTGTCATTGTCCATTCCATGTATATGAGTGATTGTATGCCTGTTCATGCGTGCATGCGTGCGTGCATGTGTGCGTGCATGTGTGTGTGCGTGTGTGTGTGCGTGTGTGTGTGTGTGTGTGTGTGTGTGTGTGTGTGTGTGTGTGTGTGTGTGTGTGTGTGTGTGTGTGTGTGTGTGTGTGTGTGTGTGTGTGCTGCAGCAGCAGCAGCAGCATCCTGCTGTGGTTCAAATGGAAGTGCCATCCCATCTGTCAAGAGCTTTCTTTTTCAGAAGAATCTATTAAATCCTCTTTCACACTTTAGTGCTCTCTCTCTCTCTCTCTCTCTCTCTCTCTCTCTCTCTCTCTCTGTCTCTCTCTCTCGCTGTCTCTCTCTCTCTCTGGTAGCATATTGGAGCGTCATGTCCAGGACCAGATTCCGGGGGCCAAGGTTGTGGTGGAGACCATTGGGCCCCATCGACATGGTGAAGGTTTGGAACATGAAGACTATTCCAAGTCGGAGCTGATGGTTTATGCCATTGACCCACTGACCAACAGAGCTATATCAATAAAGGAGCTATACAAGTAAGCTGCCTCAGTTAATATCCCAAACCCTATATACAGCACGTTGCTGACTGGGGTCCCTCATGGCTTTATACTTGGTCTGCTCCTTTTTCTGTTGAAAAAGTGAGGTGCCTGTCAGGCTACCTTTGATTTTGGTACAATAGAGATTTAAAGGCTATATAGGGTTTAAGTGGTTCATGTAGCTGCAACAGTGTCTCCTCCCCCTTGTCATACAGACAGATACTAAGTATACTTTTTTTTGACCAAATATTTATTATTCATTTTTCATTTTACATCGAGAGCTTTACACAACATATTTGGGGCAGTAGGACATAGGGCATTCATTTCGAGCATAAAATGCTGGAGAAAAAAAGAAGAAGTACTAAGTATACTTTATAAGTACTATTTAAGAAAGTGAAAATCCTTGTCAAAACTTTAAAGCTTGACTTTGTTCACTTAAAGAGGAAGAGGAGTTCTGAGCACTCAGCAAACATGTGGAAGAGAGTAAGTAAAGTTAAAACAAACTTTAATATATAAAAATGCCAACATGTTTCGACCGGTTAAGGTCTTCTTCATCAGTTCTCGGTCTGATCTGCTCAGATTTTCTCAATTTTACTTTCTCTCCTCCACAGATGTCCTCTTCCCTTTTAAGTCTCCATTCCTGTTCATCCTTGAAGCACCATACACACTTTTAAGACATTTTTATCTACTGTGAGCACCCGGTTGGCCTTGGTGTTTTTTCTTGATTTTGTCCAGTTCTGTTTTCAGAAAAACACACGTTATCTCAATGATCCTCTACTTTCATATGACATTTGAAAGAATTCATTTGAATCCATGTGCTGCCTATGGTCAGCTATGAGTGAAAACACAAGTGTAACATAAGGCTGCGTGCGTGTGGTTGCGTGCGTGTATAAGAAACACGGCCCAGCTTGTGGATGGGTTGTTTTGCTTCCGTGCAGACTGACAGGTTGGCTGACTAAAATGACTGCCTGATAAGAAATGAGCTGTCAGACCGCCCGACTCCTTGGTTGACTCTCTTAAACACGCACGCACTTACCGTTACGCATGGCTGTCAGCCAAATTAATTCACACACAGACAGGAGGTTACAGCGCTGCTGCGTGTTTACCTGTCCTCAGATTCCTCGACGGCAAACTCCTCGACATCAACAAGGAGCTCCAGCCTCATCTCCCCCCCGGGGGCCGCATCCTGGAGATCCGGACCCCCGACTCGGTGACGAGTGTGAAGAAAGCCGCGCAGACCGTGGGCATCACGGAAGGAGCGCTGCTGGCCCTGGCAGTCATCATCATCGTCTGCTGTGTCCCCGCTATACTCATAGTCATCGTCACTTACAGACAGTAAGGCCTGGTCTCAAACACAGACAGTAGATGGGGGGAGAGAGAAATACAAACCGATTAACTGATTTATACTTTTTATTATTTATCATTTTTTACTTCCACTTGGGTGCTCAAGTAAAGCTAAAAATAAAGATCAACAGTGAACAACAGAACGTTATGCAGTGCAGACAATCGGATGGATGAATTAAGTAAATTCACACATTGATGCAGACACACACAGATGGATAGCCAAACACAAGACTGTTATATAAGACTGTTATATAACAGCAGCCAACACACAAATAAAGGGAAGGTCATTGTTTGTGTTAACAGCAACGTCTAGCTTTCCAAGAAACTACTGCAATTTTACAGGTTTTGTGTGTTAAAGCACAGAATCAATGACTATACTTGTTAGTCCATGTGCAGACAGTTTTGGGAAAAAATATTACTGGGCATATTACCAGCTCCCTTTGGATATTTGCCAGCCTGCAGTATGTGGTTGTCTTCTGACAAGCGAAGGCCGGGTCAACTTGTTCTTCCTTTCATTTGTTTGTTTTGTTTTCTCGAGGTAAAACATTGCCGTGGCATACGTCGGCAAACATAGATCGCCGTTTTTTTAACATGGTGTGACAGGTAGATGCAGTTCACCTCACGTAGTCCGACAATGTGGAATTGACTTTTATCACTTGGCACAATGTGTCATGGAATGAACGTTTAAGACAGATGAAAGCCGTGTAGTGTGTAAACACTGTTTCCCATGTTAGGACCTATTACCCCATCATTTCTCCTGTTGATTCAGTCTGACATGAGATACTACTGTGCCGAACTCTTATTAGTTTGTTTAGAGCAGCGCCATGAGGGCCCATTCATTTCAGCTGTCTCCCAAACATACACACACACACGCTCGCACATTAAAAGAAGAGAAGAGAGAGACTCATGTCCCTGAGAGGAAGACAAATAACAATAGACTGCGAGAGGAGAGGAGGAGGAGAACCAGGGGTGTCGCAGTTCTGGGCCCTGGGTACAAGGATCCACTCTCATTTTGTGCTTTAACTTTTGAAAAATAACAGCTATAGCCTACAAGCTCACATCGCAGCACAGAGTGCCGCCCTGCAAGCTTGTAGATCTGCTATTTTTTTTAAATCGTGAAAATGTTTCTGAATATTTCAAATCCTTCTAAGGTTTTTTGAAAAGTGGTCAGTGGTGCTCAAACTTTTTCATGTGAAGGACCCCCAAAATTATATGTATTTGGCCACAGACCCCCATCTCAAAATATCTAGTTCCAGGGACCCCCCAGAAGCAAAATTTTAGTTACAAATGTTCACTCAAGAAATACATATATTCAAAGATGTGCACATATTTTCACGACTTTTCAAATATAGCAGATCTACAAGCTTGCAGCGCGGCACCGCTTGTATATCTGCTCGTCCCCTTGTGACGCCCCTGAAGAAGAGGAGATGGGGCACATTGGGACAAGGAAAAGTAAAATAAACGCAAGGGAACAAGGGAGGAGGGAGAAGATGAGGTAAAGGAGAGGAGACACGTTCAGGAGGGGAGGACGCAAGGGAAGATGATGAGGGGAGATAATTATCACTGACTCACAGGCTCACAGCTGCATCCTGTAAAATGATTATAATGTAGACTAGAGCAACAGACACACTTTGATTTGCAATTACAATGAGCAAAGCAGCCTAAAAGTACAGTGCTGTGTTGGATTTATTATGAATGATTAATATCTCTCTCTCTCTTTCTCTCCCCCTCTCTCTCTCTCTCTCTCTCTCTCCCCCTCCCCTCTCAACTGATGTGTTCGTCTCATCCCATCACCACCAGGTTCAAAGAGTGAGTATTGTCTTCATCTGTGAATGTGAAAACTTTAAAGTAGTCTGTGTTGCCTTTAACACTTTTCATTTGGATCAAATCTGCCTCTCTCTTGATTATCTCCCAAAATATGATGGGCGAGTTCAGGTTGGACAATCACATTTCAGACAAAATAATATAGAATAATTAATAATTAGTACACACACACACACACACACACACACACACACACACACACACACACACACACACACACACACACACACACACACACACACACACAATTTCCCAATATTATTCCCAATATAATAAAATTCCCTCTCTAATTTGAATACTGCATTGATATAAAAGAAAATGAAATTAACTTTTGTATGTTTTTACTTTTGAATACTCAAGTAGGCCTATTCTTTTAAAGCATGTACTTTCAAAGTATTTTTTTTAAAGCATGTACTTTTGAATACTTTAACTTTAACTCAAGCCAGGACAAATTTCTCTGAGCAGCTTTTATATTTCGCTCACTAGTTGAGTAATATTTGACTCAAGTCCTGGGCTTGGCCCACTACAGCCAAGCGTGGAGTGTTTGGACATCCATCCCAGTGAGGGTTAGGGCACTGTTGGATCAATATTGAGGAAATGGAGGCTGCATCATACCACCCAGGCACTGCCCGGGCTTGGCTGTCCATCACAGCTCAGTGTCCAAGCAATAGGCTCTGTGCATAGCTGTGGTCCAGGAGGTGGTATGAACTGCTGTTTCAAACAATGAGTCGGGACCCATTTTTGGGTCACAGACCTAAGAGTAAATATCCCTATATTTTATTAAAAAATATATAGGCTCCGCTATAATATAATAATAAAATATATATATATTTTAGAGTTGGCAACAAAGTAGAAAAAAATATAAATGCAAAAATCAAAGACATTTTATAAAAATAACAAAAGAATAAGTGAAGAAGTAGTGAAAATGGCAGATCTACGAGCTCTATATTCCCAATATTTTCATTCAAAAAAAATTCAGTGGGGCTAATCAGGAGAAAATCTACTTTATAGACCTTTCTCTGTCCTAGCAACACACTCGCAGGATTTAGCACCAGTAAACATCAGACGATGCCCACTAGGATTTGTGTACCGTTTCGCCTCTAGTGGCTCCAATTGGGATGGTGGATCTTCATAAATGAACCATCTTCGCTACAGCTTTGCACAGAGCAAATCCCTAACAAAATGTGCAAAGCTGGTAGATACTTACCCGAAAATAATTAAAACTGTTATTGCAGGAAAAGATGCCTCTTCAATGTACTATTATGTAAGTCTTGAAAACTTATGCAAAATGCAAGCAGCATTTTTCTGTTTTTAATTTCCTTTAAAAGATCTGCTTATGAATATTTAAGATTTGGCTTTGAACTAATACTCTTAGAGCCAATTTGCTCTAAGAGTTTGCAATAATAAATACTGACTGGAAAATTATGCAGTATTATTTGCAATCCAGACATATCAGATAACTTTTAAACAGGGATTGCATACTTTATTAGGTAGGGATTTAAAATGCCCCAGCAGCAGCGGACTGTGGGCACCTAGTGACCTTTGAATTACAGGACAGACCCCTTGCCTCTTCTCTGATAAAGTACTTGTCTATTTAACCTCACAACTCATGTCTTCTGTGTTGATGTGCAGGCGACAGGAAGAGTGTGCCAAAACGGCCCGTATCCAAATGGCTCTTCCAACAGGCAAGCCTGGAGGGGGCACCGCCAACAATCTATATGAGGAGCTGGGAGACAACGCCATGTAAGTGCACACTTGCTTACTTTACTTACGCCTTACACCACTACTGGGGTATAGGCCGTCGACAAGGGACCTCCAGAGTTCACGGTCACTGGCCATCTTTTCTATCTGCGACCAGGTGTATCCCAGTCTCTTGGTGTCTGCCTGGAGATCACGCCTCCAGGTGTTTTTTTTTGGAGCATACCGTGTAGTAGCAAGATTTGTGAGTGTGTGATGACTGTTGGGTTGGAGGTAGGAGGAGGAGACATGACATCCTTAATACAGCTTTATTTTATATTATACAAATACAGTAATTTGCAACAGCTCTGATAGATTTCTTCTGCAAAGAGCTAAACAAACTGCAACTGAACAAAGCAAGCCAATGAAATTAACTTCATACGCTATTTATACATTACAACTTAAATTGTGCAGACTTTCCGTGTGATGCAGCCTGTAGCTTTGTAGAAAGCCAGATCTGCCCATTTAAAACCATCGGCTGTTGAAGGCAGCTGCCAATTTCTCAGCAAAATCGACTCGAAAATATTCTTCAGTCCAACTTTGTAGGCTGATTGAGACTTTGGAAAATAGTTTTTGAAGTGTATCTGGATCTCACTCGCCCACTGACCAGAGCCAGCTAATTGGACCAGTGGTTCTCAAAGTTGATTGGTTCTCAGGATTACTTGGGGTTGTTGTTCCAAATGGACCCTTACAAGTCTGTAACTATGAGTTATGGGGGTCTTTGAAATGAAAAAGAAAGTTTGAGAATCACTGGATTAGACAAATCACTCTCCGGAGGCAGTGGTACATTATGTAAAATGGACTGATGTTGGTACACTCTTTAATGAGTCACTCTCTGATACACAACTCCACACAGCTCCCCAACTCTGATCACTGATGCCAATCAGCTCTGATCACTGATTGGCATCGAAAGCTGCAGATTAAACTCATTTTTATTCCTGTCCGCTCATTTTCCTGCAGCTGTTGTTACAAGTGCGCCAGCCGGTCTAATGAGGATAACTAAGTAAATAAAGTAAAGTTGTTACAAGTATTTCTACTTTAAATAAGGAACGGGGGACCACCCAATTCCCACATCAAAATATTCAGCAATTGGTGCAGTCACATTCAGTTCAAGTCTGTAGGTTCCCTAAGGGGACATTTGGCTTGCAGCCCGGTGGATAAAATACTACATAATCACAGCAAGAAAGTTACAATGCAGCAATATATAACACTCATTAAACCTGAGTATAAAACAGTAGTCATGTGACTGGCTGCAGAAGTTGTGCCATGGAGTGGAGATAGTGTGTCCTTCAGTTTAATCATTTGAACTTGAAAAAGAATACCAATTGAACTTGAATATATTTGATTTAGCCTCAACTAAACAGTCTTGAAAAAGAATTTAGGTGAGATGGGAATTGGAGACGTTAAAATGGTTTGCCTCTTTATTCTGGAGAAATTGTCATTTGAAGCTGCAGGACGGTGTTAATCGGAATAAGACAACTTTTGTCGGTTCATAACACAAGTTTGTTCCTACCACTCCCCCGTTCCACTTGCACATTATTAAAGCAGTTTCAACTATGGTCAGCAGCACGTCACAATAATAGTCTCCCCATTACCTTCAGTGAACCACACTTCACATTGGTCATAGTTAACTCATTTCGTGCTCCTGAAATTAACAGATTAAAATGTCCAGCTTGCCTCCCGCAGGCTGCATCCACGACCGTTGTCTTATTTTGAAGGCCAGAAGTCCATAGCGTAAACACTTCCGGTTTGACGTCATCGCGTCATTCACAGGAAGCGGTCATCGTCTAGCCTGACTGCAAGCGTCAGACTCTATCACACACTTCGTCTTGGGAAGAGAGTCTGAGATTTCGGGCAGACATTCCACTTCTGGGGGGGCGGGCAGGGGGTGGTTTAAAAAAATGTTAAGTTGACTTGCTCTTAATTGCTCCCTCTGAACTTCAAAGGGCTTGTGAGCTGCTGTAATTGATTGAGCCATACAAGTGTCAATAGCTCGTTAGTCACTGAAAGCATCAAAGACTACAATCTGTTTGATGTCTGTAATAAGAGTGGAGGGGGGAATGTGTTTGAATACACACAGACTCGCCTGATTGGCTGAGGTTTTGAACCAGGCCACCACCCACCACGTGCCCCAAGCCTACAGCCCTGATTGGCTTGCCCTCTCTGAGGGCTGGTGGAAAAAGCTTATTTAATGTGAAGGGCCAGACTACACAACACCACCACTACCAACAGGGGGTGGTGTTGTGCAGTCTGGTTTATTAACCAGGCTAGTCATCGTCCACATGGTGTTGTGTAATGGCCGATCGGTGCTTTTCAACATGTGTTATATAAGCGAGAATCTACTGCCATCCTCGCTTTGAAAGTGTTGTTTGGAGATAATGGACATTAAAGATGAGATTCCCCGTCTGCCTCAATGTTATGGGATTACTATTTTGTGCTCGTGGATCCGTGATGATGATAAATCGGCGAGGGAGATCGTCTCGGGACCTTCCGCGCATGTACCCGGTAGGATAACCGCCGTTACAGTAATATATTACTTTTCGCGAGTATACTCGGGATCGGCACCATGATACTCGAGTATTTTTCACGAGTATTCTCGGGATCGGCTCCGTATGAGTTAACAGCAAATAGTATTAACAGACGGAATCTTTATATTTTGTTTTATTTTACGATTTGGGGGGAAATTTTGGTTTATTAGATTATAGAGAGACAGTAACCTGAGAGAAGGAAGACATACGTATATGTACATTGCATAAAATAATTGTTATTATGGGCTTAAGCCATATTGTATACTAGTTAGCTCTCGTCTTTCTCTGTGTGTTCGAGCAGATGTTCTGTTTGACATAGCCATATGCCTGTTTCCAATGTTTTGATTGGTATGCCTTGGTTCAACAAGAGTTTAATAGTAAGTCTAAGCGGGAACACTGATTTAACGCATATCTGAAACTGTTAACATACACACTTTAAACCAAGCACGTTTCAGTTTAGTTATGGTCCTTCAGCAGCACACCAAGACGTGGAACGGAACTCTTATCAGCGTTGCACGCATCACTGATTTCCCGTCCACCACCGATGCGCTTCCCACTCTATTAACACCATGACCATTCATATGTAAAGTGGTAGGAACTGTCTGCTAATGATTGAATGGGATGTCCAGGTATGCGTAGGCTATAGTACAGTATGTGTGGCTGTGTCCATGTGAGTTTGAGATGGTGGACTCTTTAGCCAGCCAGAACAATCCTGTGAAGAATGGTTTTGGAAATGAACTTGGATATGAGACGATTAAAATAAATGGAGCTACTAATTTATAAAGAATGCCCTGGGCAATAATTAATTCCATTGATAAGCTGCTGAGCGCTTTGATAATTACACTCGGTAGGGTTACCGCCTGTGTGTGTGTGTGTGTGTGTGTGTGTGTGTGTGTGTGTGTGTGTGTGTGTGTGTGTGTGTGTGTGTGTGTGTGTGTGTGTGTTTGTGTGTGCGTGCGTGCGTGCGTGCGTGCGTGCGTGCGTGCGTGCGTGCGTGCGTGCGCCCGCACATACATGCAACTCAATTGATTGAATTTAAACTGCTGACATGGCTGAGTTTAGAAAGGGATTTCTCATGACCTTTGGGTGCTCTTTCGATTGTCTTGGGCTTTAACTTAGATTAATTAGCAAATCAATTAAATAATCAGAGATTAGTTTGTCTTTAGCTGAGATTAAGGCTGTGTTGATTTACAAACATGTCAAAATGTGTCTCATGGGTGTTTTGTAAGTGTGTGCATATAGCCCAACACTATAACATCATGGGTGTTTGTACGTGTGCACATACTATAGCCCAACACTATAACATCATATTTACGTGTGCACATATAGCCCAACAACACTATAACATCAGCCAGCCAGATACAGTGCATTTAACATTTTCAACTAAGGCTGTAACTATCTGTTATTATCTTAGTGATTATTCTATCGATTAGCTTTTCTATTAATCAAATAATCGAGAATCACATAATTTATTCTTGTCTTCATAGCTGGTAGACTCAAGGGAGCCTGGGTTAGGTTGTCATATTTGGGTCGCATCATCAGTAGAGTACCCTTTCAGTGATGTTAATAGGTTTTTAATGTAATGAGTCCCCGGGACCCACGAAGGGTCTTTCGGATGAGTCCCAGGGATATTTTATGGGTCCCACAAAAATTCTACGCGGCATGTCATTTTTGACAAAGTGCAGCATTTAACTTGAATTGGTTATTATATGGTTATGTTCATGTTACGTAGAAATGTGTCTGAAAGAAATGAACCACAATTCCAAATCTTACAATTTTAATACTTCCAAATAGTCATGTGTTTTGACTTTTATACCGAACCGGTAATATCGGATGTTGACCACTTGGGGGGCGCAGATAGAAGCTTTTACCGAGTCTTCATAATGAACAGCCACCTGTTATTTTATATACATCGATAATATATGGATCTTCTCAGTGAGATGATGTCTCCTGTTTGTACTGTTACTGCTTCTATGGAATGGGGGAAATGCTCTCTGGCGTGCTTGTGTTTGCTCTGCTGTACAGAAAACCAGTGGACTGGGTCAAAAACAGTGGATTGGGTTGCTTGTAGATCGGCTACTTTTGTTTTGAACGGTTGATCCTAAAGGGACGTGCCGCCCCTCTATGGATGCGGGAGGGCAAGGCACAGGCGGCCGCGGTAGTCCACTTCCCCGGCGGACCACCAAAGGGACGGCGCCGCCACGAAAACACTATAATCAATCAAACAGTTAGGCAGCCTAGGCTACATACATACTGTCTCAGATAGCATACATGCTAGGCTAGCTTGCTTCCTCCGTGTTGTAGAGAGAGAGAATAAAGGTTATTTGACCATGTTCATCACAACGTTAATCGTCGCTATTGTTGTAAAGACGCAATGAAGACCTGTGTGGCTTCTAACACGTTGTCCAATGTCCACCACCACATCTATAAACAATAGCGCGTGTACTGTATATCCAGTTGTTATTGAATGGAGGGGAAAGGAGGCGGGTCCCTGTCTGAGTAGTGAGCATTGAGCTGCAGTGTAGAGACGTGACGTCACGTTTCTGCGCCAAGCCCTGCCATACACGTCCTGTGGGGGAACCCTTTTTGATGTATCACCTAACACGCTGTGCCACTATGGTCAGAGAGCGGCCCGGTGCTACGCTAAAACTCAGGCACCCATTGAATTCTGTGACCATTCAGTGGCGCACAAAATGGCGTCGTGGATTCAAAACACAGACTGTCGTTAGTTTTATCGTCTGTTTTAAGACTTTCTACGCGGATTTCATTTGTGTTAACGTAGGGTAAAGTAGCATGCCTTCACCCATGAACAATGGTGGCGTCTGTGGACTTTTTAAAATATTTTTTTTTCGCGACGTGGTAAATTATTTTAACGTGGACTCCAATGGAGGCAATGCGTCCGTGGGACCCAAGGACACTGACGTGAATGCGTCTCTAGGCAACGTGAATGCGTCAGAGACGCATGACGCGCACGTAATGACGTCACTGCCCTTTGATCATAAGGTTTTTCGACCTTTCAAAGCTATACGCCTGCAAGGCCAGCCACAGGGTGTTCAAAACTGGGGCTTGTTGCTTTGTTGTTGAGAGTGGCAGACATCTCATTGGACTATGCATGGCAGGGGCATCCTCATATACCAGTCGGGAGGGCTCAACAGCGAATTCTGGCTGCCCAGAAACCCCCTAGCTGGTTATCCTGGCCTGTTACTCTGGGGCTCAGCAGGAGCCGTGCCTCTTCATCCACAGCCATCGGCTGCTGCTTCTCTCTGCTGTCTCTGATGCAGACTTAATGGCCAAACTCTGGCTCTGGCCTCTGCTGTCTCGAAGCAGCCTGGTAGTGGATGTTGCCACAAAACCTCTTCATCCCAACGCCACTGGCCGGACTTCAGTAAACCTAATCATCCTTATAAGCAGGTTTGTTAGGGTTACTTTTAAAAAGGAATCCCCTACAGTTACAAGTTACTTTGCAAAAAAGTGTAGTCAGTAACGTAATCCGATTACCACAATTTAAAAAGTAACTACTGGTTACTTTCAGTTACTTTTGGATTACTTTTAAGCAAAACTCGATTTATTATGACTGATAACAGTATTATCATAAAATATCTAATTTTGAAGATTTGCATACTGGATAACACCACTTGTACACATACTGTAATTCACACAAAATACTGCATGTTCAGAAAATAGGTTAGATCAGGCTCTCAACCAGGGGCGCTGGAAGTGGGGTGCTGAGGGAGCTGCAGCTCCCCTGGTGGTGGGGAGGGAAAAAAAAAAAAATTTTTTTTTTTTTTTTTAAATAAGCCTATATATACACACACACAGTGCTATATTAAAACAATAATGTATTTGACTTTGGGGAATAAAATATGTTGAAAAAAGGTATTTGATTATCACATGGTCACCTTGCCACTTCCGGTCAGAAGGGAAGTCAAATTTAAATCCCGCTTTGATGGCACACCAAAGTCTATTTATTTGAGAACTAGAAACCATCTATAGGCTCATTGTTGCAAACTAACACCGCTGTATATGGCGAATAAAAAACAGTAGAAAACTGTTACAAAAATAATACCCGATTTTGTAGTGTGTGCGTGAGTGACTGTGTGTGTGCATGCGTGCTGTGTGTTGCACTGTGTGCTAAAATAACTAGTAACTATACAGCTCCTTGTTACACCGTTGTGCGGGGAATAAGCACCCGAAACCGTAATAAAAATAACCCAAAACCGGATAAAAAAACGTGAATTTTTCGGCGTGCGGCCTTTGGCCGCACGCATGAACTCCTCCAGGTTCAGCTCCCCTTGGGATTTGGGAGTTCCAGCGCCCCTGCTCTCAACCTTATTTTTTTACCAGTACCACTCAAGACAATATTTTTCTCTCCAAGTACCACCATATGATGTTAAAATACAGTAGTGTACACCTTCCCCATCCTATTCATAGGCATGCAGGCACAGTACACACAGAAGTCAAAAGTATACCTACAAACAAAATAAAGAAAAACGACTTAATAGCTTTATATGCAAATGACTGGTACTCTCTTTCTAAGCAATGGCCAAATGTTTAATGTCCATATATACTGTATACTGTACATAGAGTAGGCATATATAAGAAATATGTATATTAAGGTGCTGTACTGTTAATTTCCAATTCCAAGCATTCACTTGTGACGTCGGCCGCCTCTCAATGCAAACAACCAACCTCTGTCACTGACATACTCTTGCTGAGAACGACCAGCATCCGTTCTCCCATCAAAAAAAAAAAAAAAGAAAATCATGTTTTACTCATAACAATCCATAGCCAGCCTCGATACAAGACTGACCTATGACTGTCTTGATCCAAGGCTAAACAAGCGAAGCTTAAACCAGCGCCCACCAACTTACACCACTTTTTCATGTCAAGGACCCCCAAATGGACACTTATTAGCCAATGGACCCCCATTTATTCTATCTCTGACCCCAATTTATATTGTAAAATCAATGTTAATTTTAACTCTCACTGTACACAGTGAGAGTTACAGACCCATGGTCCATTTGTTTCCAAACTAGCATTTAGCTGGGGGTGCATTTAAATTGTGTACACTCTACAGACCCATAAGGGTCCATTTGGTTCCTAACTATCAATTAGCTGGGGAATCCCTGGGCTGGAACTCCCTCAAGGACCCATGTAGGTCCCCGGACCCCACTTTGAGAACCAATGGCTTAAACAAGCCACCTTTAGCCTGAAGCTAACACTAGCCAGATGCTATGGGAAACTTTATAAGGACAGCCTTTCGCTTACCGTTGTAGAAACAGCATGTGTAAGCCTTCATCGATCATATCAGTATCTCCTTCTGTCTTGTGTGCAGTTTTCCTTTCAGATGGATTGTTGTAAATATTCCATAAATCGTCCCTGAACCTATTTGTTAGTGTTAAACTTATCAGTGCTGCCATTGTAATTAAAGGCAGAAACAGCGTTCCAAAATAAGATTATTAGCTTTTATTTCCCAACAGAAAACGAATAAATGCCCAGTGTTTTCAACCAACCTCTCCACGTAACGCTCAGAGTAAAAACAACAACAACGTGTTACAATGGACCCGGTATCCCAGCCAATCACAGAGAGGGATACGTCAAATAGTAGTCATTGATTGGCTGAGAGACGTTCCGGGTGGAAATGGTGTCAGCAGACCTACAAATTCACAATGCGTCGCGGTTAGACACGTTGTGAGCTTGTATATCTGCTATTTTCGATGCGCACCACCGTTTTACGACTGAACATAGCATAACATGCTGCTGTTCCCTGAAGCGATGCTGTGACAATGTGTACTTGTATTTCTACTTGAGTATTTTATTGTTTGGTGTTTTTATAACTTATTTGTAAAATTCATGAGGGGAGGGGGAGAATGGAATCCACCATGTAACCCCCGTCATTCACCTCCGTTACTGTAATCCAGATTACACATTTTAAAATGTAACCTAGGACTTTACAAGTTACACGTTTTTTGTAATCTGATTACGTAACGGCGTTACATGTAATCCGTTACTTAACAACCCTGCTTATAAGCTTATGAGAGAGAGTCTGTCTAGAAATAATACTAAACCACCCATGTTGCCTATTTAGATTTGTTTTGTTTTGTTTTTCAACTAAACGGTTATCTTTTCTCCACACTATTTCCTTTTCAAACTCATCCCTGTATCTATCTGCTAAGTTGACATAAAGAGCAGGGTATCAAACAGTTACTAGACTGTGACAATCATTGATCAATAATCTGTGGATTATGAAAATGTGTCCTGTCCAGTAAATAGAATCTGGTGACTGCCTGGGGACGTTGAATTGATTTAACAAGGCAGATATTGCACATCATTCAGAGTTTGCATAGCAACTTTCTTGTTTGTACAGGCAGCCAGGGACTACTTTAAAGTAGTACTTTCTTGTAGGAATTATTCTTGTGGTGACATTGTGTTTCAAGGTTTTCATTGTGATGTGTCTGTGATATGTAGGATTTGTCATGTTGTCATATTTGGGTAAACAGTTTATAAAAACGATAAACTGAAAAAAAGATGCATCCTCCCATTGATAAAGGTTGGAGAAATAGCAGTAGTTTCAGCAAAAATGAATAAGTGCACCACTGTGCCAATACTTTGTCATTCCGATTTCATTTATTTCCGCTGACGAGGCGCTTTCCTTCCACAACTTTAAAGGTCATGACATAATACTCTGTCATTGTTTTCACCAGTCTTACTCTTTTTCCCTGTTCTCATCTGGGCTCCTCCATTCTTCTGTCCATTCCTCCAGCTCTTCCTCCATGACCGACAGACTACAGTGAGTAGACGTTGTTCACAGTAGTGTCAGATCTGTGGACTGGTTAGACGACTTCAGCTTTGTGTTCGTGTCCGTGTATGTTGGCGGCTACCATTTGTTTATCTATGGTGTTAGCTCTCTTAAGCTGGTACTGGACGACAGTTGTTGATGTGAACCAATAGGTACAGTTACTAGCTAGTTTGTTCTTTGTAGTACATTTTTGTAGTTTTTTGTTGTTGTTTTTTCCCCTTTATTTTTTCCCCAGAGTTCACCCGTAACTCCTTTTCAAATTCTTCGTCATTTGACCTTCGTTTATTTTCTTAGTCTTATCTTTACATCAAGTTTCTTTTTTTTCCCATTTCCATGCACCAGCCAACCCCTCCTCTTCTCTTCATTCGTTTTATCTTCCTTTTAGACTCTCATACTTTATGTATGGTAATTTTAGTCACACCTCTCTTCCTTTCGGAATAATCTTATTATCGTCTAGTGTCAATAAGTGAAAGGCCTTGTTTTATCCCTCATTTTAATCTCATTCATTTCTCTTTGCTTTTGTAATTTCATTCCCATTGCTCCTGCATGTATTTTTCTATTATCTCTGTTTCTTCTTCTTATTCCTGCCTTCATTTCCACCTTTTCTTTTTTCGCACCTTTTCCATTCACACCCTCCGTCTGCGTCCCAGCTGCTCAAAGCGCGGTGGCGGTGGCGGCAGCTTGGACGAAGGTGACCGCCAACGTCTGATCTCAGACTTCGCCACTCGGGCCATCGCCGCCCACCAGCAGTGCACGGCCAACGGCGGCGTGCTCAACAACCTGCCCAAGTCCGAGTCCAACATCACGTTCCTCTCGGACGAAAACCCCCTCACCACGAAGAACCCCATCTACCACGAGGACGGCACGCTGAGCAGTCCTGAGACCCACGGGAGAACCCAGAGGAGGAGGGACCTCCTCGGGAGTTCGTCTCCGACCAGGAAGGGCCTCCGGGAGGCCTGGTTGAGGCTCAGCACCTCCGGAGGCGACATGGGCTTCGGCGGGTACAGTGGCAGCGACAGCGGCTGGGGTTCGGGGGTGGGACACAGCTGGACTCTCCCGTCGAGATTGCATCGCAGGGAGATGTACGACACGCTGAGGCGCCAGGTGGTCATGGACCCCGTGCAGTGGGAGCTGGAGCTGCTGAAGGCAGATCTCGGAGACAGCAAAGATGCGGGACTGGACTCAGGGTTTGACCATAGGCTGGATTCGGACCTGGGGAGCCAGAGCCTGGAACCCAAGCTGTCGGTCAAAGAGCAAGCGAAGCAGTTTGAGCATCAGGCGGTGGAGGAGATGGTGCAGAGGCAAAGCCGAGGCTCCCGGGTCTCTCTCTCTCCTGACTATCTCCTCTCCGTGTCCCCCGAGTCCCCCCCGCATCACAGGTGCAGTCCGACGCAGTCGCTTACTGCGCCGCTTATAAGGGAGGGTCCCCCGTGTATTATCATTACCCAGAGTGAAGGAGGGACCCCACCACCGAGTCACAGGCCCACTCCCCCTGTGCTGCGGCGGTTCGGGGCAAATTTAACTGGGGGTTGGATCGCCGAAGACAGATTAGGGGTTAATTTAGAGGCCATCCCCGATCCCCCAACAACTCCACCACCTCCACCACCGACTTCTTCCCCTCCCCCGCCCCCTCGCGCCTCCTCCCCACCTCCTCATCCGCCGTTGTCCCCTCCCAGGCCCCCTCGCGCCTCTTCCTCCCCGACCCCACCTCCTCATCTGTGGCCCCCCCACCCCCCTCCTCGTTCGGTGCCCCTCCATCCCTGGCCCCCTCGCGCCTCCTCCCCACCTCCTCATCCATCGTCCCCCGCTCCCCACCCCCCTCGCGCCTCCCCGACCCCGCCTCCTCGTTCGTCGCCCCCTCATCCCTGGCCCCCTCTCCCCACCTCCTCCCCTCCGCCTCCTCGCCAGTCGCCCCCGCCGCCTCCCCTGCCCCCCCGCGTGTCTTCCCCCCCACCACCTCCTCCCCCGTCGTCCCCCCCTCCCCCACCTCCCCGTGCCTCCTGTCCGCCTCCTCATCCGCCGCCATTCCCCCCTCCTCCTCCCAAGCCGTCCCACTCCAGCGACATGGAGGCTCCCGCCACGCCCCAACAACCCCCTTCTCCCCCGCCGGTTCCTCCACCTCCACCTCCTCCCCCGCTGCCTCCGCCTCTGTCCCCCTCCCTCCTGCGCCCCTCCACCTTCGTCCTGCCCTCGCTGGCGGAGGCGCAGCCACTGCGGCCCGTCTCCCTCCGCCCGCCGCCTCCGCCTCTCCCGGCCGAGCCGGAGCCTCCCCGCAAGGAGCTGAAGGGCATCCTGAAGAACATCCAGAACATCGCCGAGATCGAGAAGTCGGTGGCCAACATGTTCAGCCAGATCGACCAGAAGCAGATACCGCTCAGGAAGGTCGTCAAGAGCCAGACCTCCGTGGAGTCCACGAGTTCCCTCGACGCCCCCGTGGAAGGAGGCGAAGCGGGGAAGGATGAAGGAGGCGCGGTAGGAGGAGGGGCGAAGGATGCTGCCCCTCCTCCACCGCCTCCTCCACCTCCTCCATGTCCTCCTCAGATTCAGCGCAACCCGAATATGAACTCTGTTGTGGTGGAGTTGGAGCAGCGATTCCCCTCCCAGTCCACAGTATTGTAGGGCCTCCATCTCCCTCTGACGGAACTTCCGTTCCGTTGATGTGAAGAGTGCATACAGTATAATTACGTACTGTATGTGCGGAGGAACTGCTGAACGTTGTTAGCCAGCGCTACGGATGAGCTTTCAGGGGGACAGTGGTTCAAAATATCTCTGTGGGATTCTAGAGTGATTTCATGGTATGATGGAAGGAAGAGAATGCTCTAAACTCTAAATAGAAACTCGTAGTAGTGGATTCCCTTGTCTGGGAATGGTATTCACAGTTTCTTTTTCTGATGTGGGGGGGTAGAAGAGAAAGAACTTACCCTCTCTGCTGGTATTAATACAGTATGTCCACCTTCTTCCTTGTGGACGAGACAGAGGGGATGGTTTAAACCAGGGGTCTTCAAAGTTTTCAGGCCAAGGACCCCTTAGCAGAGAGAGAGACGAAGCAGGGACCCCCTCTACATATTGTATAAATGTGTGATGGAGATTCTTATCGATTTTTCATAGATAGATTCATAGACTTCTTTGACACTTAACCACTTAAAATCATAAATCGTCGATACTTAGTAAACTTGACCTTTCACTCTGTACTTGTTCTGCTATTTTTACCTCCACACCAAACCTATTTGCCAAAAATAGCCGATCTACAAGCTCTCAACGCCTCGCAGCGCAAAGCATTGAGAGCTTGTAGATCTGCTATTTTAGCTGAAGTTCACCTCAGAGTATAGGGATATGAGGGTTCAATTGTTCATTTAAAATAATGATCCTATCACAAAAGGATTTAAACCAAGGAAAGTTTGAGATAGTCCTAATAAATTATAACGTTTATTATTATGAACAAGTTGGAGATATTTGTTTAGAGGTGTATGGGAAGCAAGAGAGCATGGCCACATCCATAATGGGTTTGCTTCCTTTTAATTATCCAGCCAAAAGAGAACACTTACGCACAAATCACCAAAAGGTGGAGTGTAGCAAACTCAAAGTACGCAGGGACAGTGTAGGCTACCTCGATTGCACCAGGGTGAATTCACAATGCCAATGTTTCGGCCGAGGCGACCTTCATCAGGGCAAGTGGAAGAAGTGGATAAAAGAGAATGTTTGTCAGTTGAATTCTAGTCTCAAATACTGCTTTTGTTCATCCTGGCCCTGGTATGTTCATCTCCGCAGGTAAAAGAAAAGTGTCTCAACTGGCGGATACTGTGAATTCAGTTGTAGAAAAGTGAGAGAACAAGTGAAGTGGCCCTTAACTCAAACTCTGCTACAGGCTGCCTGAAAGGGACCCCAAATTGAAAGTTGTTAAAACACAATGTCTGGACCTTTTTCTATTAATCCTTTTAAGCCCTATAGTACACTGTGTATGAGGGTGAGAAGAAGCAGGAAGACAGTGAGAGGGAGGCTGCTAACCTTGCTCCTGATCCAGTGCACATCTGCTATCGGCTTGAATTTAGGCTATTTTGTTCTAAGATGTCACTAAAATAATTGTTGGGTTTTAGTTTGGTAGTTTCGGCATGCTGTATTTCTGCTGCAACAGCTACGGTTATTCCCTCTTTTGGTTTTCACAAAGACTAATTGTCACCAGTCAGTGACCACGGATACAGTAGATTAATAGATTGTCTCTAAAATACTGCTTGAATTTGTCTGCATCTTCTGTTAATGAAACCATTGATGAAAAGGTTTCTCGCTTTCTATTATTCTTTTAATCAAACATCTGCATAGAATGCATATGCATACAGTACAGTTACTAATGGAAGCTATAGTTTAAATGATACTGTACATATTTTTGGACATCAACCCACTTCAGCAGTGACTTTTACCGTAGGGTACGTTTACAATTTCTGCTTTGTACTTGCTTCAGTCAGTTTCTTATAAGTAGTGCATTCTCACATTTCTGTCTTTCTCTGTCTTCTCTTAATGTTTAATTTCTTAGTTATTTTGTTTGTTTGTTTGTTTGTTCTCATCTCTGGTCCTTCCTTTCTTTGTTGATATTTTCTTTATTGTTTCTTATTGTTATTTTGATATTTTTCCTTTCATATAATACTTTTGAACAATGAACAGTTAAGGACTTTAATAACTGTTCGTTTACGGTATTTCTTTCACCAACTGTTGTGTGTTTGTTTTTCAAAGGTAGCTCCTGTATGTTTGTTTATCCCCCAGAGGCCCACAATTGTGAAATTGTACACAGCAGCAAAAATCCACATTAGTTGCTTAATTCTAACAGTGTAAAATATTACAGATAATGGTGATTTCTTTACACTTTCAGAATTCTTCGAACTCTCTGATATTTTTTTTAGTTCTTTCAGCTGAAGTGTTGTGGATTCTCAGGAAAGAAAAATGGCTTTATTACCACTTTTATACAGAGTGTCTCATTAAAACCCTGGTGCCGGTCCATTGGGAAGTGAAGGAAACTGCAGTTAGACAAGGTTTTATAGAGAAATAGTTGGTCCCCCGCAAAAAAGTTCTATGTCACCCTAATAAAGTAATTTGTGGTAAGAAAGATTGGTGTTTAATGACCTTTTCTTATTTGACATTCTGTAGGATAGATAGAATAGAATGATTCCCAGTGTAGTTTACAGGTCTGCTTCCCTGCAGGTACCGATGTCTCTGGTTGATATTGGCACATTTCACTCAGGTTTTTTCATCTCACTCATGTCACTTTTTTTTTAGAGTAAAAAACTAAAAAAGAAGAGAAGACATGCATGACATGCATGATCTGGGCAGATTGCCCCAGGAAATGTGACAATGTGAACCAGAGACATCGGTATATCAGTGAGGACATTATTATGCCACTAATAAGACAAAAAGCAATGTGCTAATCAATCATCATCAATGTTATTTTCTACAACCAAAAACTATAATTTTCACTCCACTAAGCACCTACTGTGTGACACTGATGGCCTTGTGTCTGAGTAAATGGAACAAATTGACAACACACACACATGCACACACACGCACGCACGCACGCACGCACGCACGCACGCACGCACTCACACACACACACACACACACACACACACACACACACACACACACACACACACACACACACAGACTTTTATTTTTTTAAATCTGCGGTGGAATTGATCCTGCTGTGATGTTAGCAATAGCAGACATGGCTTTGGGCTGAGAGCGAGGCAGAAAGCACATCAAATTGATCAAATGCGGATCTTATGAGGATTTCCATGGTCTCTCTCACTCTCTCTCTCTCACACACACACACACACACACACACACACACACACACACACACACACACACACACACACACACACACACACACACACACACAAATATACACACAAACACAATCAAATGGTCATATCAGTGGCAGAGCGTATCATAACCCATAACCCAAAATGAAATAGCTTCTGGCTATGATATTATGAAAGGCCTTAATAATACCGCTAATGTGCAAGTACTGCACGTGTGTGTGCGCACGCACGCACACACACACACACACACACACACGCAAAACACACACACACACACACACACACACACACACACACACACACGCAAACACAAACAAATGCAACATGCAAGCAAAGGCCCAATACAGGGAAGAATGTGGGGACACACATGCACACCCATGCACATGCACACACGCACATACAGTACATGCCTTTGAGGCTGCGCACATAAACAGGCTGTTTCAGGTGTCTGGCTAAGAAATGTTCTATTAAGATTATTTGTCAACCTCACTGGTTGCATATTCTCTCTCTCTCTCTCTCTCTCTCTCTCTCTCTTTCATTCTCTTTTATTCTCACTCATTTCTCTCTCTCGCACATGCACTTTTCCCCCCCGTGACTGTCTATTGGTCTCATTTCCTCTTCCTTCCTCCTGGGCTATGGCAGTTCAACAGGTACCTTGTTCTGGAGGGCAGAGCAATAGGAGAGCTGTGGCAACACGGCTCTGTAGATGGAAATAAAGCAGACTGAATTTGAAATGGAGCTGAAGAGGAATAGAGAGTAGGAGGAGAGACTGGGGAAGCACAGACCGTCGCAGACCATCCCAGGGGGGGGGGGGGGGGCATTGCAAATGTCCCTGTCAGGTGGAAACCTCCAAAACTGTTACTTTTCAGATTGACAAGCTCAAAGCGTGACGTTTCGTGCTACTTTTGATACTTTTCTGTGACGCTGTAGTATGATCAAGTATGATCAAGATCAAAAGTTAAAATACGGAGAGGTTTCTCCCTGACAGAAATGTTATGTTCCCCAGAAAGTCACAGAAACACTTTGCTTCGTTTTAAGTGCACTTTTAACCAAACCGATTCGGCCACGAATCGGCGGCGGAAGAAGGCGGAAAGCGGCGGTTGCCGACAGGGAGATCATCGGCAGGTTTTTGGCAGCGGGTCGGGAACGCTATCGACCAGTATCGACGGAAAACTGGAAGACTGGACTTGCTCAGTTTTGTAGAGTCGCCCCTGGCCGTCGGTAAGATTGAGGGAGTTGTAGAATGGACCATTAGTTTGCTACTGCTGCAAAACCAAGCCAAAATAAGCCAGAGACATTTTCCTGTCGCACAGTTTTACTAAATAGCATATTCACAATCTCAACTCTCAATTTCCTATACTAATCAACTCCAAAGCAACGCTAGTAATAGTGCTGTGTGTTGTTTTGGTGAGAAGAGGAAACAACACCGGAATCTCCGCTTCCCACGACCGGATGCCAGATTCTGTGAGTGAAACAAGCGACCAGGTCTATGAAAACAAGCCCAAAAGAAAATGACCAGTTTCACCTATTGAGCTCTATTACATTAGCTATTTTCTAAAAGAATGTTGAAAGCAAGGCCAAATAAGCAACTACACTTCAGAAACAAGCCCAAACAAAAGTAACCCACAACTAGCAACGTTACAAGAAAACAGGATCAAATTAGCTTATAACGAGCATTCCTGGCAACACAGTGCGCATGCGCACAACTACGTACAGTAACTACAGTCGGCGTGCAGTCGGCTGGAAAAAAATGTGCTTCGTTTTTTGCAGTTCTTTGCAGTTCTTTGCAGTCTGTGAACAGTTAGAAAGAGTCTCCTGTAGTATTTTCGGTGTGGAGGCACCTTTAGGAAGTCATAGTCCAAACGCAGCACTTAGCAGTCTGCAGACTCTACACCACCAGTCCCCTGGTGCTGGTAAGACAGTTCATAAAGGACCAAATGGACTGCAACACTTTCCCCCAAACCAACCCTTGATCCCTGATCCCTGTGATCCGTAAAGCTTTAGAAAAGGCAACGATTGAGCCTATGAAACATAAAAACCAAAAGGCACTGATGTCTGATGTGAATTGGAATTTCCGGCAGGCTGTTTGGAAATAGAGAGTAGATGTGCTTTGAACCCACATCACCCATCCAAAATACAAAGAGCCTTCTTCTTCTTCTAACTGGTGACTCGTTGCGCTTTATAAAGTTTAAGTAGCAGGTTAAAATCCAAGTACTAATTGTCTGTGAAGCTTCAAAGGAAGGACAAAGAAACAGAGGAGTTATCAAAGATGGAGTTATCAAAGATGAAAAGACAGAGGAAGAGAATCGACATGGAGAAATAAAGAGGGAGACGTAACTACAGAGGGCAACAAAAGTACAGGGGAGGAGGACTAGGAAAAGGAAACGGCAGTCTGATGGGTGAGAGTAAAGAGAAGGAGAGAGAGACACACACAGAGACACAGAGAGAGAGAGAGAGAGAGAGAGAGAGAGAGAAAAGGGCAAGGGAGATTAAGTGAGTGAGCAAGACAAGGAGCCAGGGAAGGTGAGTAGAGTCAAAAGAGCAGGGGGATGAAGGGAGAGAGAGACAAGCAGAGAGACCAGGGGAACGACACAGTAAAAGAGGGTTTATGTCACGGTTTTATCAGAGGAAGTCCATCCTCTACGGAGGAGCTAATAATATAACTGTCACACATACATGCACGTACCCATGCACGCACGCGCGCACGCACGCACACACACACACGCACGCACGCACGCACGCACGCACACACGCACGCACGCACACACAATTACACATTGCTAGACTGGAAGAGGAGGACATAGAGTGACAGACTGACAGTGAATCGTGTGTGTGTGTGTGTGTGTGTGTGTGTGTGTGTGTGTGTGTGTGTGTGTGTGTGTGTGTGTGTGTGTGTGTGTGTGTGTGTGTGTGTGTGTGTGTGTGTGTGTGTGTGTGTGTGTGTGTGTGTGTGTTTTCGTCTGGAGAAAAGCTAATAATGTGGCTTGTCTGTCAGAGCAACAAGGACATAGAGATAGTGATACTCACACAATAATAGAGAGAGGGCGAGATCATTTAGCGACCTACAACTGGGTTGCAACCTGGTCGGTAGTTTTCACCGACTGGGTCGCTAAATCTACCGACTGGGTCGCTAAATCTACCGACTGGGTCGCTAAATTTACCGACTGGGTCGCTAAATCTACCGACTGGGTCGCTAAATCTACCGACAGGGTCGCTAAATCTACCGACTGGGTCGCTAAATCTACCGTCTGGGTCGCTAAATCTACCGACTGGGTCGCTAAATCTACCGACAGGGTCGCTTATCCACCGACCGGGCTGCTAACCCTAACCCTAACCCAAACCCTAACCCTAACCCTAAATCACCGACCGGGTCGCTAACGCTAAATCTACCGACTGGGTCGCTAAATCTACCGACTGGGTCGGTAAATCACCGACTGGGTCGCTAAATCACCGACTGGGTCGCTAAATCTACCGACCGGGCCGGTAAATCATCGACTGGGTCGCTAAATCTACCTAGTGGGTCGCTAAATCTACCGACTGGGTCGCTAAATCTACCGACTGGGTCGCTAAATCACCGACTGGGTCGCTAAATCTACCGACTGGGTCGCTAAATGTACCGACCGGGTCGCTAAATCTACCGACCGGGCCGGTAAATCACCGACTGGGTCGCTAAATCTACAGAACGGGCCGCTAAATCACTGACCTGGCCCGGTCGGTGATTTTGCAGCCCGGTTGGTAGATTTAGTGACCCGGTCGGCAAATCTAGCGACCTGGTCGGTAGATTTAGCAACCCAGTCGGTAGATTTAGTGACCCAGTCGGTAGATTTAGCAACCCAGTCGGTAGATTTAGCGACCCAGTCGGTAGATTAGCGACCCAGTCGGTAGATTTAGCAACCCAGTCGGTAGATTTAGCGACCCCAGTCGGTAGATTAGCGACCCAGTCGGTAGATTTAGCGACCCAGTCGGTAGATTTAGCGACCCAGTCGGTAGATTTAGCGACCCAGTCGGTGAAAACTACCGACCAGGTTGCAACCCAGTTGTAGGTCGTTAAATGATCTCGCCCCTACTGGAATAATAGACACACAAACTGCCCCACACCCAGACATTTAGAGATCTCCGCCTACTGATAATCTCCTGGGATGTCTAAATGCAAGGTATTTGCCAGAACAGAGATGAGAATTGCCACTAAGCTACGCCCTCCGGTTTGAATACCAATCATATCTATCTCACTGACTTTTTAACTCTAATTGTATCAACCCAGTTTTCTCAAGGAAAGCTGGGAGATGTCATCAGTTTTGTTTGTTGATGAGTATAGACTGAGTCACACAAACGATGCATGACAAGCGTGTATAGGAGATATGTTTATGGTATGCAACAGGTTAACCAAACTTCCTAGGACCCAAAAATATACATATCCTCTGGCTGAGGTCCCCCCACCCTTTTGTAAAATGGCTTTAAAAAAATTATGAAAATAGTAAATTTGTGGGGACATGAGGTCCCCACAAAGTAGTAATTCCCTGTCCACACACACGCACGCACGCACGCACGCACGCACGCACACACACACACAAGGACACACACAAGGACACACACACCACACTCACACACGCATGGAAATTGTTGTATTCGTTCTTTTACCAATGGGGCCCCCTGGTGGCCACCACTTTCAAACCCTGCATGTACATACAGGCCACCAAAAATAATCCCTCATTCCCGTCTGTCCACCTTCACCACCTGCTTATCCGTGCATCCATTTTCCTTCCTTCTCTCACTTCATCCGTCTAGCCATTCAACCATCCTTCCTTAGCACCTTCTCTTTATTCATCCATCCATCATACATACACGTTCCCCTCCATCTCTTCTCTCATTCATCACTCCATCTATCCAATCCTCTTCTTCCGTCCGTCCAGCCATCCGTGGCTTCATGTTAGTGGATTGTGTTGCTCATTTGAAGCCTGCGCCCTAATCAAAGAATCTCACTCGTGCAAGTTTCTGGATCTGTCTGATAGTCTCACATTTTAATTACCTGATTTAATGAAAAGCTCAAATAGTGTAACTTGTGTGTGTAACGTGTGTGTGTAACGTGTGTGTGTGTGTGTGTGTGTGTGTGTGTGTGTGTGTGTGTGTGTGTGTGTGTGTGTGTGTGTGCGCGCGCGCGCGCGCGTGCGTGAGAGAGAGAGAGAGATGAACAAAAAAGAGAGTGAAGGGGGAAATATGAATCGTCCTCTGAAAGTCACCATGTACTGTTCAGTGATACATCTTCATTTGGTCGACTCATTACCTTGGTTTCACACAACAATATGTTGTGCCGTTTCATGTTTTTTACAGTTAACAATTATAATTCACAATTTAGGCATTTAGCAGCCAGTCTTATCCAGAGTGATTCACAAGTGTGTGATCATAGTTTATCCGTTTCTGTCTTCAGTTTGTCTGCCAGAGCGAAATCATTAGCTAGTCTAAGTCTAGTAGCCATGCCAGGCTTTGATTTTTCTCCTTTCCTGCCTGAATGTTGTTAGTTATATTTGTCCTAACCCTATGTCCTTTCCATCTATCCTTTATTGGTGAATTTAAATGTTTCTCTCCCCTCGTTTCTACCACATACTGTAGTCACACATTGTCATTCACACATTGTGCCTATCCATCGTACAGAACTGTCACACAAAAGTAGCGAAAATAGAAGATCTACAAGTTCACAACGCATCATGGTGCGATGCGTTGTGAGCATATAGATCGGAGCCCTATTTTCCCCATTTGAATTGCTTATTAACATAATGATGGACATAAGGGTGCACAACGAAGTGCACTTCATACACTCTCATGCACACCCCACCTCACCTTTGGTGGGATAGAAGGTGGGGGGCGGGGCAGGTACTGGTGTGTGTTACGCTGCCTTCTTAAATGGTTCCGATAGCTGCTTCCATTTGGCTTTTGATTTAGACGTCCAATGTCCTGTGCAGTAAGTAACACACATAACAGTGAGTGAATTGCTGATATGCATCAAACACATCTACCGTACATCACGGAGATTGGTTTCTATGACGGCTTCCTTGGCAATGTTGTTCACTGTGTGCTCTCTCTCTCTCTCTCTCTCTCTCTCTCTCTCTCTCTCTCTCCAGGCGTGGGTATGGGCAGCATGAGGTAAGACTCCCCCTTTGATTGGATCTGTGTCTTTGCATGTGTTTTCTACATTTCTTTTCACTTACATTTGTCTTGCTGATCTTTCTGTTCTTGTTATCTGTACTAAAATATCCCAGTGCTTCCACTTCAGGGCATGGGGTTGACACATTCTATATACTATAGACTCACTCAGCACAGTGGTTCTCAACGTGTGGGCTGTGCTCACTGGTGGGCCGTGAGGATGTTGACCCCCAAAATGATATGTATTTGGCCACGGACCCCCATCTCAAAATATTTTGTTCCAGGGACCCCCCCCAGAAGCAACATTTGAGTTACAAATGTTCCCTTACAAAATACATATATTCAAAGATTTTACTTTTCAAAAATATCAGATCTTGTATATCTGCTACTTTTCAATAGCTAAAGTATAAAATAATGAAGGTCCCTCCACCTTGGGCCCTAGTAACTCAGTCCCACTTGTGACGCCCCTGACTGTAGGTATGATTTGACACCATGAAGGGTCATACATGTACGTTGACATGCAGCAGTGTTTCTCAAACTTTCAAATTTCAAGGTCTCCCCCTTAACTCTGACAGTGTACAAATGGAACCAAATGGACCCCTTAGGGTCCATTTGGTTCCATTTGTACACTGTCAGAGTTGCAGTCAATTTAGACCCCCCTAAAGGAACCCACAGAGTCCCTGGAATCCACTTTGCAAACCAATGACATATAGTATTGTAGGCTCACCCCATTCATAATGAATGTGAGTCAAATCCCTGAAAACATCTGAAAAGTCTCCTTCAAACACAGCCATGTTGTGTTCATTTTGAAAGGAAGCAAATGTATACAATAGAGAGAAAAAACAAATCAGATGTCCATTAGTCAAAAAGTATCAAATAAAATGCAGCTGGATTGCACAACTTGTTTTGCAAGCATGTCAAGTTTGCCAATAACTCGCAACGACTTTATAACCATGGACTTCACTGCCATCCAAGCGAATCATTTAAGAGAAGGAAGAGCTCTTCAACTTGTTTGTCTTGTCTTGCTCAATATCCCATGATATTGATCTCTCTCTCTCTCTGCCTTTCATCATCTGTCATTGTTCTTCCTGTTTGTCTCTCTGGCAGACACAGCAACTTCTCAGACCTTCTCTCCTCAGACCAGAGGTACTTTCCCTCTCTGTCTCTTTGATGTTTGCCTGAACACTTCTCTAGGCGCTAGAGGGCTGTGTGTATTGTCTTGACATTTCGACATAACATTTGTTTGACGTTCCATTTGTTCGACGCGGGTGAATGTTAACCTGGTGAAATGCTAGCCTGTCGATGCTGGTGAATGCTAACCTGGTGAATGTTAACCACTATGCCTAAACCTAACCCAAACCCTAACCTCAGTAAAACTATGCCAAAACCTAACCCTAAAACCTAACCCTAACCCTTAGTTGAAATAATGACACGTAGAAATAGCAAGATTTCTCTGTGTGTATTGTGTTACGGCATGCATGTGTGGGTGTGTGTGTCCTAGGTAGGTGTGAATGTCTATGTAATCAAGAGCTGTACAACAGAGTATAATAAAGTGTTAAGGCATATTTTTGTCTGTGCTAACGCACGTGTGTGTGTCATAACTAATGGTCTGTAAATCTAACAGGAGTTGTCTATGGAGTCAGGCATCGACCCCGGCCAGGATTACTACACACAAGATTACTACAACTATGAACATGGGTGAGTCTGCTTATTGTTTTATTTGAGATTTACCTTTTTTTTGGTGATATTTCAAATTAACAAGTGGGTGCTCTTGTCAAATTCCAAACCCAGTCCGTAAACACTGAAATCTGAACCTGAACCAAATGGCCCCGTAACACTCAGGTTGTTGCAGTGTACAGTAGCTGTGAGAGCCAATTGTTCCTTTCAACTTCTCCTGGAGTGAGAGATGAAGGTCATTTCAGTTCCGAGGCTCCATGGTGATGTAACAGGCACTGGCTGAGGGCTAAATCTGCCACAGTTGCTCTGAAACTTTATTTTGGGTATACACTGATGCCAGATGCTGTGAATTACATTGTTGTGTGTGCTTTGCCCTACGAAATGAATATAGATAGGGCATAGCAGTGGCGGCCATTGAAAATGAATGTGCTTTCTGCACATTAATTTTTCCCATAGAGATTATTTATATCAAGATGTATTTATATAAATGATTACCAGGCACCTGGTGAATCAGGACCATAAAACCTAATAAATATTATATAGGTACTATATTAATGAATACCTTTTTTTGTTGTTGCTGTTTTCACATTTATTTTGACATAGACTAAAATGTGTTATGATCATGAATCATGATTCACCAGGAGCCTGGAAGGCTCAGTTCAAGGCTTAAAATAATTTATGTAAATATTTTCAGAAATCTCTATAGAAAGAAAATGAATGGGTTTTCTATCTGTGGCACCACAGCTGAGCATGAGCATATTGGGGGCATACATACTATATTTATTAGGCAGTGTGCCGTGGTGATCATGACAAAGCTCATGAGTCAGATTCAAACCCAGTCCAGGATGTTGCCAAGTCACACAAAAGGGCAAGTCAGAATGTCAAGGCGGGGCGCCGATGGCTTAGTGGTTAAGGCAAAATCGGGAAAATGGAAATACTCTGTTTAAGTAAACCACTGTGAGAAGCCCTGCTCTGGAGACAGACCCTGGGACTATTATCTTTGAAACATGCTGACATGTCCATAGAGCAGCCTAGTGGGCCTTCCACTTAAATCCACTTTCCAGCTTAAGCTGCACAATCATCTATTGGGAGTAAACCTTGTATGTCCAAAAGAGTTCCTTCTCAGGAAATGAGAAACAAATACCTATGTTCCAATGTATCCTACGGTATGTAGTTATTATTTAGTCACAAGCTCTTGTTGATATTTTTAATTGGTTTGTTATTCATAAAACCCACAGACACACTTTCACTAAAAATAAAAATAAAAAACAACATTTATAAACTCACAACACGACATATGGCACAACATGCACATCCAAGTGCCCAGGTGCAGGACAAACAACAAATACATTAAATAGAGATAAGGTCAGTATCATGGTCAGTATCATGGCATTATGACATACTAATGAAACAAAAAAAACATGAAAGTTATGGAGATACGAGGTTTCCGCCCGACGGCGACAATATAGCAGATGCTTCTAGTCTGCACCATCTTACTTTGCTGTTACTTTCAAACTAAACAAGTTCATAAGAAGTTCACAAAAGTCCATTTCAATGTTCAAGCTGAAAATGTGATTGGCCTGTCATCACAGTGTGTGCGCACGCACGCACCCATGCATGCACGCGTGTGTGTGTGTGTGTGTGTGTGTGTGTGTGTGTGTGTGCGCGAGTGTGTAAAGCAGTTGTAAAGCATCAAGGCATCTCATAAATAGCAAGAAATATCTCTCAAGAAATAGAGAGAGAACATCTGCCATCTATGATTCATTGTGTAATTTTAATTATTCTGTCTCCCTCTCACATGTACATAGTTATCCTTGTGTCTGACACGCACGCACGCACACACAAACTCAACTCTAATTCTACTCAGTCTAACATAAGTATAGCAGCAGCCAGCCATGTTATCACACTATAAGCCATTGCCCAGCTAGTGGCTTAGAGCGACATCAACACAAACTCATGTATGAAGTAAAAACTGTTATAAAAGAAACAATAAGTAATATAACAGCTCGATGGATTGGATGCAAATTTGTATAATGATGTAGTTCCCTCAAAAGTCCTTTCCCTTTCATTGGTTCAATATTTATCAAATCCACAGATAGACTTAACTTTCACTTAAAAACATAAAAAAAAAAATAGATGATATACAATATATGCTCACTATGCATTGCAAATATTTGTGCTACTTTTTGACACTGTTGTATGATGATGAAATGGGACATTCATTTACGAACAAAACATAAAAAGTAAAAGGTTTCTTCCCGACAGCAACAATATTGAAAAGCGGTTTAATGGGAACATGTTCAGTCCTTGTTGCATTGGAAGCCAAATAGAGTTCAGGTAATCTCTCATGAACATTTTAAACTGTTCATCAGGAACATGTTGGTTGGTGCCAACCCACAGTTTAAAGGAGTAGTTCACCCCCAAAAATACTTTTTTTCTATTGATTACTGATGCCATGGAGACTTGAGTTCAATCATATGTTTTTGTATTTGTCGCATTCCTAAGACAAAAAATGTGATTATAGTAAATTTACCCCCCATTGATTCCGGATGGGGACCCGAATGCATGGCACTCCGTCAGGGTAATTTATTTTTTCTTAGGAATGGGACAAAAAACTAAAAATATTATTGAACTCAAGTCTCCATGGCAAGAGTAATCAATAGAAAAATGTCCTTTTGGGGGTGAACTACTCCTTTAAGAAATTATGTTTGAGAAGTTTGAGGCATATGCTCAGCAGTGATGCTATACCAGTGGTTCTCAAACAATTGGCCAGGACTTCACATACCCATTTTTATGCTGTTTTCAGAAATGTACAGGAAAATAATACATACAAAAAAAAAAAAAAAAAAAAAGATACTGAAGATAGCGTTGTGATCTGCTATATCTGCTAGTTTCACAATATATATATAATTTAATAGTGCCTAAGTGGTTAATTCATAATATATCTTTGTAAGTTTGGTCCTGGAGAGACACTCACATTGGGTCTTGAGCTGGAAAGTTTGGGAACCCCGTACATTAGTTGCACTGCACTGCCCTCTGCTGGTGATTCCACGCGAGGCAGTGAGGGCAGACAGAGTAGAGAGGGAGATGGATTTGAATTTCTGACTGAGTCTTGTGTGTCAGAAGGAATATCAAGTTGAACACCCATGTCTTATTCCAACGCCAATGTTTTATTCAACAACTCTCTCCCCTTTTTCATATACCCTCCTGCCTGCAGCTATGACCTTCCTCAGTACGGCAGCCGCAGGAAGCTGATCTCTCCTGCAGGCCTGTATGATGAATATGGAGAAGTGGTGGTGGACGATGACGGCAGTTATTACTACAGTCCTCAGGACTCCGAGGGAGAGGTAAACACTGAACACACACAACAGCATACAATCGTGAAGCATCAATGAAGAAGTGTGTGTGCACTGTGCAGTGCTGGTACTCAGATTTTGGACCAGTGAAAAAAAAAAAAAAAAAAAACAACTGTTACAAATAAAAGCACTGTGTTCAAAATCTCGAACATGGCATTAGGCTTTTGTCGTTATCCTACGCTCAGATAATAGACACATGGCCCCTGCCTTAGCCACTCAGGCTATGCACAGGCTCATATGGGCTCAAAAGTTGTAAAACCCTAACAAGGAGACAGGCCATCAAGTGGCTTTTTTTTTCAAAATCTTGAAATTAATTCTAAAATGGATGGATATCCAGTGAAGGATCTAGCCTAGCGGCTGAATTCTAGACAATCTGGAGCTCTTAAAACTTTTGGTTGAGACATAAAAAGGGCAGTGCAGGGAGAAGATAAAGGCTTGTATGATAATCATATTCCCAATGTCTTTGAACTTCAGAATAGATTTAAATTTTCTAAACTTCTATGTCAGTAAGAACATGACATGATGATAGGATTTAGTGTTCAAAATTCAAGTTGGATTCAAAAGGGGTCTAGAGTTAAAGGTCTGTCGATATCTGTCTGAGCTCTGAAGATGTGCCGAGGTCCAGTAACCAGGATCTCAATTTTAGCAGTTAAGCTGGAGAAAGTAATTGAATCACATCGACTAAGCGGTCGTCTAGTGAGACCAGCGTGATTGACTGGAAGATACAGCTGGGTGTCAGCAGCTTAGCAATGAAAAAGGATTCCGTCAGTGGTGTAAGACTTACTCCGATTTTTACTTGAGTAAAAGTAGCAATACCGCAATGTAGAGATACTTGAAGTACAAAAAATAGATCTTTTTGAAGATATGACAAAATGTGTAAAATTGTTTTGAAAATAGCAGATCCAAAAGCTTGAGCTTCTAGATCTCTTTTGTATTAGTAAGTTGTCAAATCATTATAGTTGAGTAAAAGGTTTTAGTATTTTTTTGCCTCTGAGATGTAGTTGAGTAAAAATATAAGATATTGACAGAGTACTTGATCAAATGTATAGTTACTTTAATAACTTACTTACCGTAACTTACTTAAATTAATCACAGACAGAGAGGAGACATTATCAATAGGCATGCATTATATGTATCTATTTTATTTATCAATTTACTGTATTTCTTTTACATGTTGCAGTTGTGTTATTTTATGTTTGCCATAATTCACTATGTCATGTTTGCATATTTATTCTATACATTAGTTGACATGGCTTTGGAATAATATCACCATGATAACAGGTGCTGGGGCACGGGAGGAGACCAGTTCGAGGGGGCAGAGCCATGCCCCACCCTGCCAACCTCCAGCCCCAACATCCACCACCTCGTGGTGCTCCCACCAAGACCGCCGGACCCCCTACAACAGATCATGACAAAAAACAAATACTAAACGGTGGTACGACAACTAAAACAGAGCCCAAGGTTTCCAGAGCTGCCTCCGCACTCAACGCCGTGAAGAAGCTGAGTTCTCTGTTCTCTTCTGGGAGTAAACCAGCCGCACAGCCCCCTACGGTCCACCCACCCTGGAATAAAAGCAAAGTGGGACCGATGGAGGACAGGAATGGGGTGACTAAAGAAGACATAGGGATTGAGAAAGGGGCAGGAGATAGAATAGGAGGGACAGTAGACACTGAAGGGGTTGGAGAAGTTGGAGAGAATACACTTAAAGGAAGGGACGATACAGGAGGAAGAGGATGGGAGACGAGAGGAATAAGTGAGCGAGACATCGAAGCGAGGGGAAGAAGTGAGCGAGAAATTGAAATGAGGAGAAGAAGTGAACGAGAAATTGAAAGGGGAAGAGGTGAAAGAAGTGATATGCCAAATGGTGGAGTTACATATGGCGGAGGAAGAGAAGGAAGAGAGAGAGAGGACAGAGGCGAGCTCCCTGGAGCAGCCGCTTCTCGGCGAGCAGCCGCCTCGGACGGCGGTGTGGTCATCGACGGCAGTTACTTCCAGACTTCCTTGGAAGCCCAGAGGCCACCGTCGGGCAAGCAGCGCCTCAGCCAGGCTCTCAGCGCCATCTCCCTCACCCGAAGGCTCCATGGACCTGCCAGGGTGGGAGACGCAGGAGAGGAGGGATGGACAGAGGGAGATAGCTGGGGTAGACATGGATCCATTGGAGACATGAGTGTTTCGGCGGCAGTGAGTGACTCGGAGAATGGCCTCTCAGAGCAAAGTAGTCCAACAGAGGATTCTGATGAGGAGGCCAAGTCTAGAAGCAACTCTGACACAGAAACTGAGAAAAATATCACAGAGTCTGAATCCGACACAGAGCAGGAAGAGGGAACGTCCGACGGGGGGTCGGACAGCGAGGGGAGTGAGGTTTCGTCTGAGAGTGAGGAAGGAACAGAAGGATCTAGAAGGAAGAGTAGCAGTCATAGTACTAGAAGTAGTAAAAGTAGTAGTAGGAAGAGTAGCAGTGCCAACTTAGAGGAGGAAGACGGTACCACTACCTCAGAAGGCACTGGTTCAGACTCAAAGGGTTCCAGCTCTAGAAAGTCCAGTTCTAGCTCAGTCAGTGGAAGAGAGCAATCAAGGCCCAAAACCTCTAGACACTCTCGCTCCTCTGGCTCGCAAGAAAGCATGGAGGAGGATAGCGAGGAAGAGGAGGATTCTGAGGAAGAGGAGGGCCTTTCACCCATCACCGAAGATAATGAAGAGGAAGAGGAGAATTCAGAAACTTCAGAGGAGGACGAAGAAGATTCTGAAAACAAGTCAGCCGATTGAAATGCAGAACGAGATCTTAGTCTTCTAGATTATCTCCCACCAAGTAAGATCTTCCAGAAAATGCCTGGAGTGGGTTTGCAGTTCATTACCTGAGTGGATTTATCACTGTAATCTCTCTCTCTCTCACTCTCGCTCCCTCAGTGTGATTTACAGAGAAGAGTTTACATGGCTCGCATGTACCTCATCTCTCCGTGCTGTCTTTGTGTCTATTTCCCTTATAGTTTATATCCGATTTTTGGTGATCTTACATTTCTCTCTGTAGCGTGGCTCTTTGTGTGATAAATATGGGAAAGTTGTCTTGTCATGTCAGCATCTGTCCTACTGCTTTTGCAGCTCAATTACTTAACCCTGACAGTATACAGCATGCTGTAGCGACAATGTCAAGATCTGTCCTTGTTGTGTTTAGTGTGTGCCATGCAATATCGACAACTTAAAACCTTTTTTCTTTAGAGATTTGGTGTATGTTAAATAATAATATGCAGTGAGTAATGGTCACATTGTGTGTGTGTGTGTGTGTGTGTGTGTGTGAGTGTGTGTGTGTGTGTGTGTGTGTGTGTGTGTGTGTGTGTGTGTGCTCTCTTCCTTCCCACCAGTATGGCAATAGGAAGCGTCGGATCAAGCTGGTGTTGGACCGCGAGTACGAGACCAGTTCCACGGGTGAGGAGAGCGCAGCAGAGAGCCAGAGGAACCGCTTGTCCTCCAACCTCAACAGCCACAGCAATGCCAACGGCAGCATCTACGTGGCCCAGAACGGCTCCATCATCCGGACTCGGCGCTCCGCGACCGGCACGGGGCCCTCGCACGCGCACACCACCAACAACAACCTCAAACTCAACTCCCCCATCCTCAGCTCACGGCTGGCCAAGCACTTTAAGAAACTTGACAAAATGGCTGCCACGCAAGAAGAATGTATCCCCCTCAACAACCCTAAAGCGGCCACGGTCGGCGGCCACAACAGTTTGCGTAGCTTCAAAGGCTTGGGGATGACGGCATCGGCGACCGCCACCTCCTCCTTCTCCAACACGGACAACAACAAGACGCTGAACACGTTCCATGCTCGGCCCTCCAGTGTCTCTTTAGGTTCGAGCAGCACCAATAACACGGGCCTCGAAAGCATAGCGTCCAAGTCGAACCTTCTGAAAGCTGCACAGAGCAACTTGGAGCAGCCACAGGACACAGCGGAGCGGGAGAGTGGGGAGGAGGAGAGAGAGCAGGAGGAGAAAGAGGAGGAGAGGGAGGCGATAATGGATGTCAGCAGCAATGGCGGTGATGCAGGAGTTATTGTGAGTGAACCCACAGAATGTCCGACTCCTAGCGACAGAACCCAGTCGGACGAGGAGGAACTATGGATGGGCCCGTGGAACAGCCTGCACATTCCCATGACCAAACTCTGAGCCAAATACAGCACATTGTGTTTGATCCTTATTGCCAAGATGATTTTAGCAGTAAGACTCAATCATTTGGGACTAAGTAGGGATGCTCCAATCAGTCAATCACTATCTAAAGCAGTGGTTCTCAAAGTTTCCTCTGGTGGGTTCCAGGGGGTCGCCAGTAAAATGAGGAACAGACACTTATAGTTTACACCCAAAATGACTTTTCTTTTTTTGTCGCATTGGAGATCCAATATTTAATGAATCAAAGTAAATAGGAGGGCATGGCAAAATTATATATTAAAAACAATTATAAACTCCAAAACAGATATAAGTGAATCTATATAGTATAGTTTTACTCAAGCTTTGCTTCTTTTTTTATTTCAATTCATCAAATATTGGAATATTGGAACAAAAGAAAAAAAAATCTCCATGAATTCAATGCTTCATGGGTTAGTAATTTATTGATAGAAGAAAAGTAATTTTGGTGGTTGATTTATCCCTTTAAACTCACTTTCTGCTAATTTTGAAAGATTTTACCAGTCTTGACAAATCTTCTCTGTAAGACTTTATATTAAAGGAGTAGTTCACCCCCAAAATGACTTTATTTCTATTGATTACTCAGGCCATGGAGAGTAGAGTTCAATAATATTTTTTGGTTTTTGTCACATTCCTAAGACAAAATTTTGATTCGAGTAAATTTACCCCCATTGATTCCAGATGGTCACCCGTTTCGAAACGGGTCACCATCCGGAATCAATGGGGGTAAATTTATTGTTATCACATTTTTGTCTTAGGAATGTGACAAAAACCAAAAAATATTATTGAACTCTACTCTCCATGGCCTGAGTAATCAATAGAAATAAAGTCATTTTGGGGGTTAAGGTCGGATCTATAATGTAACAATTTATACCAAATACACTTTATAACTGACTAAGATGTGGTAGGCTAGTTATAATGTGCATTATGATCAGCACTTATACATTATAAATGTTGTTATAAGTTGTCATACATGATTGTAAACATTTATAATGAGTGTTATATTGCATTATAGACCCGACCTACTTACGCATAAGTGTAAGTGTTACCATCCGATAGGGGTCTGTGGCCAAATATGAATCAATTTGTGGGTCCTTGACATAAAAATGTTTGAGAACCGCTGATCTAAAGAGTAGACTGGTCACTGGTGATTAGCCTTATGGTGAATCAGCCTCTCTCCTCAGTCCAATGAGATGCCATTGTGCTGTATCACATCATTGCAAATAACTTGATTGTTT
Source organism: Nannobrachium achirus (assembly GCF_963921795.1). Classification (NCBI taxonomy): domain Eukaryota; kingdom Metazoa; phylum Chordata; class Actinopteri; order Myctophiformes; family Myctophidae; genus Nannobrachium; species Nannobrachium achirus. The sequence goes on along the minus strand of NC_137825.1, from coordinate 37,786,821 downwards.
GATTTCTAATAGTTACCGTGAAGCATTTACAGAGGGTAAAATAAATACAAAAAATAATAATGACAGCAGACTAATCCACTGCTAACAGATTGGTATTGGCCAATGCTTTTTAATGTACTTACTTGATGTACTTATTATTTATAGACTTTTGGTACTAGCTCAGACATTCCCAATTGGAGCATCCCCAGAATCCATGTTAGTACTGCAACACTGGATCGTGAACTATACTGAGAGGACTGTTTTCTACTTTGCTAATACACAATGAAGTGAACAGTGGAAAGACAATAGCCCTTTAAATGACTGAAGTCGCTTTGTGGAACTGCACTTTGATTCAGTATCAAGGCTATTGGCACAGTCTTAACATAAACACGTGACATCTTGTGTTGTTCCAACTTGCCTTTTTTTACATTATGAAGTTGCTCTGCAACCTTTATCCAAATAAAAAAAGTGGCCAATCAACCAGTTGTTGACAATTAGCTTGAAAAGGAGAGTCGTAGTTGCACAGTGGATGTCATACTGGTTTTACATGTTTACATATATTTTTCAACTTTGGCTCTAATATTAGATAGCCCTGATGTAAATTAAAAGATGAGTGTAAAAGTTTAACATTTTCATTTAGTGCTTTCTATCGTTTCCAGGTTGTTGTTTATTGTTTTGTTTTATGTATTTTTTTTACTTTTTCAGGGGGCACTCGGGCAATTTTGTAAGTATGTCTTTTCTCCCCCATGCACCCAACGTGTGATATTCAGAAAAAGGAAGTTATACAGGAGCGCCACTGGTATCCCTAAAACCACCTCTGCTCATGGAAGGGAGTATGTAAAAAGGCCTAGATGATTCAGGTCCAGGCACTCAACTTATAATTTATAAGGGAGAGTATTTTTTGCAGGTCTTGCAGTCCGAGTGTATTGAAAAAGCACCTGGGTTAAGGTGGAGACAACCTCCTGTTGGTCCGACCAGGTTAACATTCAACAGCATTCACCAGCGTCGGCAGGTTAGCATTTCACCAGGTTAGCATTCACCAGTGTTAGTTTTACTGAGGTTAGGTTAGGGTTAAGGTTAGGTTTGGGTGTATCTCCATCCCCCCGACTTTCGGCACCTCCGCGCAGCCAATCACAAGCTTCTGCTGCCTTGACCAGTTGCCTTTTTGATACACTCGGACTGAAAGACCTGCAAAAAACACTCTCCCGGATTTATAAGGCCTACGTCAGCTCTGACTGGGCGGCTGCTCTGATGGCTCTGCAGGGAGGAAGGTCACGGGTCATGCCAGACCTCATCTGTGAACTCCTCACAGTGCTATAGTGCGGGTTTTATTAGGGGTGGAGAGTTTTTTTTAAGACCACAATCTATTAACACTTCGCCAGCCGAAATAGAATGGCTTTTTGGTAGATTAGCCGTGAAATTTCTATTATTATATTTGATCTGAACAGCATTCATTTTACAAGATCCACCAGCGCAATATCATGTATTCTCCATCCCCCCACCCCCTTCACGATTCCCCGTTGAAATCTCACCAAGATCAGCAGTGAAATTCCTCAATCTGCATTGGCATAGTGGAGTGGAGGTTTTGGCCGAGGCATCTTCTCCCAGTGCGTTTCGCGTGCGTGATCCGTTCACGTAAATGTGGGCGCAAATAATCCAAGTATGACTCTACAGTCGATATGAACATTTTCGCTAGCTTAGCCCCCAGCACTCCAGCTATGCTAACGCTAACGTCTAAAACAGACATTCAGTGTTCAAATCCCAGTCCTCCTACTGAGAACCTTGACATTTTCAAGGCTAAAGTACAAAAGAAGTCAAAAGCACTGAGAGACATCCACTCAGAGTGCCTGAGTGATGGTCTAGTGGTCTAATGAACAGACCCTCAAGAACAGAGATCTATGTTCAAATCCCAGCTCCCCTATAGTTCAATACTGGAGTTCTTTGAAATTTTCACGGCTAAAATACAAAAGAACAACTCAAAAGCACAAGGAAACACCTGTTGAGAGCCCAAAGGTGCCTTGGCGCAGTGGCTGAGTGCTTGATCGGTTGTCCCTGCTACAGACAGGTTTCAGACAGGTTCAAGTCCCATGCCATCAAGGTACGCGGAGGACCATCGGGAGGGGTGTCTCTCCCCCTGTTTCCTGAGTAGTAAAGATAAGGTGTTATGTGTGATGTGTGAAAGAACTCTGTCCAACTAGAGTTTTACAGAAATACGTTTTACATGCTCACCATGCCTTGTGAGCACTGAAGAAGTCAAAAGCACTAAGAGACTTCTGTCAAGTGTGGCTGGGCCATGGTCTAGAGGTCTGATGAACAGACTCTCAACACATAGATCCATGTTCAAATCCCAGCTCCCCTATAGTTCAATACTGGAGTACTTTGACATTTTCACGGCTAAAATACAAAAGAACAAGTCAAAAGCACAAGGAAACACCTGTTGAGGGCCCAAAGGTGCCTTGGCGCAGTGGCTGAGTACTTGATCGGTTGTCCCTGCTACAGACAGGTTTCAGACAGGTTCAAGTCCCATGCCATCAAGGTACGCCGAGGACCATCGGGAGGGGTGTCTCTCCCCCTGTTTCCGTAGTAAAACAGTAAAAGGTAAGGTGCTATGTGTGAAAGAACGCTGTCCAACTGAAGTTTTACAGAAATACATTTTAATGCTCACCATGCCTTGTGACCACTGGAAGAATTTGAGATTAAAGTTTGGCCTTGAAAATGTCAAAATGTTCTAGCATTGAGCCTTACGGGAGCTGGGATTTGAACCTGGAACCTCTGTATATTGAGTCTGATCATTAGACCACCAGCCCATCATTCGTTCACTCCTGAAACAGGTCTCTTAGTGCTTATGACTATTTTTTTGTATTTTAGCCTTTAAAAGTTCAAAGTATTCCAGCATTGAACCATAGGGGTACTGGTATTTGAACTAGGAACCTCTGCACTTGGAGTTTGATCATTAGACCACCAGACCATCATTCCTGGAGAATGTCTCTCAGTGGTTATATGACTTCTTCTTTTCTATGTAACCTTGAAAAGTTCAAAGTATTCCAGCATTGAACCATGGGGGTACTGGTATTTGAACTAGGAACCTCCATACTTTGAGTCTGATCATTAGACCACCAGACCATCATTCAGTCACTTCTGGTGATCTTTTAGTATTTATGACATCTTCTTTTGTATTTTAGCCTTGAAAAGTTCAAAGTATTCCAGCATCAAAGCTTAGCTGGTGTTTAAACATGGAATCTCTATGTTGAGGGTCTGTTCATTAGATGACTAGACCATGACTCAGTTACTCTGAGCAAATGTCTCTTGGTGTTTTTGACTTCTTTGTTTATATTTTAGCCTTAAAATGTTAAGGTTCTCTGTAGACTGGGATTTGAACACTGAACATCTGTGCTCAGAGTCTGATCTTCAAACCTCTAGACCAGGGGTGGGCGACTTTAATGATGAGAGGCGAGGGCCACTATATTTTTACATTAACTCCAGAGGGTCACAATGCATAGTGTACAGTCAAAAATTGCTGATCTACAAGCTCAAAACGTGTCGCAGTGCGACACGTTGTAGATCTGCTATTTTTTAATTGGAATCTGGAATTATGTTCAGCAATTTTTGAATTGGAACCATGAAAAGTAACATTTTTCAAATGCATTTATATGTTCTTATGTTAACTTTATGAGCTTAAATACAACCTCCAACGAGAGGCGAACCAGAGGCCCCCCACACAGCAGACAAGGAAGCAACCCGCAACACCAAGGTTAGCTCGCTTGGTATGGCGAGTTATGGCATCTTCTCTTGCAATTCAATTCAAAGGAGCTTTATTGGCATGAGAAAACATACGTTTACATTGCCAAAGCAAGTATCACAGATAAAATAAAAACAGTTGAAAATGGGGAACATATACAGTTAGAGGGGATACAGCAGTGTGTAAACAGAGCAATGTCGCATTGTGACATTTTATTTATGTACAGGGTTTAATACACAGACTGGTTTTCATGAGGCAATCTATAAACACTTCGATTTCAATCCAAAGGCCATATTTAAATCAATTAAATGTTGCACAAAGACGTTAATGTGACGCCTTTTCTACAGACTCTGTCCTCTGCCCACTCACACAACCGGCGGGCGACGCCGTCCATACGACGTGGATACGACGTCCATGTCAGACCTGCCACACACCAAAAAACAACCAAAAATCACACCCGTGTGAACTGAGCGGTGGTTCTCAGAGGACAGAATACATACATACCTCTGTCCTCTGCCCACCAGGTGGCGACCAACGCCGTACATGTATACCAAATGTATGTGTACATATCGATTTGATGACTGAACCTGGCCACACTAAAAAAACAGCCGTTACCATGCCAACGGATGGAAGCCGTAGGCGTAACACCTGGAAAAAAGTGAGTCCCAAAATGAAATACCCAAGCAACCAGCACACTCCTTCACAATATTTTATGAATATCATGTCATTTATTTATCCATGGTTTATCCAAGGATTTGTTCCGCTTTCTGTTCTTATTTATTTAAGGAAAGATCCCCCATACTGTGGTGTTTTAATTACCAACCTCTGGATCTAAAAATGATATTATATATTATAGTAGGCTATATGAGTTGGAACCATGAAGTGAAGTGGTACTAAAAATTGCCTTGGATTGGATTGACTCTACATGGTTCTCATCGTGGTACCACTCTGTATCATTCCAATTTTAGCCCAAAGTCGGCATCCGGTTGCCAACAAAGGTTATTTTGATATTGCATCAGAAATGGCTTGGAATCGAGACAGACAGAACATGAAATTTAAATAGTCGATTGGTTGTTTAGGCTAAAACCTGTATAAAACCATGTTATGCACCAATATTTATATAAAATATATATTTTTAAAAGCATGGTGGGGCCCCTTTAAAAACGTATAAGAGTAGTTTCATTGAGATAACCTTTATGCTTATGGAGTAGTTGTGGTTATGATATGGGCCTTATTGCCAGGAGGTCCCCAATTCAATCCCAGCAAGAGTAGTTCTAATAATTGTACATGACTATTCTACCTTTGTCTAATATTTTCTTTTCTTCTAAAGCAGTGGTTAAGATACAGTGCTTGCAATCAGTATGTTCTTGGTTTGAAACCAGCAAGAACATTTCCCAAGTTTTACCTGGCTCTTAAAACCCAATCTTTTAGTAATATATCCACATAGACCCAGTAAAATGTTAACTTCAATTGTATAGTGGTTCAGCTACAGACCTATTGTACAGAAGGTTCTGAGTTCAAAACCAGCCCTGACTATTCTCCAACTTTTACCTGGATCTTTCACATTTATCTAAACTTACACTGAGGAACATACAAGAGAAAAATTCAAGTACAAACTACAGTTGGTGCAGTGGTAAAGACATAATGTTTGCACCTTTAAAGTCCCTGGTTCAAACCCAGCATAGATATCTGCCATCTTTTACATTATTTGTGCGCCTTTATCTAATCTTTTAGTGAAAAACATGCAAGAGGAACCATAAAGAGTTAACTGTGATGGAGTAGTGGTTATGAAATGGGACTCATTGCCAAGAGGTTGTTGGTTCGATCCCTGCAAGGATCTTGAGTTTTGTTTTACCTGCCTCTTTTACCCTAGTCTAATCTTTTGATCAAGAACTTGTAAGAGAGCAGATGAATATATTCCATGGTGGAGCAGTGGTCAAAGTACAGGATTCATCATCTGAAGGTTGTGGGTTCAAAGGCACTATGATGTATTATTTGAACCGGCATTACCACAAACAAAACCATTTATTGTTTATTTCCTCTTTTTACCTGGATTTTTTATGCAGTGGCTAAGATAGAGGGCTTGCAATCAGGATGATTGCTGGCTCTAGTAACTTAAATCTTTCGTTAAAAACTGCAAAATTCAACACATTGAGTGTTAAATTCAGTAGGCTAGTGGTTAAGCTGCAGTCCTTACTTGTATAGGGTTATGGGTTCAAAACCAGCATGGAATTTTCTCCATCTTTATCTAGTTATTCTACCTTTATGTAAACCTGAAAGAGAACATATTACTAATTCCAGTGGTGCAGTGGTAAGATCCCTGACTGGCAACTCATAGGGTTCTGGTTCAACTCCAGCAAATGATTCTGTATATCTTTTATCTTACTCTTGCACCTTTATCTGATCTTTTAGTGAAAATGTGCAAGAGAATGCACCTGCGCAAATCTTCATGGAGTAGTGGTTAAGGTGAAGGCCTTGTAGCCAGAAGGTTACTAGTTCAAATCTGGCAAGGATGTTGCTCAAAGTTTTAGCCGGCTCCTATACCTTTAACTAATCTTCACTTAAGATTGTGCAAGAGGACCAAAGCTGTATGAGCCATGGTGGTACAGTGGAGTAGATACAGTGCTGTCAAGCAGGAGGTTCCTGGTTCAAACCCAGTATATAGGGATTTTTCAAAGTTTTACCTGGCTCTTGTACCTTTACCTCTGATCTTTCACTTAAGAGCGTGCAAGAGAACAGATTAAATAAGAACCACAGTGGCACAGTGGTTAAGAACATTGCCTCACAGTTCCAAGACTGCGAGTTCAAACCTCACAAGTGGTGAAGGTAAAGATTGAAAGATGGTCCTAGGGAAAATCCCGAAAGATGGAATAAGGCAAAATCGTGTAAAGAAAACCCTGAAATATGATATGGAAAAACCCGAAAGATGGTCCTAGGGAAAAACCCGAAAGATGATCCTAAGGAAAATCCCGAAAGATGTAACAGGGCACAATAGTACAAAGCAAAATCCTGAAAGACGGTCAATGGAAATTCCCAAAATGCAATCCCCCGAAAGATGGTGAAAGACAGTAAACATCAGTATGTACGCTGTAGGACACTAACGTAATTCTGAAAGCCACCGCTCAAGTTGAGAAGGGCGGAGAAGAAAGTAGACAGAGAAGAAGGGGAAAGCAAACAAAACAAATATATATATTTTTTAATTTTAAGCCCCTCCCTCTACCACCTTACGGAGGCGGGCTAGACTCTTCATATGGACAAAAAGTTAAAACTGCCACAGCCTGGATTCAAACCCCCAACCTTCTGCTTACAAGTCCTGTGTGTTACCTTTACACCACCAGGTCTTTCACATTTAACAAATATTTTGGTTCATATTTGAAGTCGAAGCAAGAGATGGCAGGTCAAAACATACAAATATTTAAATATTCGCATATTTAATGTGGTGTTCTGTTTTTCCATCATAAAGCTCATTGGAGAAAGGGGCTATATAAATATACCACCTTTTACCATATGTATAAGTATATATAAACATTAGCTCTTGGGTTTTTACATAGATTTTGGTCTTTACATTAAAATAATTAATGGCTATAAGGTTTCAGATGGTGTCGTACTACACCCAAACGTACATGTTAAACTGAAAAAATATAAGTCATGGCATGCATCATATCACATTAATGAACAATTATAAGCTGAGCCACATAGTTATCAATTGCATTCAGTTTTTTAACAGATTTTAGACAGCATCCTGTTTTTTTTAACTGATTCTAGACAGCATTCTACCTGTTTGACTTGAAACTTACATAAAATAGATTCCAACCACTTCCATTCCATGTCTTTGTTAAAACATAAAAACCTCACCTAAACCATTAATAAAGGTTCTGCGCATGCATAAAGTGAATGGCAAATCGAGTGTCAATGTGAGTGGCAAAGTGAGTTTAACATTGTTTAACGTTGTTTAATACAAGCAGATAGGACCTTTCTGTTTGGATGTATGGGCTGTCAAGGCCAGAAAGTAGTTTTTGCTACTCAATAGGCGTTCCCGCATAACTTCTGGGTTTGATGATGATGTCACACACATACCCTCTATATAGTAAAAAGAAAAACTCATATCATAGGACACAATACATCCTATGACAACATACTGTAATAATACTATCAAAAACATGAACCTAACTAACCCTATGTCGTCAAAAAACACGACAAAGTGGGTTTTGATTTAATTTCTTTATTGACACAAATGTATATTAATAAACGCCTGTCAAAAGGATTTCCATTGAGTTGTGTGTGTGTGTGTGTGTGTGTGTGTGTGTGTGTGTGTGTGCGTGTGTGTGTGTGTGTGTGTGTGTGTGTGTGTGCGTGCGTGCGTGCGTGCGTGCGTGCGTGTGTGTATCTGTTGGGAGGAGAGCAGATATAATTATTACAGGAAAACAAAATCAATAATAAATTAATTAATGACATTTCCAATTAACCATTCAATTAAAATAACATTAACAATATGGGTGTATAGAACCTGTTTTCAATGTCCCAAATAGTGTTGTTTTGTGGTGTTAAAGGCAGTTCATAGTTATAGTGTGAATGGCCCTTTCATGTTAGGGTAAATTCTTGTGGTGTTAGGATATATTTGTATGGTGTGTGGTGGGTTAAATTCATACCCTCTGGTAACACTCTAACATGGTCTGTGGTCTAGTAGAGAAGGTGGAATTCTCTGCATCAGAATCCTGATCCACTTCCTCAACAATGGATCCACCCTGAAGGTCAAACACAAAGGTCATTAACTGATGCAAAGTTATATTTATAATCCATTCATTTCAACAGTAGAATAATGATCAGATACTATAGCTATAGACAGTTCATCCAAGGACAACTTTTATAGTATAATTACTCAGGATTCCTTGTTCCCTGTCTCAATCTGAAGGGGTCAAAGAAAGGCTACTTTGTTGATTTTCTTTTACCTTGCACGTCTGGTTACTTTGGTATTGTGAGTCATCTGTGTTTTGTTCAGGGCACACACCTGACAAAAGACCATTGATATTAAATATTGATGATGATAGTTATGGTCCGACCAAAAGCACATTTTGCCCTTTGGTGTTTTCATATTTTCTAATGTGGCCCCCTTTGAAAAAGGTTTGGACCCCCTGATTTAGGAGGTCTAAATCGGCCTCAAATCTTAATGGGAGGAGAACGGCCCTTTGTGAGTGATTCAGATCGTAACTCTAAAGGGCCCTTTGTGAGTGATTCAGATCGTAACTCTAAAGTACGCCTGTGTTGAAACAAGTTATTATCAGTGACAATTATAATCAGTGACCTGCTGCCATTTGCTATACAGCATATACCCTAGAACACTCAAAGCTCTGGTTTTACTTTGTTTTAGTAAAATAGTCTGATAACAACAAAATGATGCTCAATTTGGGGCAGAGGTTCTTCCTTGACCTACTGGGAGTGTGCATGCAAAGTTTGAGCTGCACTCGCACATGCGCACACGTGAAGTGAAAATATGTGTTCAACATTAAAACCTATCTACTATTTCTAGGCACATGACATTTTTGGCAAAATGAGGGGCAGAACGATCTTGCAGACAGACTGACCATGTGCAGCATAGCCTGTGCAGCATAGCCCTCATTTCAAGTGAAATCCAAAAATCATGAAATTTGTAGATAGGAGGTTTTGCGTTTTGGCCATCTTTATGAGTTAATTTTCATTAAGTGTCTTCTTCCCAGGTAAGTGTAGACACAATAAGCCAGCAGTTTCTTTATTGCTATTTACAGTACACTTCTAGGCCTCATAAGTCACATCCAACCATGAAAGGTTGCGTTGTATCTTGGGAATGGGCTTATTCTGTGTAAAATTACATATTTAGCCACTTGTACGCATGCCCCAACCACTGAAATAAGAATCTCTAAAACAATAGAACGAAGCATTATTAAACACATTTTTCCGAGGTGTCTTTTTAAAAATGGCTGGGAAAATGTTTGACAGCTAGGGTAATTTTCAGTCTCATTCACTTGCTATACACTACACTATAAAGGAAAAAATGACTCCCAAAAAATCTGCTTTAAGTGGGATGTGAGGGGTCAAACTAGTTTTTTTTTTTATTATTCTGAATCCATTGCAAGCATTTGTTTTGCATGAAAACCATTCCTTGGGCTAAAAACGGACCCCAAAAGACTGTGAAAATTGATGACTTATCACTAAACCATCGTATTGTGGGGCCATTTCTTGCCCAAGGAATGTTTTTCATGCCAAACAAATGCTTGCAATGGATTCAGAATAATTAAACACCCCTAGTTTGACCCCTCACATCCCACTTAAAGCTTTTTTTTTTTTGGGAGTCATTCACTTACTATACACTACACTATAAAGGAAGAAATGACTCCCAAAAAGTCTAGCAAGTGAATGAGACTGAAAAAATCAAACCTCGGTTCGAAGTGGAGCGGTGAATCTGTGTGTGTGTGTGTGTGTGTGTGTGTGTGTGTGTGTGTGTGTGTGTGTGTGTGTGTGTGTGTGTGTGTGTGTGTGTGTCTGTGCCTGCACAACAGTGCCCCTCCTTTAACTTGTGTGGCCACTCAAGGTATTGCCATGCTACGGACATACCCAGCCAGCCAGCCAGCCAGCCAGCCAGCCAGCCACATAGCCAGCCACAGACATACCTGTCGATTGGGAGCGCTTTCACCGCTCCAAAAAGTATAGCAAGTGAATGAGACTGAAAATTACCCTACAGTAGCTGTCAAGACATTTTAAAAAAGACACCCTGGCCAAATTTGTTTAATAACCCTCCTAGATGACAAATCCATTGAGAAACAGACCTTTGCTCTCCACGGTCACGGAACTGCCATTTTTGACCCAACTATACCCCCCCCCCCCATTTTTTTTTTTTTTTACATTAACCACTTAACTCATTCCCTGCCAGGCCCGATAGTCCCGAGATTATTCCAATGTCTTTCCCCGCCAGGCCCGATAGTCCCGAGAATTTAAAAAAAAGAAAAAAAAAAATTCAAAAATTTTTTTTTTCAAAAAAATTTTTTGACCCCCAAAAATGGAGTAGGCATGATAGCAATCGCGAAATTGCATGTTTAACCCCCATAGCAACCCCATCTTTCAAGCATGGCAGCCATTTTGGCAGCCATCTTTGTTAAACATAGTGGCTGTTATCTCATGAATGCCTGAACGGATTTCCATTCAGATTTTTTTGTTTGAAAGCTGTGAGCAATGTGGACACACGTGGTGCATTATCTAGGCATGGGTGTGCATGATCCGTGCACACCCAATTACATGGAAGTCTATGGAGACGAATGGCAGGTGGGAGTACGGAGGTATGTTAAAATGGCGGTCAATGTGTTAATAACTTAACCAGTATCCCTATTCTAGTGTGAACATTCAGCAAAAATAGCCGATTTACAAGCTCACAACACGTCACAGTGATTTGGTGAAGAGGGGAAAACCAATGCCATAACCAATACAAGTAGTCAAAGGTCATGTTAAATGTCTGAAAATACACATGAACATGAATCCAACACAACAACGATGACAGTGCTGTCAAACAAGTCTATGAAATCCATCAGAAGGTTTGATCTGTACACTGAAACTATGGGATAGCAGGTAAACAATAGCATCAGTCTGAATAACATGCTTTCTAAATGACAATTTTAACATTGTGGTCAAGAAAAACAAGCCTAAGCAACAAAAACAAGAATGACCAGCATAGCATATGTACAGTACATCTGCATGGTCGTCATATCTAGGTCAGTCACTAACATCAATCCAGCACAATGTGGAAGGGACACGCTCTCTTTTTCTCCAGGCTAGTTTGTTAGTCCAGTGGTTCTCACCCACGACACCCAAAATAATCATATTTGAACTGGGGACCCCCCACTCTTACAAGCACTCGGAATTGCAGGAGTTGAGGCATTACATTTAGTTTGACTCGGTTCCACAGATATTAAATATTGTGAAAATAGCTGATCGACAAGCTTAAAACGCTGCAAGGGATTGTGAGCTTGTAGATCGGACATTTTCAAAAGGTTTGCCTCTTTCTTATATTATTTGACAATTTGGACAATGTTTGACCAGTTTTTATAGTATAGTTAATTAATTTTGATACAATAATGATATTTCTCTTAAAAATGAATGGTATTTACAGTAGACAGGTCAGGGGGGAGCCGGAGGTAAGGATAGGCTTCGTCTTTTTTTTTAACCCCCTCCAAAATCATGTGGGGACCCCCCATGGGGGTCCTGACCCACAGGTTGAGAACCACTGTGTTAGTGGAGCAGCCACAGCCCACTCTGTAGTCACTAATGTCAGCTGTTGTGGTGGAAACATTGAGTGAAGGCCGGGTTACAGGGAGAGTGAAGAGTTACGATTAGGGGTGTGCGATATGGAACTAGACCAGGTCAACCTGGTTGTGCCAGACCCCCTGTCTGTCATCATCATTTATGACATCATGCCTTTTGTAGGCATGTCATCATCATGTCATCATCATATATACCCTTTATATAGAAAAGGGACAGACCGACATTTGCTTATGTAGGCCTACCCATTTCATGGGTCTGGCAAAAATACAATATCACAATATTCTTCCAAGCTGTATCACAATACACAATCTCATTAGTGTGGTTGCCCAACAGGGAAACACATTATAGTCCTGGGGAAACTGTATAGACCTCTAGGGTAACTTTTCCGCTGCTATTGGAAATGGCAGGGATATAGGAATCAATAGGGAATCAATGGGAGTGGGAATCAGTAGGGAATCAATGGGAGTGGGAATCATTAGGGAATCAATTGGTCGAGCTTCACATGACATTTAGCTTACTGTAGAATATAGTCAAGTCAGCAACCTTCAGCAACCACACTCGCAATTTCCAATTGCATCTTTCTAGTTATGATTCTTTTTCATGTTGGTTTTATGTTTCAATTTACTTAACAGTAGAACCATCTAAAAGGTAAAAAGAAAAAAAAAGAAAAGAAAAAGGAGTAACACACCATTTGGACCAGTGGTCCTCAACGTGGGGTCCAGGGATGGGGTGACAGTGTACAAATGAAAACAAATGGACCGTTATAGGTCCATTTGGTTATTTTTTATACTGTTAAAGTTAAGGGGAGACCTTGACATTTTAAAGTTTGAGATCTACTGATTTAAACCAAAATGTAGGTTTAAATGCATTCTGCGATGAATCTCTGTATTAACAATTCAACAGGATTTTCTGGTCCCTCATTGTATCACGATACATACGATAATTCTGAAAAGGAATATTGTGGAGATATTGTATCGTCTCAACGATATTTATCACCATATTGCCCACCCCTAGTTACGGGCTGAGGTGGAGTCTGAAGATGAGTCTTCAGACCACGATGGAAAGTCAGGAGTGATTCTGCAGTTCTAACTGCAATGGGGAGTTCTGTAGTTCCACAGTTTGTGAGCCAGGACAGGGAGAAGAGTCTGGGACGTGTGGAGCATTGTCGCAGATGTTGTCCTAGAGTGAAAGCTTTGGCTGGTTGAAGACCAGGCATGCTGCATATTTGTGGGGCTTCAGTGCAAAAACATGCTGGGAGGCCAGTGAGGAGAGAGTTACACTAGCAGTAGTTTTGATAAGACTGAGGTCTGGATAAGGAGCTGGTCAGCTGGGCTGACTCCTGGGTGAGGAAGGGTCTGAACCTTATTGCGACCGTAGGTCGCATTTACTACCAAAACCTCCACGGCCTGTCTGTGAGTGAGTGAGTCCGTCACACTTTTGCCCTGCTCATATCTCCACAACCGTTGCCCCCATCCATGCCAAATTTTGTACACACGCTCCTTGACTGCCAAACTACAACCTCCAAGGACCCCCGGAGCCCCAGGGACCCCCAGGTCCCTGGGGGACCCCCAGATGTAAAAAATGACCAAATGTGCTCACACGTCACACGTCACACTTTTTCCCTGCTTATATCTCCGCACCCGTTGACCCGATCCATGCCAGATTTTACACACACACTCCTTGCCTGCCAAACTACAACCTCCAAGGACCCCCGGAGCCCCAGGGACCCCCAGGTCCCTGGGGGACCCCCAGATGTAAAAAATGACCAAATGTGCAAAAATGACCAAATGACCACCCCCAAATGGCTAACGGGGAATTCCCGGGGACCACCGACTCCTGGTGCTCCAGAACGGATGCAAAAGTGGTGGCGCCCCCAGGACCCCCTGCCACTGCAGCGCACATAAAATGCCGTAACTCGGGCTAGGAGCGTCCGGGAGAGCCGGGGCCGGCACCTATTCGTCCGCCAAGGCAACGCAGAGACCCCACCCCTCATTTCTCACATGGCCCTATTCTAGCGCCACCTTCAGGCCGATTTTTAAAACACATTTTTGGACACTGCTCCTACAGTTTTTGCCCTAAAATCACGACTATCACTACACAGCATGTCTACACTCATGTCATCAACATGGATCAGGAAGCAAATTTTTGCCCTATTTGTGGAGATAAGCCACCTACGGTCGCTTATCTCCCGATTAGGGAGTCTTACTGGTAATGTTACTTAGCAGTGGTTCCCAAACTGGCCGTCGGGACCCCCGGCCGGGTCCCCAAATGTTGTTTTCTCACTCAACAGTAAACAAACCAACATACAAAGTGTATACAGTGGTATCTGCACATTACTTAAGTTGAAATGTAATGACTTTTAAGGCCTTTTAAAAAAACAAATTGGCCAAATATTACACATGAAAGAGGCAACCATCCAACACCACAGAGGTTTGGTGCATCCGGCTTTGCCGAGCGTCTGCATGAACACACCTGTCAGCGTGGAGTAGTGAGCGGGAGGAGTAGGACGAAAGCTCTGCCTCTAGTTATTAACTGGCATAATACAAGTCAAGTGAGCTTGTACATCATCTATTTTCACAATATTTATCTGTGGAACCAGGTTAAACTAACTGTAATGCCTGCAATTCCAAGTGCTTGTCAGGTGTGGTGGAGGCCCCAGTTGATTATTTGAGGTTTGCAACCTTAAAAGTTAGGGAACCCTTGATATAGAGTCTGCGATGTGTGCCTTGAATGTTGTTGGAACGGAAGTCACCAGAGATGGAAACAGAGAGATCCTGCATGGGGCAGGACTTACCTGGGAAGAAGAGAAGCTCAGACATGTCAGGGTTCAGCTTGAGGTGGTGAGAAGAAAAACATCCACTGTGAGATGTCAGTCAGCCAGACATGCAGCAATGCACTCTTCAACCTGAGTGGTAGAGTGGAGAGAGAAAGGGTTACAATCAACTAATTGCGACCGTAGGTCACATTTAATTGCGACGAAGGTCCCAGTTTACCATGAGAAATGTCACAGCTTGTCTCCGTCTGTCTGTCTGTGTCAGTCAGTCAGTACACATTTTTACAGTCTGGGTTGGTTCCCTTGTCACTGTGACATCACCTATGTAAAAGTCCATATCTCGGAATGCTCATATATGGACATTTTGTCATTGTGTCAGTCTCTGTTGTTTCAGCACAACCTCGCTTCTCGCCCTTAGGGTGTCTTACTGGTAGTAAGGAGTATAAGGATCAAATCCTAGGTCAGTGTCACCATCATGACATTTCACTTGATGATTGATTGTCATACAAATAATTGCACAACAATTTAATTTAATTTGTCCTTTGAACATTGGAATAAATATATCAATTATAGGCCATATTTAATAATGTTATAGTCAAAATTAAAAGTAGTGGAAATAGCCAATCTACAAGCTCACAATGTGTCGCATTGCGATGCATTGTGAGCTTATATATCAGATTTACATACTGTAGCTATATTTTTTGCAACATGGAGATGATTATGATGGTGATTATTATATCATAATTGTGACAGCTGCCTATCAGTGACATTTCAACCAACCAATAGTAACAAAACAATAACATCAAACTGACTGATTTACCTATCATTAAAGCAGCATCATACATGTAAGAAAGAAGTAGTGAATCACTCTGCTTTCATTTCAAAAAATAATTCTAACATGAAGGACACATCCAGTCCAGGAACATTTATTATCTTCTTATTAACATTTATTAGCTTCACAAACTACATTTGTTTTTATCCTGATTGCTTGTTGGAGTTGATTTTTAATCCTCAATGAAAGTATTGTCTGTGCTCACAGTTCATCTGAACTGAAAACTTTAGACTGCTGCCTGCAAGCAGTTTACCAACAAGATGAGTGTGGTGAGCTGGAGAACACACTGACTGACTGACTCACTGACAGACAGACAGACAGACAGACTGACTGACTGACTGACTGACTGACTGACTGACTGACTGACTGACTGTCTGTCTGTCTGTCTGTCTGTCTGTCTGTCTGTCTGTCTGTCTGTCTGTCTGTCTGTATGTATGTGCGTACGTACCTGGATCCTCTGGTGTACAGTAACAAGTCCTGATCACCTCTACTTAATAGTAGCAGGTCCTGAAAGCACACTATCCAAAACACCACAGCACTGTTAAAGGTCCCACTGTAGTCCTATATTGGCTGTGATATTCCTTTAATTTGTGATATTCCTTTAATGTATGTATTTCATATACAGTATAAAGCCATAGATCACTCCTATGCCCTCCTGTGTCAGTGACATTGTGAAATGTAAGTATTATCATCACAGCCATTCTAGGGGTGAAGTTGTCAGATAGCGTCCATACTCACTTAGAAACCTGTTGAAATGTCTCCCACACGCTCTTCTCCTCCTGGCTAGTGTGTTTAGTTGACCAGCCACAGTCCATCTTGTAGTTATTAATGTCAGCTGGTTATGGTAGAAATACTGAGAGAAAACCCTGCTCCAAACACACAGACATGCTGATACATCCACACTGATATTAATCCCTGGCTCTTCATTTGGTGACAACATTTAACAGATTATTTATTTCATAAACATCTCTGTTTTCACCTGTTTCTCTCACTCAGACTGTTTTCCTTCCTGCTTTTTTGAATTGAGTCACACCCAACTAGAGTTGATTGACACCTGGATGCCCAATGACATTGCTTAACAGAAATGATGTCTGACCAAGTAGCTCCATGTCTGCCCCCTAGTGGACATGGTGCTTTAGTGCAGCTGCAGTGAAATGGGAAACCTGGTTACAAATCACCATCTGAACTCTAGAGAGCCTGAATTGCATTTTGTTTCACTCCATCATTCAATTTGTAGTTTTTGAAATATTTAACTTTAATCGACCAATGCATGTGAATAGCAATAGCCATTTAAAGGGGAAACAGTCAGAAGGCCTGTGGGAGCCAGAACTCAGAGGCTGAGTTGACTGTGATGGGATTCAATCCAATGACCTTGTGGTTCTAAGTCAAGAGCTCAAGTAGTCCAGCATTGAACTAGGACACCTGGGATTTGAACATGGAATTTCTGTGCTGAGTCTGATCATCAGAGCACCACAACATCTCTCAGTCACTCCCAGCAGATGTATCGTTGAAGCATTCTTTTGTATTTTAGTCTTCAGTTAGGTAAAGTTGAAAAGCAATGAACTAGGACTGGGATTTGAACATGGCATTTTTCATTCAGTGCACCCACCCACCAAATGCCACCATCAGACGTAGCCTACAATTGCACCCTATGTAGTTTTTACTGGTGTGTTGAAGGCGCTGGGTGAGTACTGAATACCATCCGTCCATCCCATAGACAAAACCTGTATATCCAGTAATTTGCACTGTGCATGGTTCACAACGTGTATACTTTATATTACTCAATATCCAATTTTTTAAGTATACATTTATTTTAACATTTGACAAATAGCAAATTCAAATTGAGGTGCCCAGATGTCCCTAGTGCCCACCTATCCGGTGTCCCTGGAGAGCACAAAGCTTACAACCAGTCTGAACATGAACAGTCACCACAGCCTCAACCCACCGCTGAGAGACAATCAAAGTCTTGAGACTTGTGTGAGCTTGCATGCAGTAGTTGACATTACAGTTTACACACACATTAAACATATTGCTCCAAAAATATCATCATCATCAAGTTTGTTTTAAGAATTAAGATCATGATTTTGCAAGTATATTTATTGTACAAAATATTCCAAATGTATAAAAGATAAAGGCTTTTGATTAAAGATACAAAACATGCAATCATCTTAATATGCTGTATCAAAAAACTTAGAGGCACAGTCATCTCTAAAATGACGCACCTCTTACACAAAAACATTTCTGGCACAGTGACATAATATGGCATTTTGGAATTTAAACTTAAACGTGTTCTAAAATGTACTTCACCATCCAACAGTTTGGTGCAATGTTTACATACAATGGTTGGCATAAAAAGATTCAGTGGTTGGAATTCATATTTAATCACTACCAGTTAGCATTCTTAAGAGGTCCGAATCAAATGCATTGTTTCCCCATCCCCCCCCCCAAACCTCACAGACTGCCACAGTTCCCTCTCTTGGCTTGAAGAAAACAAAACACCCTGACAACAAATCACAACAGCATGTAAACATTTAAGAAATACACAGACAAATCTCTACTGAACCAACAGCTGGACCGAGTGGACTCATTTCCAAGCAAAAAGGGGAAGCTCTTCCCAGAACAGTTTTCCTGAGAGTCCTGGATTCCTGCATAACATCATATGTTTAATTCCAAAATGAAATATCCACCATTTGGATGATAATAACAAGAAGTACATAGAAATTTGTAGGGATATGACTGCACTTTGACAGTGAGGTGCATAATCTATTAAAGACCTATACCGTTTATACTGAAAAGAGGGTAGCACTCAAATGTCTAACATCCTTTGATGTTAAACCACTTTCAACCTGGTGTCCCAATTTTGGGCAAGTCATATTTTCAAAGATTTCCAGAAACAGCAGATCTACAGAGCTTGTAGATACACCATTTTCGCTGTCATAACAACGTCATACTTTGAAATATAAAATAGGGCTTATGTGGTTAATGAAGAAAAACTCAAACATACTGACCCGCTTTACAATATAGATAAAAACAAAATAAAGAACACACCGACCAAAAATGACATGATTTATAATTAACGTAAGTCAAGTACCATAGGCCTCTTGCCTACTAAAGAATCAACTCTTATTGAAGACCAATAAGCTTCAGGTAAGAAAAATGTGAACATACCATGTCTCCCAAATATTATTTTCTGATATGTTTGTTACCAGTTATCCAATAGAATAGTTATGGCTTCTTTTTTTTTACGGGATAAACAGACACCCTTTGTAAATAGTTAGAAACAGCACCAATGCTTAAAATATTTTAAGCAAAGTGTAGACTGTAGATGGACAAAAGACAAATTTGAACATACTGTAAAACAAGGCAAAGATCATTTGAACCAGCAATCGGTATAAAAAGACATTAAAAGACAAACATTGAGACCATGTAAATAGTCACTCGAATCTTTACCCTGCTTAAACAAGCGCAGGATACCATGCCTGAGAGGACATCTTTGTGATTGCAGGAGCATTTTTGCTGCAAAAGTGGCTTTCCGATTCTAAGCTAATTCCTGTTAGCAATTGCTTTAAACATGAGTGTAAAACCGACTACATTAGGCTTTCATGTGAGTCGGATACCCAAAACTTGTTCCAACTCTTGTCTTTTCTGCTGCACCTGAAACAAAGAAGGGACAAATGTTAAGGTGTAACATGCTTTATGCAGGATAACACTAGCCTCGCAAGCCATCCCGAGCTACGTCATCACCAATGTGCTTCCTTTCTCGGTCTGGTGTCCCTCCCATCGAGCCTCTTTATTAGAATTTGGGTTTCTAATTTCCAATCAAAAGGCTGCATTTCGAGTGAACCCGCCTCACACCGCTCCTGATTGGTCGAGCGGCTGCTACAGCTCTCGCATTTTGTAAACAAACATGGCGGACCCCATGTCCGACGCGAGTTCACAAATCGCAAATAAAAGCTGCATTAAGCAAAGTTTTATCTGAAATCAACGGCCTCTCATAACTTAAAAACAAACAACAGTTTACACCTTCAGAATTTCTGTCTGGAAAAGACTATTTGATGTTCTCCCGACGATGTTTTGATGCGCTGATGACTACTGACTGGACCTGTCAGTCAAAGTGAGTAACTACGTCATCACGTAATGCGTTGTCTAAGGAGAACTCCCAGACTCTCCCCTGGGAGAGTCTGGCTGTTGCGAGGCTAGGATAACACTGCACATGTGAATCAAGTCGAGAGCTCATCCATCAGCCATCCACCACTGATGTACTATATTTACACTAGCTGTTAGGGCAGTGTTGATTTCATCGACTAAAACTATGAGGAAAAATGTCTGTCGACTACCTTTTTTCCTGTCAAAATCAACACTGTGTTAGGGTCAAACATGTGCCCTCTCCGTTATGAGACAATCCTTTGCCAAACAATGCATTATGACCTGCTGAATGGGCTGGTGGATAGCTTACCTTGGAGTAAACGTATCTGCCCACAGCCTCTGGTACCCAGGCAGCCCCATAGAACTCGGACCTCCTCTCCTCCTCTGGATTCCCTGCCACATCCGTCATCAACTGGGAAAAACAAATACATCGTATACATTGACATATTTCACTACAAGTGATGTCCAGGCACCCATCCCTGGCAACACATTCATACAGTAGACATGTTAGTGGCTAAATAATTGGTTATTGTGAACAAACAGCATTAAATGACAGACTTGGTCAGTGTTGCATTAACTTGTCATATTGTAGGGCAATAAAACTATGAACTGGTTTCTCGACAAGTCCAAAATCAT
This sequence comes from Nannobrachium achirus, assembly GCF_963921795.1. Taxonomy (NCBI): domain Eukaryota; kingdom Metazoa; phylum Chordata; class Actinopteri; order Myctophiformes; family Myctophidae; genus Nannobrachium; species Nannobrachium achirus. The sequence goes on along the minus strand of NC_137825.1, from coordinate 37,766,430 downwards.
TATGCAGTTGACCCTCTAGGGGGCTCTGTTTCATTCAACCAAGCTGCCTCATGTTGCATAAAAAAACGCTCATGCAACATGAGGAGACAGACAGAGTGCATTATGGTTTGGTTCCAGGGTGTGGCATGTACAGAAAAGCTGAGGTATATGGTTCTGTTTAATCTGTAAAATAGAGACAACATTAGTAGGAGAAGTTTCACTACTGTTCCCATGACAGACAACTGCATACAGAGTAGACCTGTAACTTTACAGAACAGGGTACACCGATGGTTTGAGGACTACTCTATTATTTAACCTCTTAAACCCTATATAGCCTACTTAGTTAAGCAGGGTCTCCCAGGACTCTACACTAGCCTTTTCCCCTCTACAACAAATCTTTTCGTTGAATGTTCGCCCCCAAAATAAGGACACTAGGGTTCATGTGGTTGCATGGGTAATGTATGTAATATCTACTAAAAAGCAACAACAAAGTTCTTATGAACAATAAAAGGAATAACAATCAGTGGTGTGTTGTTTGATTATTATATTAAGTTGATACATCTTGAACAGTTCTATCTGATTTGAGTTCTATGTGATAATCCCATCACAAAGTATTTCAAATACACATGAAGTTGTCCTGGATGTTACGTTTCAAAATGGAATTTGAGAAATAACCAGATTATCTTTACAAAACAATATGGGAATATAGAATATGTGTGCACCTTGACCTTGTTCTTCTCTTTCAAAAACATTGGGCCTCTATTGCAACCTTGTTAACAGGGACATTGTCTATATGGATCTTAAAAAGATTATGATGAGTACTTCATTTTTAATACTTTGACTATTTTCTAGCAGCATACATCAAATTGCCTTTGGTAGACTGGAAAACAGAATTTAACCAATGAATGATACTGATGCAAATGTAATATAAGCAGATAATTACCTTCAGATCTCTGCTTTGGGACTTCAGCCAGTCAGTAATGAAGTTCTGAGGGTTGTTGCTGAAGCTCAGCATGAAGTCCCTCTGGGTCTTCAGTTGATTAATGGATTCAATGGTCTCATGGATCTACAGGAGGAACACAACAGTCTGGTCAGAAGGCACTTTGCATTGTATCTAATGAAAAGCTAATATAAAACCTTTAACTCTAGCCTTGTTCTATGGATAAAACATAGAAACCAGACCAAAGAGGAGGGCCCATTAGGCAAATTATATAAAAAATGTTGAGCACGCACGTTTAACCTGATAAACAGGTGCACGACAGAGGGAGAATCAAGATAACGGATTGAGTCTGCACACTGTTAAATTTGCTCACATTAGTTTCGACCCCCTTAGGAAATATTGCTAATAGTATGTTATTAGGTAAATGAGTCTATTATTACTCAGTAACTGTGCGTTTCTTCATGCAACTCAATAACTCTTCAACAGAATATGACAACAGGCAGATACCCTACAAATGAACACAGTGTTTTATCCCCTGCAAAAAAAGAAAAAAGAAAAAGAACAAAAAAAAAAACATTGACAGGAGATAAGTAACATTTATGCAAATAGATTTGCATATGACTATTTTAAATTTCAAAGATAGTTCACCAGCTAAGACCCAGTGTTTGGGAAACGGTGCTCTAATACAGTGGTTCTCAACCTGTGGGTCGGGACCCCCAAGGGGGTCCCCAAATTATTTTGGGGGGTCCCCAGATGATTAGCTTAATGTGCAACATGGTTTTCTCACTCAACAGTGAACAAACCACCATAAAGTTTAAGTGTATAGAAAACTGACAATTTAAGGATGTTTTAATACCTCTAAAATGAAAAATTAAACATTGGCCAAATTACCAAATATTAGAGGCAGAAATTGTGAAAATAGCCGATCTACATTGTGAGCGTTGTAGATCAGCTATTTTCATAATAGAACCGTGTTATACAAAATTTAATTCCTCAACTCTTAGTGCTTGTCAGGGTGGGGGGTCCCCAATTCAAATATGATTATTTTGGGGGTTGCAGCCTGAAAACGTTGAGAACCACTGCTCTAATAGACCCCCAGGTGTAGTTATATATATATATATATATATATATATATATATATATATATAATAAAATAAAGGCAAGGCGGAAGTGTGGAAGGCACGCTAACACTCAAAGTGACTACTGGCTAATCATAGTGTCTTTTCCAGGACTTATCCATTCAATTCAAAGGAGCTTTATTGGAATGTTTAAATTGCCAAAGCAAGTGTCCCTGATATTGCACGGCTCAGCTGTTCTTGAGAGATGAGAGCTCGAAAATACCTGAGCCCACCTGCCTCTGATTGGCCTAGCGAACTTCCGTTTCTGTGACGCACATGGAAGCGTGCATGCTTCTGAATTCCCGAAGCTTTCCTTAAAAATTACCTGGACTTTTTTTTTACAGACGCCCAGAGCCGAAGGAGGCCTCTAACTTTCTATGTCTATGGGTGTCATAAAAAAATAATTGTAACACTTTCGGTACACCTTTTTGAAAGAAAAAAGCAAAAAAAAAAAAATCTTCCTCCACGTATAATCATAATACCTGATGATCATGTTATAGAGGGCTATTTTCACTATTATATTTTATAGGTTTTATAGGTATTGTCGCTGTTTTTGCATGACACCATTGTGGTGACAAAGTATAAAATAACGCTTTAAAGGTAGAACGATTTGTTGATATACTCACTGTATAAAAAAAAACACCTCTTGATTAATCGAAAAAGTAATTGATAGAATGATCGCTAGGAAGATAATCGCTAGTTGCAGCCCTAGTCCCAACTCATTTAAAGCTCAATAGACCACCCATACCTTCATCTCCAAAGCAGCAATCTCCTGCTGGTTGGTTGTAGAGGACAGGAAGCTGTTCATCTGGCCCTTCAGCGGGTCATCCACCTCCACATCAATGTCGTAGCAAGCCGTTTTCTTCTGGTCTGTGGGGTCCACGCTGCTTATGAAGACACATTGAGGCATACACGAGGAGTTCAGAAAATACATTCAGATCATTAGAGCAGTGGTTTTCAACCCGTTTCAGGTCAAGGTCCACTATTTATTTGGCATTTGAGCCACGGACCACCATTTGATGAGATTTATAGCCTCTCAGACCCAAAACGTTTGTTGTCGTTGGATACGATTTTGTCCACAATTCCATGCTGTATTGATGTGGTACCATAGCAGAGATAACAGGCACACGTTGATCAAAATAACAATTCTTCTACATTCTCTAATTATGTAGACTTCTTGTGAATTAAGTTATGAATGAGTAACTCTTGAGAGTGTAAAATGAAACCAAGTGGATCACCCATTCCCAGCCAAATTAAATTATGGATGTGCGCTAATAACGCCAGGAAATATTAATATTTTAATGTGATCAATAGTCTGAGTTTGAACAAACAACCCCCAAAAACACCACCAGAGCGCGCCATCGTAACACTGTAAACATCACAGGTCTCTGTGTGGAGCTGTGTGAAGCGCCCCTCCCAGCCCCTCCTCTATGGGTTTTAAAATGGCTGCGGGCCGGAGTCTACTACACGCTGTAGCAGATCGATTCGTCGCAGATCTTTCACATTGACCTATCGTCCGGGCAAATGGTCGGATGCAGAAGCCACACAAAAAAATCGGAATGAAAATCCGACCTACTGAAGCGGCGTTATGGATATGGACAGTATGTTAGCAGGCTAACGGCTGGGAGCTGCCATCTTACACAGACAAGGACTGAAAACCAGTGACGTCATCGACTCATCCTTATTTTTCCACGGTCTATCATCATAGCCAGTACAAGGTAATGGAAACCGTTTGGGCCGCTAATACATCGAAAAAATTGCTAAAAAATTGCTTTTATATAAAAGTCGATTTGAAAGTCGAACGGCAGGGAAGTCCATAATAACAATGTCGATTTAGAAGTCGATCGGCGCTAAGTGAGTTAAGGGTCCATTTTGTTTCATTTTACGCTTTTGAGAGTTAAAGGTCTATATAAGGGTCCATTTGGTTACCAACTCTCCATCATTTAGCAGGGGACCACCTGGAATCCTCTCAAGGACCACTGGTGGTCCCCGGACCACTGGTTGAAAACCACTGCATTAGGAATGAGGATTGTGATAAACTGACAAGAGCTCAAATCCGTGCAGTGTCACTGGGGTGAATATAAAGAACATAGATATAAAGGATACATTCTGAATGTGTGAGAAGATCATGGAATTGCACACAATTTATAATGATTTATAAGGATTCGTGATCCATGATCCACTTTTACACAGCTTTGTTCAATGCTAAGTGATTGGATAGAAAAGCGTTCCCGCAGCTGACCCCATTAATATCCGACCTGAAGCACTTTACTGTACAGTATGTCTTCTCCCCTTCTTGCCCATCCTGTCTCTACGTTCACTGTCCTAATTGAATAAAGCATATCATAAAATGCACCACCTCCCCCAAACATTCTGACTGGGAAAGGGAAAGTGTAGTCATTATAAGCATTATTCAGCCTATACCTTTTTTGGTCATAACTATGTAATATAATGTATCATTTTGGTTATATGGTTGAACTGATGGCCAAAATAAAAGTGAAGGTTAAGTGAAGTTAACCAAGACAATATCTGAGTTATTACTATATACAATATTGTAATATGGCATTATTTATATGAATTCCTTTTACATGTTCCTAAAGGGATTGTGATTGTTTTTTTGTTGAAACGGTTAACTGTTTCAACATCCCATCTCTATTGCAAATATCAACACAGCTGCACATGGTCAATGTGTTAATAATACATGTGCATTCATCGTCAAGTGATGCCGAATTTCTTCCAATTGGTTCAAAAGCTACGTATATGTTAATTGTCATAGTACCTTTCCCTAAAACCTGGGAGGATAAAGGTCCTTGCACAATGGTCAATTAGTTGGTCAACCACAGGAATTGAACACATTAAGCACCATCAATCATGGGACAGCAATATCTAAATACATATACTGTGTGTGTTAGTTTTAAATGTTTGATCTCCCTTTTTTCATGCAAATGAAACATAATCTGTGTTCAAGGGGCGCACGCGCAAGCACACGCACACGCACACACACACACACACACACACACACACACACACACACACACACACACACACACACACCCACACACCCTACCTAATAATGTGATTGATGATGATGGGATCAGGGTGCTGCAGCAGGCCAGCCAATTTCATGGGGATCTCAGAGAACCTCATGCGAGGACAGCCAAAAATCTGCGGGACATTATGTTAAAATAGAGCAAGCTGTGCACACTGTAGGACAAAACAAGTTTGTAGCAAGTGTCTCATGCTACAAACAAATAAATAAGAGCTTAAGTAAAGGTAGCAGTTAATGGCTTCAATCTTGTCCTGTACACTCTTTTTACATAACATGTTATGATATGGTTGAAAATCAAATCATATGGATTTTGAGATCCACATGCAAACAGCGTGGCTTCATGTGGAAATTAGAGTTTACGTGGCCAGTCTGTGGCATCAATCGTCAATGAATTATCTGACTCCAAAATATTGGCAAGGTTTCAGGCTAACCTGAGCCCCTTTGACTTCATTAAAAAGTTAAATAAACGAGAAATATACAAAGCATAATGTGAAAAAAGAAGAGGTACGTCTGCTACTGACAGCGTCCACAAGAGATTTGGCACTGATCAATCCAGCGGTTTGCAAGATTAACTTGGGACAACCACACAGACAGATGGCTAGTGTCCTGCAGAGCCATGCCGTAAAAAATATCCTCAAAGTATTTGCAGTAGGAGAACTAACAGTGAGTAATGTAGCATTATGTCAGTGTTAAACTGCACTGGATTTAGTGGTGCCACAGTTTCGTTGCAAACAAGTAAAGACATGCATCCCTTGTTTCTCAAATCCCGCCTCCCCAGAATCCCCACCTGTCTGAAGTAGCGGTTGCAGTTGATGTACTCCTTCTCATGGCTGTCCTGCAGCTTGTTGTTCTTTATGTAGAGCCACAAGGCCTGCATGATGCTGGCCCTCGTCTGGGTGTGCACGCCCAGCAGCCGTGCCAGCCGCGGATCCAGTTTGTACTGAGGTGGCTGGCAGGTAGGGAGAGAGGAAGGGCCAAACGTATTCACTATTCATGGGAAGGTTAGGCAGAATAGGGCAGTGGGAGGAAACGTAGAGGTGTGCAAGGTCGCTCAACAGGTGGAGCAATGCGGTAACTCTGCCACGGTAAGTGATTTGATTAGCAGTGGGGTGAGCCACACTCAAAAGTATGTACTTGTGCTGCTGTAAGGAGCGTTTGATCGAAGGGTCTTCAAAATAGCAAAACGTGATGTAATAAATGCCAACCTTAGCCTCTGCTTTATGCATTGACAGACTCAAAGGTTCTGTAGGCACTATCAACACAACATAAGCTGCTGATATCAACTTGGAGGTCTGTGGTCTAAAATTCTTTACATTGCAAAAGGACTGATACACTTTCACACAAGCTGTGCATACAAATGATAGATGATAAAGACTACATTTCGTGGCTTGTGTAGATAATGGCATACCTGGTGGTCAAGCATGAGCAGCAGTGTACATTTTACATTCACATCCCCGGGCCTTTTCACCTGGAAGCCGTCCGTCTCCTGAGTGGTGGGCATTCTGTGCCACTGACAGAGTGAATTACATGGATGGAAATGTTTCAGTCAGCATAGACCCAGAGAGGACAGATTTGCATTTTCTTCATTTAATGAATGGAAATGATAGTGTCATTGTAGTGCAGCATGAGAAAACACTGCAAGTTTATATTGGTTGGGTGCCAGCATCAGCAGATGGTGTACTTATTCTAGATCTGTTGCAATGACTGTAACCTGCTGGCGAAGTTTGAGTGCTTTTGTGGGTGAAATATTCAACATTGTAATGCAGTAATCTTTCGGTCTTGTGAGACACTTCGTCAGGTCAATACATGCTAAAGAGTCCAATATCCTGGTATTGGTACTAAAATAGGACAGACCTATCTGTTCTAAATGCTAGATCTTCTTTCACTTCTTCACTTAAATCATACCATTCAGAAGAGATTCTCAAGATTAATAATAAGATAATATTATTATGATTCCAAGTATAAGATACATCATAAGAAAATGATTTCAGGCAGCTGAACTTAATGTTTTTAAATTATTGTTGGAGTACCAACAGAAACCATTCGCTTTTTTTGGGGGTGTGCGCCTATCAGTACATTACAGGTGTGTATGGTTGTAACTTGAATCAAATCGATGCCTTTCAAAGTATGTCCTCCTACCTCTACCAAGTGGTTGTCAGGTCCATAGAGGTCCTTGTCGAGCTCAATGACCAGGCTCTTGAAGAAAGACGAGAACTTCCTTTTCTGCTTGCCGGGCTAGGAGTAGAATATGCAGGGAAGGAGGTGAAAGGACAGACATTTTTTTAAAGACTAGTTTCTGAGTTTCATTATGTTGTGTCCTTCCGTGCAGCTGCATTGTTTTGGCCGTGACCACATCTGGGGGTGGGGCTGTGGAGAATAAGCCAGAGATGTTGCACACAACCCCCCCCCCCCCCCCACACACACACACTCAATCCCTGCCAAAGTGTCTAGTTTGCGCAACATGCCCCCTCTCACCCTACTCCCTTTCTGCCCTCCCATCCCTCCCCCAGCACTCCCACACATGCCTTAACCACTGAGGCAGATGAGGGGAGAAAAGAATACAATTCATACAAATTAAAAAATATATATAAATGCTTTTTCATGTGGCCCCAAAAAACAAAAGATTTGTTTGCATTGATGGGGGTTGTAGGGTGTACATGTTAGTTTAAGTCATGTATCAACCAATGCTTTCAATTCCTTTTTTCGAAGGGGAACATGAGTGTGCATGTTCGAGTGTGTGTGTGTGTGTGTGTGTGTGTGTGTGTGTGTGTGTGTGTGTGTGTGTGTGTGTGTGTGTGTGTGTGTGTGTGTGTGTGTGTGTGTGTGTGTGTGTGTGTGTGTGTGCGTGCGTGAGGGAGAGTGAGTTGGGGACTAAACACACATCTGGTTGCATGGTGTGAGCTAAGGACACAGACCAACTGGGGCTGAGTAACTAGGGAGTTTTCAGAATAGCCTGAAACCCATGGTGGATGGACCTGCGTGAAACAAGACAACCAGACTAAAGGCTAGTACACACTGCAAGATAATTGCTCCAATTATGCTCTAGTCGACCATTTTTGGCGCCGAAAAAGCCCTCGATCTGGCGCAAGATCTGGCTTTGCTCGCCAAGGTTTGCGAGCTGTTGCAGATAAGCGATAAGTGATAAGCACTGGGAGAAGCGAGTAGCAAGCGTCAGTTTCAACCTATGAGAGAGCAGTACCAGCCGATCCTGCTTTTCTTGGGTCCATGTGCGTTGTGCATTTTTTGTTATCACCAAAACCAAAACAAACAGCGACGCAGAAAACAAAAAACGACACAATAACACATGGATGCAAGAAAAGGAGGATTGAATGGATGAACCCAGATACGTGATCCTCAGTTTATCGTTTATAACCTTTATTCTCTGGTTTTAACACAAACTCCTTGCAGCGCACACCAAAACATCCCTCTCAACCAATCCCTGAACTCCATGCTGATAATGTAGAGTCCCCAACAACACTCCCTCCCATTGGCCAGCTCTCAACCCTCTACAACTCTGCTATGAGTCCTCCTGTGAATTGTCTTAAAATGTGTGATCCCTTCTTGGCGATCAATCGTGTAGTGAAAACCACAACGATATATGACAGACGATTTCAAGAAAGACACTTGTGTAGTGTGAAATACTTTAACGATCCGATGACTTCCCGACCACTTATATATCTTGCAGTGTGTTCCTGCCTTAAGAAGACATGACCATGTGGACACAATGGACATTGGACGTGGTAAAGGTGTAGTAGGGATGGGACAATACGTGATATTATCGTCTATCGTGATAAAAAACACTCACGATAATCGTATCGTGGAGATTTAATTTATCGTGATATCGTTCTCCGTCATGCACCGGGATCAATTCACTTTTTATTTGCCGGGCTGCATACTGTATGCGGTACAACATAAACCCTCTATAATTAGTAAAAGGTACTTATAATATAACTAATTGATAAAGTCTTTTTTTTCACTCTCAACCAAATCTCATTGTGACAAATGTCCCGCCCCAGGATAATGGATTTTTGATCATCGCGAAAATATCGTAAATCGCGATTTTGGTCACAATAATCGATATATGACATTTTCATATCGTCCCATCCCTACCATGTGGACACAATGGACATTGGATGTGGTAAATAGGGTGTAGTATACTGTAAATCAGGAATTAGAAACAGTTCAGTCACTTACATCCTCCAGAAGTTTGCCTTCCACCCTCAGCTCCCAGGAGGACACCTTCTCCATCTCCTCGCCCTCAGGCTTGCCAGGCGTGTATGTGTTTGAGATGTAGATCCTCAACTTGCGCTTTTGCTGTGGAACCGTGGGGTTTAAGGTGGAGGCTCGTATCAAAAGGTAAACATACTCAGGTATTCCACTGAAAATAGCGTTTCTCAAAAACAGAACTGGGTTCACAGGGTTTGAACGGGCTGGGCACATCAAATTCCATTTGGTGAATTACAAAAACAATTATTGTACTATACCATTTATGGTCCAAACTACAGTATATACATTCAAAAGCAACACTAGTAGCCCCATAAGGTTATGATTGGGTTGATGTAAATTACGCCTCAAATGTATTCATTATCTCAAAACCTTATACAAAATATAATGAGTTGCTACCGTGATGGGCTTCTTGATGGCCTCCTGAATTTCCATGCGTTTGCGGGCAATGGTTTGATCCAGTTTCCTCTCAAAGGCTAAGAGGTCCATGTAGGCCTGGGACTCTGGAACCAGGTCTCGGATCTAAAGAGCCAACAGGAGGAAAGTTGGGTACTGCAGGACTGCAGCTGGTGATATTTAAAATGAAAGATGGGGCGAACATCATCTTACCCTCTGGGGGAGAACCTTGTCAGCCATCCTGCGTCTTTTGGTCCTACAAAAGATTTTGTTTTAAAAAGTCTTAAGTAGTGTAGTAAGAACCCCAAACCCCAAATAGAATTAAAGGAATGCCTATGAAAGCTAAGGAAAAAAGATCAAGGCAAGGACCTCTGATTTAATTATCAATTATTATCAGCTAATTTTGTTTTCAAAATCCTGTCTCTTTATTTTCTCCCTAGACTTACAATTCAGGGCCTCAGGCTCCCACTTATCATCACTACTGACTCAATAAAAGCTTGTTTTGTTTCTCTAATTAAGTTACACCACTCTCTGTCTCTCTCTAATCGTGACAAATCTAATTCTCAGGAGCTTTAATGAGAGCCTAAGATGTCACTTTCCACCCTGTGGCTCCATAGTACGTAACGTTGCTGAGCGTTTGGTCATGAGCTAAACCTCACAAGACAAAACACTTGTTGTAGATGGTATCAAAACATTCCGCTGGGCATCATTGCGTGCAAGATTTATGATCGAGTGGCGTCATTATGCGTTTTGATGTCAAAAATATCCCAGCTACACTTTGCTGCTTTGATACTGAAGGCTAGTCATGAGACGGGCCTACGTCTTGGGTTAATTGAGTCTTTCCTTCACTTGTTCTAACCAGCAGTTAAAACCCAGACTGCAAGGCTGGGGTCTGGCCTGGGAGCAGAAGGGTGTTGCTGTATTGATAATGTAAAACAGGGGTCTTCAACGTTTTCAGGCCAAGGACCCCTTAGTTGAGAGAGAGATGAAGCAGGGACCCCCACAACCTGTTCATAGATTCCATATAGTTTCATTGTTTGACAGCACAATCATCAAATATCTAACCACTTGAATGGTCAATAATTAATAAAGTTGACCTTTCACTCTGTACTTAGTCTGCTCTTTTTCCCCTCTACACCAAACCACTTTGCTGAAAATAGCCGATCTACAAGCTCACAACGCGCGTTGTAAGCTTGTAGATCTGCTATTTTTGGCTATCAGAATATGGACGCTATAGGGTTCAAATGCTTAATATAAAAAACACACAAACCTATACACACACATACACATACACTCAAACAAACAGAAAATACAAAATACAAGGTTTGCATTGCACATCTCGAGCCAAAATGAAGCCGCACTCACTTCACAACATCATTACGTGACAGAATTACATGTGCATTACATTTAATGTAAAAAAGTGATGTATAGCTAGTCCGAATACTAAGCATTATTTACAGATGCATTAGATATATGTAGAAGAAACTAGAAAAGAATATTCACATGTAGCCTAAAGCTTCTATTCTCAGTAAAAGAAACCCAACAAATAGACTCATAAGGGTTTCTTTATTTGTTACATGGGGTCTAAAACTAAGTACATGTGCTGCTTAGTTACTTTTCACTACTGGCATACTCTGCTCATTTTGGTGCGTTTGGTGTTGTCCTCCTCCTTGATTAGCAAGATTTGGAGTTGCAGGGGCTGAACTGAATTGAATTGACAGTAAACAACAGCGTTCAATCAAGACTTTTGCGCTTGTGTATTGGCTGTTAATACCGTCTGGAAGATATGTAGATCAGATAAAAAAATACCTGCACATACCTGCACACATCATCTTAAAATGCAAAAGAAAAAAACTCATAACAAAAATGTTTTTGGGACCCTTGTCTCAAGAGAACCTGATGAAGCTCCCAGTACCGATACGTTCTTTCCCAATAAACAGAAACCTTGATTTTTGCATTTGAAGATGGCATGCAAGACGAGAGTAACTATAAAATACCATGGCTCTGATATGGTCCAACAGACTCTTTTGTGTGTCTGTATAAACATTCTGGGCATTGGTTCCTCATCTCTTTCCAGCTTGCAAGCACGCACACATTCTCATCTACATACAAAAACATACCCGCGTCTTAGGCCTCCGAGCGGCCCTTGCTGCTGCTGCTGCTGTTGTTGCTGCTGCTGCTGTAGGAGCCTCTTCCTGGAAGGGTCCATGGTCGGGGGGCCCATGGCAGGCCTTAAGGCCATGTTCCCAGCACTGTAAGAGGGCCCGGGGACTTGGCTCCCCATTGACACCAACCCCCCTAACGTGCCCCCTACCCTAGGGGGTAGAATACCCGGGCGCTGAGGAAAGGGAGAAGAGACAGATTCAAATGTTTAACGAATGATATTAATAACATAATCTCATTACAGAGATGCAACCCTCGGTAGATTATAATAATATATACAGGAGTATTGGAAGCAGACCAATATCTGAGGTACAAGATAAGATACTGTTAACCAATGTATTTGTTGATAAGCCTTTTTAATGACATTAAGAAAAGGGCATAATTAATGGCTTTCAAAGACAGCTAGCAATTGATAATAGACCTTTTTTCCCTCTACTACAAAAACATGTTATCAATGTGTAAACTCTCAGAACACTCTCCAGGTCAAATTAACTGAGTGCAACTGCAGATTTGACTTGGTTGACAGACTTCCTTAAATTAGGAGAACTAAGCCGGATAATTAAATAATTAGATGATAAAACTGCCACGCAAACTGTGACAGATGAGATCGGTAACATTGTATGTATGATCCACGGTCAATAGAAATCTGCAGATGATGACAAAACTAATATGATACATGTTATAGTGCTGATCCTTGCTTGTGACAGTTGGTGACCATAAAATTACAAACTATTGTTTTTTCAGCAAAATAACAGAAGCCTGAGAAGGCAAGTGATTCTTCATCTCTCTCTCTCTCTCTCTCCCACGCACGCACGCACGCACGCACACACGCACACACACACACACACACACACACACACACACACACACACACACACACACACACACACACACACACACACACACACAGAGCTTGTTAAATAAAGTTAAACAAATCCAGCAACCACTTCACTTAAACCAGTTTTTGAACTAAAGACCTGACAGGAAAACTGTGAATCACTTTCAAATGCGGAAGTATGACTCCACAGCACTTGGTGACTCTCTCTCTCTCTCTCTCTCTCTCTCTCTCTCTCTCTCTCTCTCTCTCTCTCTCTCTCTCTCTCTCTCTCTCTCTCTCTCTCTCTCTCTTTTGACGGCTCTCACCTTTTCCCATTTTAGCTTACATTCTCTCTCAAACACTTCGTTGTTTAGAACCAGCTGTTGGGATTTGAGTTTATAGTTTACACACATCTGATTGAGCAATCCAAGGCAAGGAAGCCACAGCAGCCAGAAAGTAACCTGACCTTCCACTTGTCAAGTAGCCTATCCCAGTTTACACACACACACACACACACACACACACACACACACACACACACACACACACACACACACACACACACACACACACACAGTCAAATCTGTGTTCATTTATCAAGTTGTAACTCTGAGAGTATGCAAATGGTAGGAACCACAATTTGAGTTAATTTAAAAGAGGTTTTTACTGTTATTTCTGACTCAGGGACAGCAATAGCTAGGGATGGGACGATTCAAATACCCACAGATTCGATACAATCTCGATACCTAGGGTATGCCGATTTGATTTATATTGCAATTCTTAATTATATTACAATTCTGCTATTCAATGATTGCGATGTATTGCTTTAGTTTTTCCCCCAAGTTACTTTGCTTACAAGAACACTATAAACAATTAAACAACATAAACCATGCAAAGTTGAACCATACACTTTAAAAATACACTTCTAGATAATACAAAACATCGACTCTGAAGTCTGAACTTAATGATTCGATAATATTGTGGCATTAAGAATCACGATATTGGGAGTGAGTCGATTTTTCTTTTTTTGCCCACCCCAACTGTCAAGTGTCAACTGACTGACCTGCAGGTACTGGTGTGGAGAGGAGTTCATCATGGGTCGGGAGGAGGGGAACCCGGCCGGAGTAGGCAGCGGCGGCGGCAGCCCTGTCATCCTCAGCCCCGCAGCGTGCGCGGACAGCGCAGCGTTCATGGGGCTCTGCACGCTGCCGCTCATCGATGGAAGAGGAGCCCCCAACGAAAACATTCCCCTTGAAGACATAATTCTCCACCACGGCTAAAGAAAGGAAAAAGTGTGGCTTCGAAGCATCCCACGCGAACTTTGAAGAAGTTTCAGACTCGCAGCAAGTCGCAGAAAACTTTCTTGAGCCAGGTTTTGAGGGGGTCAAGTTCAAGTTTACGCTGGAGGTTTAGGTGAGGTGAGATTCGAGTTCCTGCCTGACTGACAGCACGCTGCACACACTGTCTTGTCAACAAAAAGCTAGCTAGTGTTAGCTTACGTTAGTTCCGGGATCTGGCAGTCACTGGTTCTTCTTTTTGCTTGTTTTTAGACACCCAGCCAGCCGCATGCAGTTGCCGTGCTGTTTGTCATCCCCAACCGTTGTCCCTGTGCTCGCCGCCTCGCTGTCTCTTCATCTACTCCGCTGTTTCTGACAGTTTGCCACATACAACGTGACAGAAGAAGCGTCTATAAACGACGTATCTTCTGCCCACCTGGCTGCTTTCACTACAAACTGTGTACTACACAAATACAATACTGTACTACCGCGCTGTCTGACTGTCTGTAGGCAGACTGTGCGTGTGCGTACTAGAGCGCGCCCCCAGTGGTGTAAAGTAACTAAGTACATTTACTCAAGTACTGTACTATAAGTACAATTTTGAGATACTTGTACTTCACTGGAGTATTTTACTTCTACTCCATTACAACCATCAATAGACCTACACATTGTAGGCCCTACTTTTACTCCACTACAATTATTTGACAAGTTACTTTGTACATTTGGATTGTTATGACAGAACATAACCACTTCATCTCTAGGACTATATATTTCCCTAGTCTATATATTTGAAAATAGCCGATCTACAATTGTGAGCTTGTAGATGCTCTTTTCAAAATATGTTCTATCCATTAATATCTTTGAAAACATTTGAATTTGTTATGGGACATTCTGCATAATGAGTAGCCTACTTTCTACTTTTGTACTTTCACTCAAGTAGGTCTACATTTTGAACTACGTACAACAGCAGTAGGCCTATTTAAGTAAAGAAGTAGCCTACTTTTTCCACCACTGTTTGACCCACCTGGCTGCTTTCATTACTGTCCAGTAGACTTGCACCCCTGTGCCTCCATCCCATGATGAGCCATGAAACAAGCCATAGGCTTTTTTTGTGTGTATCCTTTTAGTTGACCTTGTACCAGAGTGAATGAACTGTACTGTCATGATCATGAAACTGTACATTTGATTTTCCTATGCAAACTTCTAATAAAGTCTTCAATCAATCAATAGCCGGGAAAGAAAAAAATCTATTTAAAAATAGATTGTGGTTCTCAAACGTTTTCATATAAGGACCCCAATTTATGGAGAGAAATGAGACCCCAGTCACTTCAGTTTAGAGCACTGCAGAGTGGAAGTCTGTGCATTTTTGACCAGCTTGTTGACGCATCATTAATGCATCAAAGATGGCAATTATGTCTGCACTGTCAAATAGTTAGACATCTATTCTAAGATAGCATCGAAGTGGTTGGCCTTCACTATAGTGTGATGTAGCTAGACTAGGTTCTAAACAAGAAAGCATGTTTAAAGTTGTTGCACAGACATTAAGCACTTTTACATGAACAGGTGGCAGGGGGGGTGATTAGTACGGCCCCTTGGGATTCTGAAATGTGGCCCCCTGAGCAATTTAGTTGAATACACCTGCTGTTGAGGGTGCTTAATTTCTGATTTAACATATGCTTGCTTGGTTTCTCCCAATAAATAATTATCCTATTATTATTTTCAAACTATATGTTCATTGACAAAAAAAAAAGGGGGGGGGGGGGGGGGATTCATTGCTGATACTGTTCTGTGTAGTGTGGTTGTTGTGTTTGTTCCTACTGTTGGTTTTCACTGTGGCCGCTGGGCGCCGGTTGGTGGTGGTCTACGTAGGTGTATAGTGTATCTGTATAGGCTACAACCGTAAAAAAGGAAAAGACCCGAAAAAAAAAACGAGTCATGTAGACTGCTATTATTATGATCATCACTATCATTATTAAAGGCCTGTATGAATGATATGTATATCTGACCCTAATCCAATAGCCCCCCCTTGTGGCAAACTGCTTCCGACTGTCAGTAGTCCATGCTTGCAGGTCACTTTGCTTGAGGATGAGGTACTGAGGCTCATTGTTCTCACTGCTTTACTTTACAGAAATCCACACTCACGGTCTATGCACAAACTGAATTGAGTTGAATTAATAACACCACAGCACAGGTAACAAATCATTTATTATGCTAGACAGATGAACAAAACTGAGCCAGGATAGCAGCAATTCAACTATTCGAATATTTACACTATCACATCACACCGAGGATACATGTAACCCTTTACAATGTAAACACAAGATACAAAGACATTTTTGAATGCTAGAAAACAAGCCCAGCGATCCACTGAAAAATGAAACTATAGAAACCCGCTTTTCTTAGCAAATACCTGCTTGTACAGTAAGGTGGGTTTGTTTGCTGAGCGTTTAAAAAAAAAAGTGTTTCCACAGGTGAACAACAACTGACAGAGTCCCTTCTCATGTACACTGTATTAATTAATTGGCTGGAGAGTCAGGATATTGACTGGATGAATGAGAAAATAAAAGACCAACCATTACTCATGATTGTCTGGAAGGTAATGTGACGACTTATCATAATTTTTTGTCATTAAAAAGAGGCCTGAAATTGTGAGAAAATTAAAGTTTACATAATTCCTAATTACTCCTCTATGTGAACACTTGACTTAACATGATTAGCTCTTTCCTCAGCTGCAACCGTCTGGCCACCGGATGTCTTCCACCTACATCAGTCTCTGTGCAGTGAAAAGCTCTATGGTGCTATTCTTTTATTTTGGACTCCAGCAAATAATATACATAACAAAATTAACTGGAAAGAGAAAAAAAAACTATGAGTGTTGGTACAATTAGTTTGTGAAAAACAACAAAATGCGTCAAGTATACTGTGGAAGGTCCGGTCTGCTTCTGCAGAACCGCAAACACCGTAGATGTCACCTAAAACATCAATGTCCATTCATTTAACAACGAAAAAAGAATCAAGGGTGAAGTGTTATTGGTCTTCCCCTTTCTGTGTGTGTGTGTGTGTGTGTGTGTGTGTGTGTGTGTGTGTGTGTGTGTGTGTGTGTGAGAACATACACATGTGACAGTTTTGTGCGTTTGTGGGAGAGTGTGTTACTGGGGGAACGCTTCATCTTTCATCAACATACGTGGGCTCTCCTGGTTTTCCATACGCCGTCTGGGGCCCATCATGCCTGGGGGGAGGGGGGGGGGGGGTACATTAAGACTTATTATGACTTCTGACTGAGTACATTCAGTGTCTATCAACTATATCAATTTATACTCCCATCACATGACAGAGTTGCTTGCCAAATAGAGTATTTTTCAAGCAAACAACTCTTCAAAAACCGTTGCTTGTTGGTTTGTAAATCTGTTATTTTCAGACACTCTAATTATACAGCAGAATATAAATTGGGTTTAAGACACAACAAAGAAGAAGAATAGCCACAACAGCAAAATAGTGTGATAATAATGTGACGGGAATGAAGTGGAGGTGATTTGCAGTAAGCCCCAATGAAATCAAACCCAGGCCAACTAAATAATAATTCAACATGTATTGTAAATAGGCCTATTGATATTTCTATTTCTATGAAAACCATCGACAATTAACTGCAAAGGTGCATCAATAGTATAATATTGTTCCTTTAAACTGAGGTTTGTTTAAACTTGAACAGAGTATCAAATGGGTGGATCATAATGCATTGGAGGAAAAAAGAAGAAGACATAAATAAAGCAAAAACAACACATTAAAAAAGGTATTAGGAAATGTCACTGTGATCTAAATATAAATACCACAGATAAATACCACTGATGTCTTGCTACACAAAACTGTCACAATTCAAACATGTCATCATGGCTATATCAGACTATAAGGAAAATCTTTTTAAATTACAATATCAATACAAACTACAGAGTACAAACTACATTTATAAATTAATGTTAAATATGAATTATTTAACTTACCACTCTTATGCTTAAATGATTTGGATCTTCTAGGTGAGTTTGGATTCTGTGGTAGAAAGAGAAGCAAACAGTTCAAATACTAATCAAAGCAATGCTCAAACATCTTGGGGAATAATCAACAACATTGTCATGTATTTAATACAGTTAGATTCATGATGGTGGTATTGAAATAAAGCATTTTCTATTATAACCCTAACAGAACTCTGTTAAGCCCACTCAAGGCACAAAATGTCTTGGTTGTCTGCAGAAAGAATGGCATTATTCTTTCACACTCCGGCTTTGATGTGATGCTGGATACATGACAGGGCAAAGGCTTTCATTCGGCAGTAAAGTGGGGCAAGCAGATAAAGCTGTCATCGAAAGGCAATGCAACATTCCCCAGATCAAAGGACACACTGTGCCAACAGGCTTTTTTGGTGAACATGACAGTACCTTGTCAGATTTCCTTTTCTTGGCTGTAAAAGAAAAACACCATAACTTTTAGATTTTGACAACAGAGATACGGATGATATACACATCATGAAAGAAAAAAGAAATAGTCGTGGTGTAGCACATTACCTTTCTTTTCTGCACCATAAGACCAATCATTGTCATTAACGTCATCGTTATCCTCTTGGTCACTCTCCGATTTATTGTTGGTATTATTACCAGTGACTATTCTGCAGAGGGCAAGAGGGAGAGAGGGGAGGTGATGACTCAGCAATAATCAATAAGAATGTAGCTATAACATGATCATAAGGCATTATTGTGATTTGAATCGTTTTTGTCTACAACTGCCATGCCCTGATTTTGAACATCAATATCTGAATTATTATATATAAATGATGAATGGCTCTATAGCGGGCAAGTACAACTGCAGCAGTGTCAGCTAATTTCCCTCTGTGTGCTTTGACTATCAATCGCCTTCGTGAAGTCAAACACGGCCACAGCCGCAACAACAAATAAAAGATAAATTCATGAGAGGCAGTATACCTCTGCAACACAGACAGTGCCATAGTCGCATATCCTTGTATCTCCATAATGTCAATGTTTTTATCGTAAATTAATGCCCTACTTCGTCGTACAAGTGTGTCACACCAAAGTAGCTAAAATAACCGATCTACAAGGTCATAATGCGATGCATTTTAACGCGTACACTTACAGTGAAAGTGGATAAGCCTGTCTGTGGGTTTCATAAACATTTAACCAATTGTTTAAAAGAGCTTGTGAATAAATAATAACTGCATTGAATCCATTAGAACGCAGCTCCCTCCCATGGTTTGGACATACGCATGCTGCCCAAAATTGGCAGTTTCCAAAGATTATCTTTATGTGTATAAATAAGTCTGCTGATGTACCTGCGGTTGGCAATGCGGCTACTGTTGCGTCCCATGCCCAAGCATTTCTCCAGGTGAGGAGCGAAGCGCGAGGCAGCGATGCTGCGGCTGCAGTTGGGACAAACGCACTCCTTGTTCTTCCACTGGTTATACACCTGGCCGAACACGTCCACCCCTGGCTGGTCCACTATTTCTGGAGGTTTGAAAAGGGTGTAAAGTATTCAGTTATTAACCCCCTCTCAACCCTGTAGCCACATCAAACTATCTGTCCATAAATACACACACACACACACACACACACACACACACACACACACACACACACACACACACACACACACACACACACACACACACACACACACACACACACACACACCATAAATGACATAATGGTGTGTCTATTACAATGGTATACAACTGTTATTCCAATTTCAACTTTGAATCACACAATCAATCACACGTGTGAACAACATTGTCGACTCGTGTTACCTTTCACTGTACTTGAATATTTAATACACATTTCTTTACTGTTGTTGTTTTGTTTCTGCAGTACAAAATGGTGTCTGGTACTCGCACCTAGCACCAGTGGTCTGCTACCTGCTGTGCTGACCTTTATTTTCTTGTCAAATCTATGATTATTAGTATTCTTTCTTGTGCAGCTGTTATCTCCTTGCTCTGCACCTGTCTTTTGTTTCTTTGCTACTGTAACAGCCGCTGGTAACTGAATTTCCCCCATGGGATCAATAAAGGTCTATCTATGTATAATGCTATTGCTAAGTGATGTCGCTAGTACTTGCACCAGAGAGTGACTGCCTTGTTTCCATTAATTTGTTTTAAGTAGGCTATACATCTCTTGAATATTGTTATGTTATTTGACATTTTCCTATTTCTTATGATTATCCTTTAGACTGCAATTTGTGGAAGCTTGCACGGAAATATGTTCCACCCACACACCTCTGAACTTGAAATACAGGCCTACAAGTGTGGCCGGAAGTGATAGAATTCGCCCTTTAGATTAGCAGCCAGGGACACACAATGTCCTTGCACTTACCAAAGTCCCTCATGCTCTCTTGGTCCGTGTCATCCAGGAAGAAGTAGCCCTGTTTGACGGCCCTGTGGACCTCAAAGCACAGGCCCAGGCACGCATCCTCCACCAAGTCAGACAGGATGTCCTGAGCTAGGCCCTGGCAGGCAGACAGGCAGCCAAGAGGCAGGGGAGTAGGGAGGGAGATGGGACGATTTGAAAATGTCAGATCACGATTATTTTGACCAAAGAAATTGCGATTTACGATATTATCGCGATAATCTAAATATCCATCCATTATCCTGGGGGCGGAACATTTAGCAAATGAAAGCAGATCTATAGTTCACAACGTGTCGCGTTGCAACGCGTTGTGAGCTTGTAGATCGGCTATTTTTTGTCAAAGAGATTTGGTAGAGAGTGAAAAAAATAGACTATATCAAGTAGGTTATTTACAGGTCCCCTTTACCAATTATAGTAGAGGGTTAAGTGGTACCGGATATGCAGCTCGGCAAATAAAAGGTGAATTGATCCCAGTGCATGACGGAGGACGATTTCACGATAAATTAAATCTCTACAATACGATTATCGTGAGTCTTTTTTTATCACGGTAAACTATAATAGCGATTATCGTCCCATCCCTACAGGGGAGGAAACATTGTGAAGTTATACCGACGACACCAACACTGAGCTGAAACATTTAGCAGCAATGCCATTACAGTCAGCCAGAAAACATTTTGTGTTTGTTGTTACACCGTTGAACAACTTGACACTCATTCACTTAGTATGCAGGAGCTCTGACTGCACACATCATGTGCTGTAGCTGTGCCATGGGAACTATCTAACTAGGCCCTAGGCCTATAGTCTAACTACTGTACCTCCAATTTGCTGTTGTCCAGGCTGGACATTGAAACCTCCTCCATTTTCATTTGCCAGAACTACAAGATCAGCCAACACTGCTGTGGTCATACTGTAGCGCAGCAAGCATTGGCCAAGACAGGGCTGAAGCAAGAGAATAGCAGATAGTTAGCATCATTGTAGTGTAAACAAAATGATCAGTGTGTACACCCATTCATTTAGCTGTGAGAGTACAAATGGACACTTACCTATTTGTAACTCTGAGAGTGTACAAAAATGGAACCAAATTGCATAGTGTAACCTACACTGCCATAAAACTGGGGATTTTAGTGTGTAGGTGCTTCATTGTGTGTGTGGTCTATGAGACGTGATGTATACTTACAACTGCACGTTGAATACTGCGAGGGAGTGGATTCCAGACTTTCCACGTCTATAACCATCTAATAACACAAAGAATGGGAAGTTGGATCGCTGTCACACAACTCCATCATTTCTAACGAAACACACCAGCGCCAAGATCGCACATTAAACAGTATCAACTCGGCGATGATTCCAGCTAATAATGTCTGATGATAAAAGTAGCTTAGCTAAAATCTCTTGCTAAACAAAACAAAGAGCATGGCCATTGATGGACAGGATACATGAAATGAATACGCCAAGAATATAGGGACAGACACGTTAAAATGGCAACATTCTTTCCCCCCCATTTGCGTGGAACCCTGCAAGCAAACAGCAATCGACAATGACTTCACTTATCTGCTACAATGTAACTGATCTACAATGTAAACGTTGTAGATCGGTTACATTGTAGCAGATCAGTGAAATTGGTTGTTTGTGACTCAAGCTTGTCCAACACAAGCCAGCCCAACAACACTGCTGCACTGCGGCTGTTCGCACAACTATCTCCCTGCATCAAATGACGCTTATATCACTACATCCGACAACAATCTACGAAAAACGTTAAAGGTCGCGTTTCTGCAGATTAGTAATTGTGTTTATTTACCTAATTCGGCAGGCATCCATCTTTACGCCAGAGTTCAGGCAGTAGCAATCGATCGCTACACACAGGTCGGGGTTTATGCTGTAATGCTCCAGATATCCACAGTGAACTCCAGCACAGTCAAGCACATGCATTTGATCATCCAGACTGACTGGTCATGTGACCCGATATTCGGCCGCAGTAGCTTTTTTTTTTATTGTCGTTACTTTGTATTCAACTTGTTTTGTGGTCACCTCACCGTCACCTGAAAGTAAACGATTTGATTCATTTCATAATAAGCCGTGGCTGTGAATTTGACCAAATCAAAACGAATCACACCATAGAAGAACGTTTACAAAAACAGTTTATTGAGATTAACCAAGTATACATTTGTAAAACTGTACTCCTTGATTAAATAATTTCAAACAATTCTCCACATTCAGTTTGCCACAATAATAATAAATCTGAAAAAATGAAACTGAAGCTGAAAAGCTCCGTGCAGTCCAGTCCCAGACCTGCAAACACCTGTCCTGCAAACACCTGCTTGATTGATCAGATCATGACCCATTTCTCATCATATGGCTGTCACTGTCACTAACCCCAAATAAATTATTTTGAACTGAAAATTAATAATGTTTAAATTAGGACAATGTAGATCAATCTTTCCCAACCTTCTCCGGAGAAGGGCCCACTTGAAAATCTTGAAAACATTTGTGGCCCACCAATCTGACCACTTAACCCCACTGCCCAAAGTTGATCGTAGCCCAGGGCACCAGAAAAGTTGTTAATCCAGCACTGAGTAAACTTTATATTTATCTGTATCACAATGAAAAAATAGAGTCTTTTGTAATGTTCCATCCATTGGCCCACTTGCAATACCCTTGTAGCCCACAGGCTGCATCCCTGATGCAGAATGAAGGAGAAGACAACTGCACTCTCAAATCAAAGTCCACTTCTGAACAGTTGGTGCCAAGGGATCTCCATCATGTGTTAGCAGGCCTCAAACATCATCCCATCCTCTTCCTCCTCCTCCTCCTCGTCGTCATCCTCATCCTATGTATCAACAGAACCAACATTATTGATCATAAAAAGAGTGGATTGGGACTGGGTGAGATCAATTCAAAATTTCAGGATTATTTCAACTTTTGCCCCGATTACTACCACCAAAGTCCTGACGTCACTGCCGCCCGCAAGAGGGCGCTATCCCCGCTATCCCATTGTTATTTTTGTGTTGAGATCCCCATAGGGGAATCTTAGATTGCCTCATATAAGAACTGTGCTAAAAAAAATAAACAAACCACCCCAGCGATTTTACTCATATATGAAGCATCGATTGAAGGTGGAAATGTACAAATTTACCCAAAGAGTCCAACAAAACCCAGCGACTACATTTCCCATGAACACGGCTAGTAGCACAGTGATTTCAAACCGAGCAGTGACGTCAAACTTCGGTGGTCTATTGATACGATTATTTAAACAAAGAAGTGAAAATAGAAGATCTGTAAGCTCACAACATTGTTGTGAACTGTTGTGAGCTTGTAGATGAGCCATTTTTCTCAATGTCAAAGTATAATACAGGGTTAATTGTTTAATCAGACTAATAGATTTAGTCGCTTATAAAAAACAATCTATTATAACTTTTTCACGGCAATTTGTTGATATACTTATATATATATATAAGTACAAAAATATAGAAATAGACACTTTACTTCTCGATTATTCCATTAGCCTTAAGATTAAAGGAGTAGTTCACACAAAACATTATTTTTTTTTTTTTTATCAATTACACACCCCATGAAGCCTTGAATTTGTGGACATTTTATCACATTCCTGAGCCAATAATTTGATGATCGGGTCATGGGTCAGTAGGAGACTCCGCCGTTCGTCAAATTATTGGCTTAAGAATAAGACAAAAATAAACAAAAAAATCTCCATGAATTAAAGGCAACTCTTTGGGGTGAACTAGAAGGTAATTCTAAAATCCGTTTTTTATATACGTATGTTTAGATAATTTCCCTGCCATATAATGGAAGATTGCAAAATGGCGGCGGTGTTTTAATATTCTAACCTCGGTTGAATCATAATCTTCATCATCACTGCTGTAGTCATCATAGTCCTCATCTTCAGAATCCTATGAGAGATGTAAACAAATTAAACATTATATTCCTTCATTAATCATAGCAGTTCGTCGGCTCTACTGTAAAGGCATAATGACTTTATTTGGCATGGTGTTAGGTATATGGGCATAAGGTTTTCAAAATCCATCGCAAACAAGTTGGGTTCGCTCCCTAGTGGTCTGTTTGCAATTAATCCAGTATTAAATAGGTCAGTATATGGTTAAAAACCCAATAAGAGAATTTTCAATGATTCTGTTACTATTCGGTATGCTAAATGACATACTAAAACTTTAGGAGAAAGGCATCATTTTCAAGATTGCGTCCAAGGGAGTTTAACTCATTGACGGCCAACATTTACATTTCGACTTGGACCATCGGTAATAACTCTGTAAACTTGTTTTGGGGAAATTTAAAATGCATATAAATGGTGGAGAATGTATGCCATCTTTAAAATAAAGAGGAGCTAGTTTTTCTTATTTTTTTGTATGTTATTTAGCATACCCAATAGTAATAGAATCCAATTGGAAAATCTCCTCTATCAATTATTTGGGGTTTCAACCATATACTGACCTATTTAATATTGGATTCATTGCAAACAAACCACTAGGGGGTGAGCCCAACTTGTTTGCAATGGTTTTTGACAATCCTATGCCCATACCTAACACCATGCCATGGTAAATAATAAAATAAAACCCGCTACCTTCACTATTCACCGTGTTCATTAATTTTCATGACTACCGTAGTAGCTGTGGTGATAATGATTTACAGTGTACCTGTGTACCTGCTGTGTAACTCACCAGATACAGTATATGCACAGGAAGCTGGTATTCAATCACCTATTCAAAACATCCATTGCAAAAACTCATATTCATATTTGCTAGAAAAACACCGGGACCAGCCTTTTGGGGAGAAAATAAGTACATCTAAAAGGTAAGACACTAGCCATCTAGGCCAGAACATGTGGATCCCCATTGACACATCCACTGATTGACACATTCACATATTGATTGGTCTGATGAATAACTTTATGTATTGATTAATATACAGTGGTTCTCAACCTGTAGGTCAGGACCCCCAGGGTGGTCCCCAAATTATTTTGGGGTCGCCGGTCCCCAGATGATTAGCTTAATGTGCAACATTGTTTTCTCACTCAACAGTAAACAAAGTTAAGTTTAAGTGTATATGCACATTTCTAAAGTGACAATTTAAGGACTTTTTAATACCTCTAAAATGACAAATTAAACATTGGCCACGTTGTCAAATATTAGAGGCAGAAATTGTGAAAATAGACGATCTACATGCTCGCTATGCGAGGCGTTGTGAGCATGTAGATCTGCTATTTTCACAATAGAACCGTGTTATACAAAATGTAATGCCTCAACTCTTAGTGCTCGTCAGGGTGGGGGGCCCCCAGTTAAAATATGATTATGTTGGGGGTCACGGCCTGAAAAGGTTGAGAACCACTGACTTAAATGTTTCTTGCAAATGCATTATGGATGAAGGCGTATTGTCACACTATCAACTTACAGAGGGTCGACTTTGTTTTAGGTCGGCTTTTCCTGTTACCATGTTCAAGTTCTCTTTTGCGGCTTCTTCTTCTTTGAGAACCCTTTTTGGTTTGCTTTTCCTCAATGCCTCTATGTCCAAGTCAATGATTTCACAATTCTGCAAAAAATAAGTCAAAAGAAACAGAGAAAAGACTTCTTGAAAATGATGCTTACAAAACGGTGTCATGCTTACAAACAAAATCAAAGGGGAAAACCACCCATTTTCAACATTGAACCATGTCAATAATATACAGTGGAAATAAGAAAAAAAGTCCTCCCCCCTTCCCAACGTATGTGTTAGCCTGGCGTAGCCAGACTATATACTAATGCAGCTAACTATTGTTTAGCTGTGCTAGGCTACTTCTGTGTTACCTAGAACTGGAATTGATTGTTGGGGTCATGTGATCAGTGACATACGGTCGGTGTACTCTTTGGCTCCACTGACCGTAAACTGACCCTAACAATCAATTCCAGTTCTTGGCAACACTTATTCTTATTTCCACACAACAGCTCTAAGGTATATTATGACATGGTTCAATATTGAAAATGTCCCCCCCCCCCCCCCCTTTAAGTGCTTTTAATCTTACCAGGGGTTTATGTGTGCGGTAAGCAGCCTTCTTCTCGGATGACAATTTCTGAAAAATATTGACAGTACATGATCAGAACACGCTAATTAAGACATAGCTCTAAGAACACATGACCGTTTAACCACATGAAAACCTAGTGATCCAATTGTGGATATGTCATGATTGGCGTCGGCGAACATTGTGCAAAAATGGGTGACATATTTGCCAAAAATAGCCGATCAACAAGCTCGCGCCGCCTTGCAATGCGCTGTGAGCTTGTAGATCGGCTATGTTTGCTGTTTGACGTACAACTAACTATGCAAGGGTTAAGTGGTTAACATGGCTTGTATGCCATACCTCAAACCATTTCTTCAGCTCCACAGTGTACTTCATGAAGTTGTCCGCAGCCATGTTGCGGTAGTGGTCCTTGTCAGGTGAAGAGAGTGCCTGCCACAATGGACTAACCACGCTTAATCGCTTCGTTATCTCTGGGACCTCAGCCTTCAGGAGGTCCATATGCTCTCTGCAGAACAATACATGGCCTGATCTGTGTGAGGGAAAGATGCTTAAGATAAGATGCCGAATCTGTTGGAGTGAGTGATATCAAATCAAGTGGCCTTCTCTATCATCAAAGTTGCGAGTGCTTTACTGACTGACCTACTGTAGCTGGACACGAAGTAGCAAAGTGAAGTATAAATCAAGCTTCTGGAAGCATTTTAAACGTTCTGACATAAATTCAGTTATACTCACTGAGTCGGCTTCTTGGGTTCATTTTGAAACATTTCTGCAAGCTTGGTAGAGTTCTGTAAGAGTAACAGAAAAAAATTGAGAAAGCAGCAACATGATAGCAGTATTAGTAGGGCATTAAAGGAAAATGCACAAGTCAGATTCAAATTTGTAATGTAAAAGTAAAGAACGGCACATAAGAGGATTTTGTTACCTCCTTTTTCTTAACTCTCCATCCTTCAGCACTTATATCCTGCTGGTATAGATTCTTCATCTAAAAAGAAAGTAAACAGCAATATTTTCACACTTATAAGATGTGAAACAAGTAACTGGCTTTATTGTGCTTTATCTTGTTATGGCCAAATACTCCCTCTTGGAGATATTAGGCTTTTGGTCTTCAAGCAGAGGCTACTCTACTACACAAAGTTTGAGAACCACTGCTTTGACAAACCTTTTGGAAGCGCTGCTGATACTTGATTTTCGTTTCCTTATCCAGTTCTCGCCAGCGCTTGCCACAAACAGCAATGAAGTTTGAGTTGGTGATGCCCTCCCTGGCAGCCCACTGATCCTTACAGAAGAGTGTGTAGCTATTGCTAAAAACACAAATGGAAATGATATCAATGAGTTATCAATCTGTTATCAGATAAGAAAATATTAATTCACTATCAACGGAAGGACATTGCTTGCATCATTCCCGAATAGGCCGGTGCACTGGTCTAGTAACTTAAATGTACAAAGAAATGACTGCCAATCATGGCTGGTACCTGTAGATAATCTATTTCCGCAATTTTTCAACAGATTAATGTATACAGAACATATGAAGGAAAGGAACGATTCTGACAATAATGCAAAAATAATTGCGATTATCTCAAATAATTGCAATGTATGTCTTGTCCAGGCAATTATGTAATCATTAGGACACAATGGCCCTCATTTATCAAAGTGGTGTAGACCAAATAATGGGCGTACGCCGAGATCACAATTGTCAGCATTTATCATTCTATTGTGTTCAGCATGTGCGAGAGGATTTTGGGGACCACTACGCTGGAATATTTTCATGAAATGGAGAGTAAAGTCTTCCAACTTTGGTAGCCGACAGTAGGCCACGTCTTTCTGGAGTTATGTGCCCACCACACACCAGCCTTCATTACGCTTTACGCATTCATTCATCAAATTACGATGACGGCCCCATGCTGTCCATCGCTCATAAATGTGGTGTGACAGCAACGGACCACAGGAGGACTCCTTTATTTTGCATAACTGTGTCTCCACTCAGCTGCTGGTCCGCTTCTTCGAAAAGCAGGTGGGGTAATTCTTTACCACATTTATCAACAGCAGAAAAGCTTTACACTACAATAGATAGGGTACGGCCCGGATGGCTGAGGTAGTGGTCCGGGTACCTAGGCTGCTCATGCATGTCGTGGGTTTGACCCCCGATCCCGGCGACCTTTGCCGTGTGTCACTCCCCTTCTCTCCCTCCCCATTTCCTGTCAGTCTACTCAATCAGTCTATCAATAAAAGCAAAAGCCAAAAACACATACATATTTATATTTTATACGTGTGTGTGTGTGTGTGTGTGTGTGTGTGTGTGTGTGTGTGTGTGTGTGTGTGTGTGTAAGACTTGACAGGGTACACCTGCTTCATATCCCACATGGACGTGTCTTATTCCTGGGCTCAATTTTAAGCCGTTTTGTACGTTCCATTGATAAGGGCCTGTGTGTGACTTACGGAGGGGGTTTGACAGGCGTGCTTGATTCGGTTGTCCCCTCAACTTCAGGCTGTTGCTCGTTCTACTTCCAAGAATAGACAACAAGATGAGCAATTCCATGTAAAATGATTATACTTTGGGAGACGACATGGTAGCAATTATGAACATTCATGTGTTCAAGTCCTACTGATGTGTTAACCCCGAGTTATACTTTATCTTACGAATGTTGTGAGCCTTTGTAGATCTGGCTTTTCAGTGTGGAACATCATCTTATGACGGAGTATAAATTAGACTGACTTGAGATTCTCTTAATCTGGTATGTGTATTCCAAGTTGCTCTATTGAAATATCCGCTGAACTTTTATCCAATATGAATCTGATCATAAAAATAAGTACATTTAAAATTCATTGAATGAAAACAACTGGATAACTGTGTTTCACTTACACCACTCTTTTTCTTTTTACGGTAGGACTTGTCCTTATAGTACTGGCTCCTGAAAGATAAAGCTTTGAATGAATGTGGGTAACCTGGAAGACTACCCAACACAATCTTGTGTTCATTAAAAGTAATAATATAACACATTTTGCCATGTACCTCACACATTGGCAAATAATGAAACAAGAACACAGACAGACAGACAGACAGACAGACAGACAGACAGACAGCACTGCAAATTGTCTGCAATACATTTGTTTACCTGAACTGCTTCATCTTTTCTTCATACTCTTTACTGGCACGTTTAAATGTATTGATATATTTCTCCTATGGTAAAAATGGAAAATAAAAAGGTTTTAATGCCCTAGTTAAAGTCTGTGTGTATAGAGCAATGTTTCCAAAGGTATTAGTAAAGCCCCATAAGTGGAGTAACATTTGGACAGGGTTGTGAACAAAGTACAACTTAGTGCCATAAGGTTAATGCAATATGTGACCTGAACAAAATGATTCTGAAAACAGGATTTGAGTTATTATGTGCAATACAGGAACTCCTAGATTCTGAGCTTTTCTAGTGGTCTAAGAATTAACAAAATATGATGTGAGATATGCCTCATTAGCCTACTGACAGTTAACTGTAAAGACATTTAATTCAGATTCTCCAACTTACTTCAAGTACTGTATATTTGAAATTATAACAAAGGTTTAGAGGTGTAAAGGAATGGGTGAAATTCTTCATAAATCTTTCATACAATATGAAATTTCTTCCCAACAGAGACAATATGATAGCGCTAGCAGTCGTGTAACAGCCTGCATTGCCATGACTGTTGTAGTGTGAGTATACTGTACAACCATTGATACACAAACACATGTTCACTCTCTAACTAATCTAATTATATAAATTCCATGTCGCGCCTGATGGGAGTGCCAGCTCAAAACTGTTAAACTGTCTCTAGCATTACCCTCTTCGACTTATAAACTGTACCTTTTTGTCAGCTGGAAGCTGGCTGAACTTTTTATTCGCTTTCTTCATTAGTGCGCCGAAACCTAGGTGTGGGAATTTCTTCTTCAACTTGGCCTGTTTCTCCTGAAAATAAATGCTGTTTGGAGGCACGGGTTTCTTTGGGCAACAAGGATGTATCTGCAGGAGAGGGCATTCATTGTAAATGTACATAATCTGTCAGTGTGTGGTATTCACAAAATGTATTCTTGATATTCCCCATCATACAAAAGTAAGGCTTATTATTTCTGCATGTTACAATGTATAATGTATAATGGATCACTGCGATGTCTTCAGTGTGCTAGAGCAGTGGTTCTCAAACCTTTTCATGTCAAGGACCCCCAAATGTATATGTATTTGGCCAAGGACCCCCATCTGAAAAGATTTTCAAAAATAGCTGATCCACAAACTCACAACGGCCACATTGCGATGCATTGTGAGCCTGGAGATCTGCTAGTTTCGCATAGCCAAAGTATAAAATGGGTTTAAGTGGTTAGACTGCTCCCCAGTTTAGCTGGGGGTCCCCTGGAACCCCCTCAAGGACCCCATAACTTTGAGAACCACTGTGCTAGAGAAAATGTACCAGAGAGAGACCCTTCATGTCTTTGAGTTGTCGACTTTGGAGACAAGCATGCAGTTACTTATTCTTGGTGAGATTTTCCTTACCTTCCAGTTCTTGCTCGAGCGATTACATATGGCGTCCTGTGCCTCGTTAATGAGGTCTGGGAGGGTTCGAACCTTGCGCATCTAAAAATGTTAAAATCAGGAGTATGTCACTTACCACACCACATGCGATACATGAATTTTACTATTTCAGATAACACCCATTATTGGTAGTAGGGATGCGTATCGTCTGCGATACTTTTAACGATCGCATGACGTCGATACTATCGGGTATCGGTTCACGTAAAAACGAACGATACCTCGTTTCGATACTCTGGAACACACCCCTGGCCGGTCGCATCTGTAACAGTTGGGCTACTGAGAGTTTAATGACTGTAGGCTACACTCGTTACTGTGGAAAATAGCCTATAATGTTTATTATTATGATGATGATCCAAAGTCTATACTCTCCGCTCCGCCACACTGTGATCATCATCATCACCTCTGCTCTAACGCAGCAGCCAGCGAGTCACCACTCTTTCTGTGTTGAAGTTAAACTTAAATAAAAAGTATCGAAAATGGTATCGAAAAGGGTATCGTATCGATTCCCAGGTATCGAAAAAGGTATCGTATCGATTCAAAGGTGAACGATACCCATCCCTAATTGGTAGCCAGATGTATCTGGGTACTTTTTGTTATTATTATTATTATAAGCAATTTTGTGGCTACAAAACATTGTGCAAAATTGATACCAGGACTGATATCAACTCATGTTCAACTCATTTTAAAGTTACATAGTTACAGTAATTTAAAGATCGTGGAACAAAAGTCAAAGTGTTACTTACCTTTTGCATAATTTTTATCCACTTAGTTTTGCATTCTTCAGGAGAGTACGGATGAAAAGCCACCAGGCTCCAATCCATCTTCATCTGTGCCTGGTTGTATGCAAACTTCTTTGTTTTTTCAGGGATGTTCTCTTTAATGGCAAGCAGGAGCTTCTGGAGGTCATCTGCGCTCCACTCTATGTTCAAAGAAGGGACAAGGAGAACAATCTCAAGATGAGGTGTACCACCATATAGCTCACTTTGTTTTGTTACGTCAAGGAACCCCGAAATTAATAGACCGCCATCTGAAAATATGTGGTGTCAGCAGAACCACTGGACTAGAACATTGGTTCTCAAAGTGGGGTCCCCCAGTGAGTTCCAGGGGGTCCCCAACTAAATGATAGCTAAGAACCAAATGAACCCTTATGGGTATGTAAGTACCCTCAGAGTGTACGAGTGGAACCAAATGGACCCAGACATTTGTACACTAGTCAGCAAGAACAGATTAACTGAGCTCCAGTTACGTCAAGTGAAAAATGATCTTTTCTTTGGCGATGACTAGCCAGATTGGAGTTAAATTAACATTGATTTTACTATATAAATTGGGGTCTCAGAGATAGAAATGCCATTAAATGGGGGGTCCTTAGCCTAATGAATGTCAAACTGGGGGTCCTTGAAATTATAATGGTTGAGAATCACTGCTAGACTAGAGCCCTAAAGATCTTCTCTCATATGGGGTCCCTGTCCCTGACATATCTTTTCAAATGGGTTCCACGCATAGAGTTATAAGGTTCCGCGTGCAAATAAGTGTCAATTTTGGGGTCCTTGACATGAAGTTTGAGAATAAGAACCACTGCTGCCTGGAAGACATGGAAGTGTTTTGGACGTACATAAACTCGCGTTAGTTTCTATTTGCAGCTCAGTTCTAAGTTCCTGTCTAGAGCCCGCCTACAGCATCCGGCAATTTGGAAATAAACAAATGAATTAACTCACACAACCATTTCCGCATCCGCTCCATTCCGGAACTGCAATGCACAACAAACACAACAAACTTATTATATTACAGCCCAGTCTACGTACCTTGTCCTTTTTCAGTCTCCATTTCTTGAGAAACGTCAGCGTCACTCTCACTCATTGTCCTCATAGAACGGGTATCTCAGTCCTGTGGTGAAGACTGGAACGACCGTTGCGTTCCAACTAAAAACTAGAACCAATAAAGTAGGCTACTTCCCATACAGTGGACCAACTAACGTTAGCTGCTGGAGCTAAGTGTGCATATCCCCCCCTTAAAAACGTGGCTTACTGTTTAATAGGCAGCATTCGTGCACCACGTTAAAATTCACATGACCAAGCCAAAATGTTGTGGAGGACACGAATAAGCAGAACAAATTATTCCTTGAATGTATATGCATACAAAAAAGGCGTCGGGATGTAAACAAGAACGTCTCCAGTCTCCACGTTTTGAAAGCGGGTGCCCAAAGGAGGAGGAACCAATGACATAGCTATGACGTATAATATACGTCTACGTGACGTATCATGGCCGTTGTTACGGTGAGTATAAAGAGGCGGTTCATTTTGACTATTTTCAAGCCTCCCACAAATTTTAATTTACATTGATAGATGGAGCTACAAATATCATCACACAAAAACAAAACAATGTGTAGAATGTGTACTCAGAAATTCAGTCTCTTGTTGGCCAAGTAAAGGAGCCAAGACCCAAGCCGTTCTCCAGCAATTCAATTCAAGGTATAGGCCTATATTGAATTGATATATTGAGGTATTATTACACAGAGGACAGTTTAGACTGGATGACTTGTTTGTGTCATCAATTCAAGCACAGTGTTGTTAATTGGACTTCCATTGGTGTGACCCTGTCAGGGGGGTTTTGAGTTTGACTGAGACAAAAATGGTGAACTGTAGGATGCTGCCACGTGTGTCCATCCGCTCATTTCTGGCCCTTATCTTGTTCTTCTTCCTATCCACTACATGTATATACTTTGTTTACGTGGCTCCTGGACAAGTTAATGAATACTATTATGTGGTAAAGGCCTGGGCGTGGGCCATGTTGGGCAACATGACCCAACCAGATATCAAGAACTCCACAGAGCGTCCATATGTACCTGATAACTTCACCAAGGACGAGAACCTTACCTGTCCAGAGCGATTACCTTTTCTGAAGGGTCCTATGGAAGTAAGCACTGCAGAAATCTCTATGGAGGCCGTAGTGTCTAAGCATTTGGATATCCAGTCTGGGGGACACTGGAAACCAAAGGACTGCAAGCCACGCTGGAAAGTGGCCATCCTAATCCCATTCAGAAACCGTCATGAACAGTTGCCCATCCTGTTGGACCATCTCACCCCCATGTTGCAGAGACAGCGGCTGCAGTTCGCCTACTATGTCATTGAGCAGACAGGGACCCAGCCCTTCAACAGGGGCATGCTTTTTAACGTTGGCTTCCAGGAAGCCATGAAGGACCTGGATTGGGACTGCGTGATCTTCCACGACGTGGACCACCTCCCTGAGAACGACCGCAACTACTACGGCTGCGGCCAGATGCCGCGCCACTTTGTTCCCGCACTCGACAAGTACTTGTACGTGCTACCCTACGACAAGTTCTTGGGTGGTGTCACCGGACTCACCGTGGAGCAGTATTGTGAAATCAACGGCTTTCCCAATGCATACTGGGGGTGGGGAGGAGAGGACGACGATTTATTGAACAGGTTGTATTCTGCTGGTCTGAAGATCACACGGACACCGGCAGAGATAGGGAGGTACACGTCAATTCCACACCACCATGTAGCAGAGAAGCAGTTCCTGGGACGATTCAAGCTGTTGAAATATTCCATAGAGAGGCAGTACGTGGATGGCCTCAACAACCTTCACTACAGCCCTCCCGCCAAAGTCTCCTACAGCAAGCTCTACACCAACATCACCGTTGAATTGAATCCCATCCCACTACTCAACTGCGGCGGCTGGTGGTGTGGAGGCAAAACAATGTAAAAGCTCTTAGGCTCAAGGAGACAGGAATCCTTACTCTGAAAAATCCCAAAGACATCCAGATCTAGCCTCGTAAACCAGACTCTCAGAAGGCAGGAGGGGTCCGTTTACTAGGTATTCCAGATCTCCCAAAAAGAGGAAAGATGAAATGGCAAAGGCAGTCTCTTAAATGTACCTCTTGAATGTACAGTATGTTCGTGTCAGAGTGAGCCTAGATAATTGACCAGTTGTTAGGCCTAGCTATTGCCACCACTACAGTTACCCTTTTTTCCCAGCCATTGTTGACAGCCTTTATGATGTTGAGCAGGATGGGGATAGGATGACTCCCCCTTTAAAAGCCCTGTTTCTGCTTCTGTGTTTCATGTGTGTCTCTGTTCCTGGTCGAGTTGGATGCAGGAGCACCCAAATGAACATTTATTGTCTGCTGGTGCCAGGCAAGAGAAATTGAGGTTGATTCTTATGTAACACCTTAATGTGTCCTGACTGAGAGTGCCTACTGGCCCATTGAAATGTTGGTTGAGTGGAAGGAGGTGGTTTGAGAAACCCTCCCAACTGTACCATTTCCTCTTATACCCTGTGCCTATAATACCTGTCCTAGTTTTCTGTGTTGAGTGGAAACCCACTGATCCATTTTTAATGTGCCATCTGGAAGTTAAGGGTCTCAGCTATATAAAACAGACATACAGCATGCATTCTTTTGTCTGTGCCTGGTCTGCATTAGAGTTCATATTCTATAGTACTCTATGTGGGAGTTCAAATGAGGTAGTAATTTAATTTAATTGTTAATATCCGTGCCAGTCTCCAAAATGTGATTATCATGTTGTAGTGTAAAACATATAATTTATATGTAGTATTCCTGCCTGGCTGAAAGCAGTGCTATCTCAAAACACTGCTCTGATCACCGCCAAATGTGGAAGTACCACATGCATTTTTATCCCCACATACAGTCTTTTAACTTGTTTTGTAATCGAAGTCGGTGGCAGTGGGATCGGGCTGAAACATTACCCACAAAGGTGAAGTGAGGGCTTAATTGTTTTCTCCCCCGTTTGTCGGAGCTATATCACAAAGCACTGGACTGATTATCACCAAAAGTACCACACACATTTCTTTCCCCCACTTAAGTCAGTGGCAGTGGGACATACACTATGCTCTTCACTGAGTTACATGAATCTGTCTAGTTTATTTGTCCATGGCTAATCGTGCATGCTACCAGTGGACCAAGGAAGTCATACATCCACACGTCTTGTTTTAAGTCCGAGATCCACATGGGAGCCATGCTAAATTGTGGCTCCGCATCCCGAGATCCGCTTACTTTCCTATGTTTATAAATGGGAAATGGGCTGTGACAAAAAGAGAACTAAGCCATCGGCATCTAGTACGGATGCCTCCCGAGCGTCTCCTTGGGAGGGACTGAATGGGACATTTTCACGGTGCAGTAGGTGAGATATACTGACCTCCCCGACGTCTTAATCACACCATTGATTGCGACATACAGACCTACCAACGGGGCTCAGAGGTGCGCCGTATGAAGTATAGTTTTGGACCTCGACGGAGGCGCGCCGTCTCAAGCGGACTTAATCCACGTGAGACACCGCCGAACGAGCTAAAGTGAGCGAGTCGCTGTGTCGAGCATTGTGAAGTCCGCTTGAGCTGACTCAGCGTAGCCTAGTAAACGACCAACTTCCGTTCTCCAGGAGGATTCTTGCGAGAAACAAATGAAATGGTTTCCGGAAGAGGGCGGGTACGAGGCTAGACTCAGCGCTGTTCAAGTTGTAAACCAGGGGACCAGAATCGCAAATGATCGTCCCCCCGACTTTTATCATGATAACAAACACCCACTGCCATCAACCCCTTGAATGATGACAATTAACCTATTGCCCCTGTCAGTAGGTCAGTATCTCGCCTACTGCACCGTTCAATGGTCTGAGTACACATGAAGAATTACCATTCAGTGCATTGATAGCATTTGAAGCCGGTGCCACTGGTCTGGAAAGGGAACACTGGGAATCTCTTTTGGAACTGTTATCCCTGTGACCTGATTCCGGATAAGCGGTTGAATATGGATAGATGGATGGATGGACTTGGATTCTCCAAATCTAGGCACGGATGACGTCATCAGCCAAGCTAGCTCTGGGTCGTCACTCGTCATAGGCAATTGGTGTCATAGACTGGCCACTGAAGTCCGAGATCCAAATGAAGACTATTAGACCTATATACCGGTATATTATAGGCCTACTTATAAAAAATGAAATGTTAATGTCTTTAAGTACACAAAGCCATCCTTACCATGTCTTGTGAATCTTTTATTTATTGAAAGTGTTTTATGCATCATTATGCTGGTTTATGCCACTGTATTCTGAACAAACCCACAAGGAATTTAACCACTTGAACCCTTTAAGACTATAATTGTCTAAAATAGGGACTCTAGCGTGAAACTGGTTTTTAACATAATAGGAACAGCGGAGAAGACAGAGGGCATTATGCACCACACCCTCACAGAAGACAATTTATTTACTCTCTTCTGGGAAGAGGTTCTGTCTGTGTCCCAGCGGTTAAGAATAACCGGATCAGGAACTGGCTACATTAGCCTACAAACATGTACTATATTCTGAGATAGATCACTAGCAGTTTTATTATGCACTTTAACTTCTAATCAAGCTGGTCTATTATTCTGTCTATCATACTTTGCATTGTTTGGTCTGTTTGTTTGTGTATTATACTGTGTATTTGTTTAATGTTTTGTCCAATAATGCCTTTCACTTGTATCATGACACTGTAAATCCAATACAGTTTTCTACAGTACCTACTGTGTCTACAAATATTCTTGTTTTAAAATTGTTTAGTATATATTGTCAATGTAAAGTCTTCAACATCCATTTTTTTGTAGACATTGTAAGTGGACATTTTATTCATATTTAATGAGAGATGACAACAGCATTATAAGACACAATATAAAATTCACAAACACTCTTAAGCTTCTCTTTAACCACACGAACCCTAACGTCCCTGTGTTAAAAATTCGAACATTCAGCTAAAACAGCCAATCTACAAGATCGGCTATTTTCAACAAAAAGATTTGGTGTATAGAGAGAGGAAAAGATGAGGGGGGCAACTGGCCAAGGATAGAGCCAATAGAGCCCTGGAAGGCACAAATGTGTTAAAATTACTGCACTTGCAATTGCTTTGTACAAATTATGTAAAATAATGCAATTGGATACATTAGGATACTGATACTTCTCTTCCCCCACTGTGAAGTCAGTGATATCATCTGTTAGAAGGCTAACAACACTGGACCTTCAGTGAAAAAACAAAGTGTTGTTTATAATCTTTCCATGCCAGTGTAGCAGAAACAAAATACCAATAATATACTAATCTTAAAAATCTAATGCATGACCACATTCTTTGAATGACCACAAAAATCTATTGTGATGGCTTGACAGAAAAAAATATACATTTTGGGATACTTGACTCAAGGCAAATATGTACAGCAATAAATTAAAAATTAAAAATGTATTGTTCAATTGACAATAACACCTATTTGAATAACAAGTGACAGCTGAAACATGGAATGAATCTATTTGGGTTTTACGTTATAAAAACCACAAAAAAATATATTTATTTACTGTATATACTCATGGGCAGATCAAACGATAAACACTTTTTGTTGTGTCAATAAAAAAAGAAAGAAAAAGAGCTGCTTGTACTGTTTAGTTAAGGCATAGTGGGTAAATGTCGTGACATCTACAATGGCATTTGAGATTCGTAGTATACGTCCTGTCCTGGTTCTTCTTCAAATGTCACCTTAGCATCATCGGCGTCCAACTAAAAACAAATATCAATGAGGATTATTCATATACAGGTAAATACAGTACAAGAACAAGTACAGAGAGTTTAAGTGGTAAAATGACTGGAAATGACCACTTACACATTTCATCTCCAGTTCTGTGAAGAAGCGTCCCGTCATAAACATACGTAGAGGAATGGTGAGGATTAGGACGAAGGGTAAAGCCAGGGAGGCCGGACTTGACTTAACGATCCACAGTAGTGCAAGGCACACTATTTGGATGGCCGTGAACACGTGCATTCTGCCCGTGTTGACCTGTTTCCAACAAGCATCATCAAAACATTACATTACACATGATGTTGAACATGCATTTCTATTGGGCAGAAAGCTTTTATGTCCAAAACCGTTAGGATATGGAAAAAAAGAACCTAGGAAATGTTTTTCAGAAAATGTCAGAATGTAAAAAGAAAAATTATAATTTGGACATTTATGATAAAATATGGACTCAGATGGACTGATGTGAGGACAAGATCCTAGAAAAGCAACTGCTTCCGTAAAACCTAGCAATGTGTTGTTATTGGTTCCTTTATTATTATTATTATAATTATTGTAATGTTTTGACTGTTTTGGTGGTGTCATGATTTTGGTATTGTCTGTTATACGCTATACTGTCTCTTGTCTTGACACAAAACGTAATAATAATCATTGAATCAATGTGTGATCAGGTGGACTCGTACCCGGGTGGCATAGGGTTCATCAGGGTGGTACTTCTTAGGTATGAGGAGGAGAAGCATGCGGTCCCACAGCTGGATGCCATTGAGTGAAGTAATACCCATGTAGAGGAAGATGCCAAACAATGCTGCCATGGGAATCATCTTCAGGAGCGGCTCCATCAGAATAGATAGACCTTGGTAGGAATGGAGGATCGATAATAGTAGTTATTGTAATACATCTAAATCTAAAAAACACCTACCGTATAGAACAAGCATGTTAGTGACAGTATTGGTGACGATGACACACTATCTGGCAGAATGAAGCAGCTGCATGTGTCAGGTTAGACAAATGTCAACCCTTAACTTCTCAGTGGACTTAAATGTTTTAATTTTTAGACCGGAAAAACACGCTCTTCTATATTATATATATATATAGGGCTGGGATGCGATTAAACATTTTAATCTAATTAATTACAGGCTCTGTGATTAATTAATTGCAATTAATCACATTTTAATCGCAAATCGATATTTGACCTGAGAAGCATTTTTTTCAAGTAAAACACATTTTACGTACAACAATATTGTTGTACGAGTGAATCAACGAGTGAGTTTTTTAAATCTAAATTTCGCATCCACTGGGCCAAGGAAAGCACTCTGATCGGCTACTTCTCCCTTTGCGTTTGTTGTCTCTTCTTGGTTGGTGCATCGCTATCATCGGTATGCCCGAAACTGAAGGTTCTGTGGTGCAAAAACTAAGTGCGATTAAAATGCGTACATTTTTTTAATCGCGTAACATTTCTGTAATTAATTAATCGCAATTAATCAGTTAAAGTCCCAGCCTTAATATATATATATATATATATATATATATATATATACACACCACTAAACCTCCAGACGCACGCCTATGACACTCCACCCCTGCTCCAGTTTTGTGTTTGTGCACAAGAGTGAGTCCACGACGATCTGTTACAATATATATATATATATATATATATATATATATATATATATATCGCTTCTCGCCATTACTGTGTGTTACTTGTTATTATCTACTGTAGCATAAATTGCCCAGTTTAGGACATATTAATAAACTTCACCTTGACTGCAATATACTGTAAGAAATATGCAATGTATTGCCCTAGGCCCTAGGGCAATACATTGTCTAGTGCATGCTACAAGGAATTTCACCATTAGTATTATGAGATGGAGGAAGAGGTGTAAAAAACAGACAATGCGATTTTAGCCCATCGTAGCTCACGCATGTTTGTAGAGACCAAGCCCTGACCGTCATGTTCCCGTGTTTACATGGGTTCGGGCAGAGCGACTTATTTAGCCCCCTACAACTACACCATCATTCAGATTTCACAAAGTGCTTAATAAAGTCTCACACCTGTCTAAATACGGTACGTTATTCTATAATTACCCGTATCCTCAGTGTTCTTTAATAAGAAGCCTTTTTATCCGATCGCGTTCTGTTTTCCCATGTATTTCCTGGCGTTCCCCATTCGCACCAACCCCATTGAGATAAACAGAGAGCGATCGGATAAAAAGGCTTCTTATTAAATGAAACGGAGGATACGGTAATTATAGAAAGCCGTACCGTATTTAGACAGGTGTGAGACTTTATTAAGCACTTTGTTTGTGAAATCTGATTGATGGTGTAGTTGTAGGGGGCTAAATAAGTCGCTCTGCCCGAACCCATGTTAACACGGGAACATGACGATCGGGGCTTGGTCTCTACGACCATGCGTGAGCTACGATGGGCTTAAATCACTTTGGGAAACCCGGCCATTGTCAATTAATACAGTTTCGTCTTTTAAAATTCTAAATATCAGAAGAGAACAAATTGATTGCACCTACCAACAAGCAGAGCCACCAAAATCCCGCTGATCCTCTGTTCGAGGACCCTCTCAATCACAGGCTTTGCGCCTGTGCTCATGACGGTGAGGGCGTTGGCGTGGGTGACGGAGCGCACGGTGGCAGCGCTCAGCCACGGCACACCAAAGATGGCACCGATCCCTCCCATGCCAACCAGGAGGAGGAGGTCGAAGTGGAACCCAGAGCCTTTGACCATCTTCCGCTCAGGTTTACTCACAATCAGACTGGCAAAACAATGTGTGAACACAGAGGGATGTAGGTTAGATTGTTCACATAATCATAATTGATACAGTACATTAATCACCTATCCATTGAATTATGAGTGGAATTGTAGAATTACAACAAGTAACCCACAGTAGGCCCTATGGAGAACCACAGTGATGTGACAGCACTCCTGCTCACATAGAGTGATTTTTGAACATGTTCACACTGCAACCATCATTCTCTGTACCTGTACAAAAAAGGAGGGCAATTGGAGGTAGAGGGATAGCTCCAATAGCAGCCCCTATGGGCCATGCTGCTCTTTACAACCAACTGGAAATTGTCTAAATAGTGGCACTGAAGAAGTTGTGGGTTCACCAAAGCCAGTAGGCTTCATCCTGTAATCTACCTATTCGATTATAAGACATATTATGTGTTATATGCAGGTTTCATGGCAATCTGCCCTTTTGATTTTTGAAGCGGTGAAAACCGCTTCCAATGAATGGCTTTGTGTGTATCACGCCCATATATGGTCATTTCAGTCCAGAATGAACAGGCTTTTTCAAAAACAGAATGTCCGTTTAATTACCATATATGGTGATCTCAGTCCAGAATGAACAGGGTTTTTCAAAAACACAAAGTATGTTACCTTATGTCCATATATGGTCACTCCAGGCCAGAATGAACAGGTTTTTCCTGTCCCACAGAATGTCCGTTTAATTACCATATATGGTGATCTCAGTCCAGAATGAACAGGGTTTTTCAAAAACACAGGGTATGTTACCTTATGTCCATATATGGTCACTCCAGGCCAGAATGAACAGGTTTTTCCTGTCCCGTACGTGTAAAATATCAGTCCAGAATGAATAGGCTTTTTCAAAAAGCAAAATGTCGATGTCCCTCCCGGTTAGATGAATGGATACTTTGAGGATTGGTCAAGCTTCACATGATAATTTGGCCTTCAGGGTTTAAAAAATGTAGTAAGCCACAAATACATTCAGAATAGAGGTTTTATCTGTCCACCGCTTCACTTCGAACCGAGGTTTGATTTTTAGATAACTTTTGTATCATTCTGTAGAAGGTTTGGTCTAAGGTTGGTGCTATAGGAAGGGCCATATGGTTCATCGTTGCTGAGCACATTTGTGCAATTGGAAAATCTTGCCTAAGGGTGGTGCTACAGTAGGTTAGGCAAAGGGCCATTAGCAGAGCATGCATGCACTCATTGAGTTTCATGGCAATCTGGCCATTAGATATAGTGATGTTGTAGTCAAGTAGACGTTTCTACCTACATTATACTAATGGTGGTGCTAAAGATGGTTGTTTATGATGGATGTTAATGGTTGTTTTGGTGACCAAAGTGTTGAGGGTTGAAAGGAAACATGAAGAGAGGGTGTAGGCTGATTATAGTGTTCTCTGAGACACACATTCAATGGCTGAAGAGAGAAAACATTCACTCACGTTGTGATCTGAGATTCAAGGAAGATCAGGATGAAGACGAGCAGAGATGGGACGCAGCATGCAAACATCAGCCACACAGGGAAGGGCTTGTGTTCTCCAAAGGGATTGATGAGCCATCCTCGCTTGTCTGGGTTGGACACCATCAGACCTTTAGGAACCACGAGTTTCTGGCAAGAAAAAGGACAGTTTTTGGCTAATGTGGTCTTTACAGATTGTGTGTGTAAAGTTCAAAACTTAGATCACTAATTATCAATAATACATTCAACATACAGAAGTTCAGTCCAGCTTTTAAAGAAAATCATTCATCGACCAACCTGAGTATAAGTATCACCAAATTGGAGGTCCACAAGGCACATGAGGAAGATGGCAATGGGTACGCCAAAATCACCCATCAAACGCCTGATCTGGAAGAACAGGTCCGGAACACTCATTTTAAGCAAGAAAAGGCAAGTTTATTTGTTTTGAATTGAATTGAATTGCACAAATCTGTACTTTTACTTTTGGTACTTCTAAGTACATTTCAAGACTTTTGCAGTAAAAGTATATATTATATACATACTAGACCTTACCCGTTCGAAGATATGTGCTGCAAAATATGTGCAGAGTGTGGGTTATGGGGAAAGTAACTGTAACTGGTGCGTGCGTGAGAATATGTGGGAGAATCATAACGTAAGGAGCAGCCCATGGAGGAGTGTATATTTATGATGGATACAAATAATTTAACAGCAAAATTTGGTGAATAGAAGTATGGGGATGTATGTGCTTGCTCCACATAATTTTTCCATACCCGTTGGAAGATGAGACACACATCACCCGGTGCATGCGTGACCCATGCATGGAGAGAGAGAGAGAGAGAGAGATAGAGAGAGAGAGAGAGAAAGAGAGACTCTCGTCACTGCAACATTCTTAACTGTGAGAGAGGTGTGTGTGGGCCCGGGGCTACAGATCCCATGGCCTGGAGGAACGGACCGTAACCCTGACAACAGGCTGTAGAGTTGAACAGAAGTGGTGAAGAAACGCTAATAAATAGCTTGAATTTGGGAAAAATGACATTCGGGCTCCGGCACCGTGTGTATAATGCTAATGGCCAATGCCATGTTAAATTTGGGATCAGTCGCTGAAGCGAGTGAATAGATAATGCATTGTGTGACTGACTGACCTACTGACTGACCTCTCTAATTATAGTATATAAGATTGCAGTATTAATGCTTTTACTTAAAAAATAAATAAAATAAAAACGTTTTCCACCACTGCACCCAACCCACAGGTTGACCCACGATCCACT
The DNA here is from genome assembly GCF_963921795.1 of Nannobrachium achirus. Lineage (NCBI taxonomy): Eukaryota > Metazoa > Chordata > Actinopteri > Myctophiformes > Myctophidae > Nannobrachium > Nannobrachium achirus. The sequence goes on along the minus strand of NC_137825.1, from coordinate 37,722,449 downwards.
ACTAGCTAATCCAGAATAAACCAAACAGGATTTCAAGTTTCTCTGCTGACACTGACAGGAGACGACCTAAGAAGGAACGTAACATCAAAATTACCATCCCTCACCTTTCCAGGCAGAAATGTCCCATTCTTGAACTGCCGAAGGAAGTATGCAATGAAGAAACAGCCCAACATAAGGCACATGGAGAGTAGAGCTGTGTTGGGATACACCCGGCTTTTCTTGGTGATTTTCAAAGTGGTGTTGCCTGTAGAATTGTCATAGATGTTTTCCTTGATCACAATTGGCTCCCAGGCATCTGTTGCATTCAGATCTTCATAATTCAACACCAGTGGGTGAGCTTTGAAGATCTGGAGAGGTGCAGACAGTATAGGGTCAATAAATCAAATTCTGGTTTGAGCATGAAACATATTTCACCACATGAAGAGATATTGTGTCGAGGGAAGACAGTAAGGGACCAAGTATACTGTAGACTCCTGGGGGATCCCGGCCAACTAAGAAAGAAGGGTTTAAGTGGTTAAACATACAAAGAAAAGGAACATTTCTCTTTTTTGTATAGCGATGTTTACTGAACGAAAAGTTGAATGAATGAATAGTTTTTGTTAAAAAATAATGGGAAATATTTGGGAAATATACAGTGCAATCGCTGTCAGAAACCTTGTAATCTCCATATTAATATTATGTTTTTTCATAAATGAATTCCCTATTTTATACTTTGACGAATGACAGTGGCGGCAACAGCAGTCAAAATAACTAATCTACAAGCAAACAGCATTTTGCAATGTGGTGCGTTGTGAGCTTGCAGATCTGCAATATTTGAAACATTTTGCGAAATTTGGAAAATGTTTGAAAGGTCTTGAAAATCTTTGCCTGAACACTTTTGCCTTTTAGTTAATTCTGTCTGTGGGTGTTAGAAATGTTTGAAAAATTAAAAATAATAACAAGAACTTGTGGCGAAATAAATTATATTGGATCCATTAGATCCAAAAATAACGGTTTTGGACATGCAAGGTTTCTGCCCGACAGTGATGATGTGAGAATAGAATGGTTTACCCTGCCCAGCTTGGCGAAGGTTTCATAGATGAAGATGAGGGAAATGAGGATGGAAAAGATCTCCTGGGTGAAGCGGGAGAGGAATCGCACCAGGAAGCTGGCCTCAAACGCTACGACGATCACCACGATGATCACCAGCCACACGCCACACCACACTCTGCCCACAATGTACTCAATGTCTTGGGACTTGCAGAACTGAATGGGGATGCCAAGGTGGATCGTGAGTGTAATGTAAGGACATGAATATATGGAACAACATTATATACAGTATATTTTTTCAAGTTAAAGGAGCTATAGTCAACCTTTTTATTGTAGGGCCGACACTTTGTTTACATCCTAGTCTATAGACTAGAATGTAAACAAAGTCTCGGTCTGACAATGGCCAAAATGATTATTTGATCATTATTTTACGCTTTTTGTGGTCATTTTTGAATAGAAACACAGGTATGAAGCTTATATTTTTATAAAATATTTTCAAAACATTATTTTTATTTTAGCATCCGTTTTTCAAGAAAAGGTTGACTATAGCTCCTTTAATATAATATAGTATATGTTTATAGTATGTTTGGCACCAGGGGTTGGAAGATTGCATTCAATGTAGTCATTTACAGATGACCAATTATCTGAGTGTAACAGTAATATGTAATCTAGGCAAGTAATGTTACTTTTTAAGTAGCCTTTGAGTTACTAAATCTAATATAAATCTTCGAGTAATCCAACATACAGCATCTCAAGATTACGTATTCATGTAGGTTACTGGTTACAGTTACGTGTATGGTAATTAGTGATCTGTTAGCAATTAGTGATCTGTTATCAATTACATTTAGAATGTAACCTATAACTCACGGCATAGAAGGCTTCCTCAAACACTAGCAGAGGTCCTGAGAAGCCGATGACCAGCACAGGCTGAGCAGCCAGGAAGCA